>NC_142183.1:13442264-13754957 GCF_026936395.1 Plectropomus leopardus
ACAAGCCAATCCTTTATGCTTCTCCTCCTTCTGTCCTCCTCCTTCATCTCATCAGTACCGCTGTCTCACGTACACTGCTGTAATTAAATAAATCCTTCACCCAAAAATCTCTCGCTTCTGCCTATCTGACCAGAATCCCTTCAACTCTTCCAGTCAAATATTAATTGTCGAGGAAATGAGACTCACTGGGCGGCCTTGTTAGTACTGTCCTATGGCTGGTGAAGCCAGGGGTTCATGTGGCACTGGTTCTACTTCTGCGCATTAGTACCAGTCAATTTATCAAGAGCGAATTCACTGTCCAATCCATCTAGCTCTGCAGAGAGTGTCTGACAGCCTGTCACTTCTGCCAGGACAGCGCGTGTCCTCCTGAACAGTGATGCAAAATGGCGAGTTAACTGAATTTTGAGCTCATCTTGCAGTCGCAATTCTTTATAAGCACTTGTCAGTAACTGTTTAAAAGCGACCAACAGTTCTGCAAATGTTTACTCCCCCTGTATGTATTCCCTCCCTCCCTCGCTGCAGCCCAGTCTGCGCATTCTACTGCAGGTCTTGTTATAAAGAATGAATTTCCAAACTGGTGTTGACAAACAATGCACTAGCTTCTAAATTGGTACAAACAGCATCTGTTTAACAGCTGTGTAACAGCAGCGGGAGGAAAAAAAGCAATCGCTACGCTGTTTTATAAATCACTATGTCATAGTGTAGCACTGTTTTGTTCAAAGGAAGGACCACTGGCCAATGGATTGCTTGATGTAGTGGAAATTATGTGAGCTGGTTGTCATGATGACATGCATGGGCAGGCTGGTTTCAATGCCCCGGCAACATATACTACACAACAATACTTGCTGAGAGGATTCTCTCATCTTATTGCGCCCTGCTCAGACTATCACGGGCTCCAAGAGGGCGTCTCAGCGAGGCTGTGGAAGCTTTACCTTTGGCTTTTATCATGACATATGAAACGCCTGGAGGGGCAGGATTTACAGCAGTCAGATCTTATGTGATCTGCAGGTTTTTGGACCATAATTCATGCCCTGGTTTTACATGAGCCAGTGACTGTTTAACTCTCTCAGGAAGGACTCTGGGCTGGATTTAACCCCAGCACAAAGGCACAGAGACCTGAGCCTGGCTGCATGAGGCTGAACTTGGCTAAACTGAAAAAAGAGATTGCAGAGAGGTAACCAACATAGACAACAAGGCCTGCTTTACCATAGCTTGCTGTATTTGGTTTACCTTTTTTTAACCTAAATTTCATATACCCTTTTCCCACATGGGAAAACCCGCTATTATTAAGCTATATACAGTTTTCCCATTGCCAGTAGAGCAGAGTTGTGTACACGGCACTGCAGCAGACAAGCGTGTGTGTGTGAGTTGTTTTGGAGTGTACATTTGTTAAACAGTAGTATGCAGCATGGGTGAGGAGCTGTGAAAATGTAACAGTTGTCACTTCTCTTTATAAATCTCTTACTGGACTGATTTAAATGGAGATTTCAGCACTGCTTAGAAAGAAACGGTAATAAGTGGCAGCGTGTCATTGTATGTCGCTGTTTAAGGAGCTGACATTAGCACATTCACCCGGATGCTGTGTTATCATCAATGCGAAACTGAGCTGGAGTCGACACATACCTGCAACTATTGCAGAGTAATTTAACTTGGGTGTGAACACTTATTGTAAACATTCCCACTGCATTAAAAACCCAAATGTAAGCAGGTGTTAGCGTCTTTTGTGCAGTGGGAGTGAAGCTTCATTTCATAAAAGCTCCTCAAGGAACCAGTGTTGCAAACTAGCATCCGTTATAAATACTACGTGCATTGAATAGCTGTTTTCAGTTTACCTATGCATACTCTCTCAGTCTCTATCAAAAAAACCATGAATAGATGATAAAATATCGGAAGCCTTGGGGAAGGACAGTATCATGTCTGCCCAAATGTTCAACCAAACAGCCAATCCAGCAGCAACTTGCTTGGTGGAGATCATGATGATGAAAAAGTAACCACAGTCCAAATGGATTCTGTTCAGGTTTGTGTCAAATAACTGTTCTCGGAGAAAACTACTGATATTGTTGTCTGCAGTTTCTTTGTATCATTTGACCCTAAAGGAGTGGGATTGACATTTTTAAAAGGTTATTTCAGTTTTGGGGGGATGTGGTGGTGAAGTTGTGTTGTGCAACTAGGAAATTTGATCACAAAAGACCCATTTTGGCCTCTCCTCACCAGCTACCAGCTGAGTTTAAGGTTCTTCTTTTAACCTGCAAGGCCTTACGTGAACCTGCACTTCTGTACTTATCTGAGCTAATGACACCACACACAGCTGAACGCCTCCCTTGCTCTCTAGATGCTGGGCTCCTGCTCATTCCTTCATTAACAAAAAAATTAGAGCATTTGCCTACTGTGCCCTGTATCTCTTGAATGGCCTTTGATTAAACGTAAAAGAAGCACGTTCAGTTGAAATCAGAAAAACAAGACAGAAAACCTGTCTTTATACACTTATAGCCTACTCTAGAATTTAGGCGAGTTTGTTTTAATTTAATCTTTCTTACTTTATTATATTCAAACATCTCCTTTAACATTAATGTTTTTGATATGTTTTTTTTTAAATTTTCATGTTTAGAAATATCTTCTGTACGATATATGCTATTGTAAAGGGTTTTGAGACCATGCCTCATGGTGATTATACACTCTGATAAGATGGATAAGATAAGATTGGATACGACAGAACTTTATGTACTTTATCCGACAGAAATGTTGTAGTTACACATTTGTTTTGACAAAGATTTTAAGTCACAAAAAAGTACAGAAATAAATCTGTCGGGGGGAAACTCATTTCCTATTATATAATTATATTATTTATCTTAAGCAAGACAGTGCAGTGTTTGACAACGATTGCTAATGATCATTTCTGAATGGTAGTGCATGGTTGCCTGTGTAGCAGGACAACAAATTTATATAAATATATATATATATATATATATATATATATACATATATTCGTAATTGCAGCCTTGCCATCACAAACTGCAAACTGTAAAATAACTAATGAAAATGTCTGCACTTTCCTCTGCATCCATCTCGCTGTCACTGGAACAAGAAATCAGCTTAATAACTTTGTGGCAGTAAATTAGATCGTTCTGTGGCCGTATAAAACATTTCCAAGAAAAACTAATCAGGGATGTAATTCAGTGATGAATTTCATCAGAGAAAAATCATCTTTGGGTTTAGGAGTATTTTAAAAGGGATAATTATTTTAAAATATGAAAGATACATGATGAAAAAGAATGCAATTAGACAAAATGAAACTGCAACTAGAGCTCATTGTACTCACATAACGTGATGTATTGCCACTTAAAATAAGATATTGTGAGGGGACATCATGCAGGGAGGAATTTAAGAGTGTCCGTAAGGCAAATGGGAGATAGTGGTAATTTTGTTTCATTGAAGGGGCATTTTTTAAGGCGAGTATACAGTTGCAGCTATGTTGATTGTTTTGAAGCCTTTTGGGATCTTTGTATTTGTTTTTGATCAAGGCAAAAGAAGTATTGTGTTGCGCTGCTAGTGATGTACTTCTCTATAATGACACGGTGAATGTCACCCTTGTCAATTCTCAGCATCCAAATTGCCCCTCTAATGATGAGCCTCAAATTAACCTGTGTTCTGGCGCGCCAAGCCCGCAGCATCAATACAATGCACTCCCAAAACTCAGCACAGCAGGCCGCTGGCGTCCCAGTCGCAGACCTGCCCACTCTGCCGTGCCAGCCAGCCAGACCGCCCGCCTGCCTGCCCGCATGCCCGCCTCTGTCTGCTTGGCTCGTTTCCTCAACAATGCATCGGCAGAGGACATCTTTAAATACACTGGAACAAATGCAGCATTTCTGTGTTTAAGCTTGACCGAGCTAGCAAGCTAATTTGCTCCTAAACCCATGAGTCTGGGAGAAGCAAGGGGGACAGAAACAGACTCTTAAATTACATCTGTGAATGGGGTTGGGTGGGGGGAGAGGAAAGCTATATGGGGAGCAATGATGGAGAGGAGACGTAGGGATGGCAGCGCTACGGACCACTGATGTCAAACTGTGAGGAGCAAATCAGTGCTTATGTCAGGTAAGGTCATTTTGTTTAAAGGGATAATTTGAATCTTCTGAAGTAGGGTTGTACGAAGTAATTATCTGTAGTCAGTGTACTACACGGCAGTCGGCACGCTCCCTATTTGGAGAGGCAGGCTGGGTACCGACATGGAAGGTAAGCAATGTACTGCTGTGAAGGGGTCAGCAACAAAACATATTTTAGTCACCTAAAAAATCGATATCAATTTAAGTGTGCGCTAAAATCACAACATCTTGACTGCTTTAATGTGTAGTCAGGCAGATATATCTGATGGGAAGCCATTATATCTCTCTCTTCAAAGTCAGACTCCGTTAAGAAAACAGTAATTTAACTAGGGCTGGAGATTCAAATCATCAGTTGGAGACCCCTCAGTTGACTGAAATTGCTAGTCAGTGTGCTGTGTTTTGAACTTCCGGGGACATTTTGGTCCCCAGATTTTGCTGCAGAGTGAGTCCTCTTGACTGTCACAGCTCTGAAAATGAAGGCAGCAGGCAAGAAGAGATAGACGGCATCATAAGGTGAAGAAGTTGTGAATTTACAGCTCAGAGCAACTTAATATGAAGCAGTCTCTGGCTTTTGTTTGATATTTAGTGTTGGCAACCCTAACCCGAACCCCATCCACTTAGTTGTCTTGTCAGCACTCATATGGATAACTACCACATACTAACCCACTTCAAAAAAAGTGGAACTATCCCTTTATTATCTAAACCAGAAGTGACAATTAGACATTCCTTCACAGAATCTGTAGGTGTCTTATCAGCTGGAATAAATCCCTATTATACCACATTAAATGTGAGTTTTCAGCATTTCTACTGGGCAGCAGAGAAAATACAAACTGCACATGTCAGGGAAATATAACAATGGATGATGGAAAACAATGGTTTGTGTGGCATGGAGCTTTACATTAACAAAGGAGAGGTCCATGACAAATTAAAGATGTTTCGCCAACACCACGATTTCTATTTGTGAAGCCAAGTCTTCATCCCTGCAGTCAAAAAATCACAACTAATCAAATGTGGGGGAAGCAGATTTATGATCTAATGGTTCTGAACAATCTATAACCCATAAACATCCCAGAGTAAGAAACCATTATATTCTCACATTTGCCATAAAGAGACATTGCTCATAGTTTTCCTTTTAGATTACTTTCCCCTTCCTCAAGTACTATTTCTATTAGCCATCTGAAATAAACACAATACTTCAGCGCCTGTCAATGTGTCCAGCTCTGAACCACCGGGCAGCATACCAATATCTTAGGATTTCCTCTCTCTCTCTCTCTGTGAGCTTCAGCTTTGCCTCAAAAGAGTGGCCTTACATAATTAATATAATGTGGCTTCTCATTCAGTCATGTTCACTTTGTGTCAGCCAGGACTATGTGTTTTATATTCCATTTTATCTTGTCGCAAAAGCACCAGCATGGTTCCTTTGCTCTCTCATATTTTTTTTTTGCTTCCTTCACGACAATTTTAACAACCTCCAGAAGTAGGACACAGGAACATGGTGAGTGTGGTGGTATGTCGCAGTGGTGGAATGTATCGAAGTACATTTACTCCAGTGCTGTACTTAAGAACTAACTTAAGGTACTTGTACTTATTTTCTTTAATTGCTACGTTATTCTTTTCTCCACTACATTTCAGGGGAAATATTGCATTTTTCAATTTTTTGCATAAAAACATATTAAGAGTTTATAAAATATGATGTTTTGTTATACATTAAATTGCCAAAGAGTTACATAGATGTACAGCTGCAACAATTAGTTGATTAATCAATTTGTCGATTCACAGGAAATTTATTGCCAACATTCTAGACTCTATTTTTTTTTTTTTTATAATTTTGAGTTTGGGGGATATTATTTTCAACTTTGTTAATAACCTTGAAGGGTTTTTGTGCTTTTTTCTATTTTTTCATATATATTATCTTTATTACTTTTTTTTTTTTTAATTCCAAACAAGTTTTTTACAAAGTTTTTTTAGATACATGTTTAAAAAGAAAAAAAAAGATTTTTCTGCATTGGGTACTTCTACTTTTAATACTTTAAATACATTTTCCTGACTATACTTACTTGCTTTTACTTGAGTACCATAATCAATGCAGGGCTTTTACTTGTAACAGAGCATTTTCACAAAGTGGTATTATTACTTTTACTTAAGGGAAGGACCTGAAAACCTCTCCCACCACTGGTATGCAGTGTGATGGGCAGGTTTAGCCCAGCATGCAGGAACATATATAGTGAGAAACAGGGGGTGGGCAACTATCAAGGTTTGAAAAGACGCTCTTCCTGCTTCACACAGAAGCAGATTGACGGTGTCACTCAGGGACAAGAGCCGCATAAAAGAAATAAGGCAAACATAGCGAGGCCCTCGCTGTGTAGAGATGCATTAGATTTACACCTACTGGGCAGAGGAAGAGCAAGAGGGAGGCCTTTCTAACACTTTCTATCATTATCTATTTCTCTGTCACAAAGGCCATTCAGTTTGGCATCTGGGAGGCATGCTGACTCTCTCCCAGGTTCTCTATTATTCACCACAGCGAGGTCTCCACCATGATACCACTTAATATCAGACAGTCAGAACCAATGTCCGTAGCATTAGCCACCCACCAGCCGGAGCTGCACTGTATAGAGGATTGTCAGCTGCGAGGCAGTCCGCGAGAGGAGCTCGTATCTAAGACACACAGATTGAAATGGAGGTGGAAGACCGGTCTGAAGAAAAGAGAAGGAACTAATAGGCACATCTTTTCTGATTTGAGGAACATGACTATAGCATACATAAGGATGATGGCAGGGGTCTGACACAGTGGTAGTAATTGGATTTCTCAGGCCCTGTGCCCGCTCATGATAACATGCTGAGCTGTGACATGAAAAGTCCTTATGTGTGGCGAGGGAGCAAGGTGCAGCAGAGTGGAAGTGACAGGTGTCAAAGATCCAATTCCCCTCGCTCCTCTCGATCCTTGAGTTCCCCCTTTTTTCTCTGGAGACAGCTGAGGAACAACCTGCCCCGTGGTAAAGCCAAACACCAAGCTTGACATTCAGTTGCAAATCCGAGCTAGTTAAAGCTACAGCAAAGGAGGCGGGGGAGGAAGGAC
This sequence comes from Plectropomus leopardus, assembly GCF_026936395.1. NCBI lineage: Eukaryota > Metazoa > Chordata > Actinopteri > Perciformes > Serranidae > Plectropomus > Plectropomus leopardus. The sequence continues at coordinate 13,449,444 of NC_142183.1, forward strand.
GGAGTGCAGAGGGGGATGGAGGCACTGTGGATATAAGAGGTCACGGCCTGATTGCTTGCTTTATTTATTTTCTGATGCTAATGTGAGCTGAATATAGAAGGAGCGCAGGGTTCCTCCAATGTGCCGCACAAAGGCGCCCCCCACACTGCAGATCTTACAGATGTTTGGGGAGGGGGGTGGGGGAGGGGGGTAAAGTGTCTGGCCGCTGTTCCCTCTCCGTCCTCCTCTGCACGCATCCTGGCCTCATCTTTAACGAGGACTGCATGAGAGCAGGCACATCATTAAAAAGAGCCATTCTGAGACTTTCCTGTCTGCCATTAAACTTAACAGCCGACCTCTCCCATTACCTTTTATCCTCCCCTTTAAGGAGGAGGGGGACAGCAGAGACTGAAAAGTCGCATTTGGTTGGCAAGATGCATCCATTGAGTGAATTCTGTCCCTCAGTCAATTGTTCATAAAAGCAAAAGCAGTAAAGTCTCCTGGAATGCACCAAAAGCTGTTAATGCATAGTGTGCAAAAATCCCACAACTTAACACTGAAAAAAGCAGATTCATGTAACAGTTACTGTGTATTTACATGGTTCACAATAACCTGATTTTTACATAATGTGCTATGATAATTAGCTTAATGCCCAGAAAGATGAGTGGTAGCCTAAAGGAAACATCTTATTAGCAGAACAATACGAAATCGGAGGGCCTTTGTGAATAATGTTTTTAATGTTGATGAACTTTAATTTGATTATCCACCACCGCCAGCAACGCCACAGCGTTGAAACACCACTCTGCTTCCTGTTCAGCTCTTGACCTTTTCACACACACGAACACAGTTAAACAGGCAGAAATCTGACTACAGTGTGTGAATAACGCAGCATAGTTTACACACTGTGTTCAGGTTATGAATGTTACAGTTTTCATCTTTACTCCATTAAAGCCTACTATACAGAAGACTTTGAAAATATTTCTAATAGACTAAAGTCTGACACCGTCTCACATCTGAAGACGTGAGTTTTTACTCACACACTATAATGTTTTTCAAAGACTATGGATCTTGCAGGGTTACGATTTGCAAGACTCTAACTGGAATGCTTTAGAGATTATTTCCCATCCGGCTCCTGGTGCAAAATATTACACATATCTCCCTTTAAGAAATATGAAAGCCAAATGCTGGTGGATTTGCTTCACTTACAACCTAAAACAACAATTTAATCTATTTAGTGGCTGGTAGATTTTGGAATACACCAGCCAAAGCAGTATGCGGATAAATACCTTCATTTTTTTAACTCTGCCTGGCACGCATAACAATTTTCAGATTTTTTTTTTGACCATAAAGCAAAATCACACCAGTCTCCACAGGTTTGCTGCACTATTTTGGTGAGCGGTGACTGTGGGAATTAGAGGTCAACCATCCAATAATTAAGATTCGTCACTAAAATAAGTGATAACTGGTGATTCGCCACTCCACTACCTTTTCTTCCTTTTTAATCCGTCCACAAAAACTTGTTCACGTTTGTTGCGCCTCATTGAAGTCCCCTCCATAATTACAATATACCCAGCTGCTGCTTCCTCTTTGGTGCTGAAACGAGTGCAGTTATTTGTTGGTGGGTGACATCACTTAACTTCAGTAAGTGCATGAGCCAAGGCTGAAAACGTACGATAATATTAAATGTGTTTGATTTTGTTGGATTGTCAAGACAAGAAAACGACTGACTCAAGAAGCTTGAACTGAGTTTTACGACCACCTTACACTAAATGATCAAGGCCATGGGACAGCGCGCCAACTGAGGTAAAACTCAAAATTGTATCCCGTCATTTGTCAGTGACAGTGAAATCGCTTGAAAAGTTGTTTTGTGTAAGGCTGGCATAACATAAACCCCACGGCAAAATGTGTATTTATTTTGAATTACTGGTGTGCCCGATAATCCACTGAGTAAGGACAGAAGTCTCACAGACTGGGGGGGGATCTTGGATATGAAGACGTGTTGAAAGACTAAATCCAAGCAGTCTTGCGGACACTGGAGGCTAAGATAAGGCCGGGGGGGGAGGGGGAGGCTCTGTGGGTCCACACACACTTCAGCAGGTCCCTCCTCTGTGTTACTGTGCCTTCACTCTCTCATCAATAGTTTATAATCTGGGTCACCAGCAGCAAAAACGTGCCTCCCACTATTGAGACCTACTCAAAATGTTGAATTACAACATAGTGAGCTCATCCCTGCAAGGTCATCTAGGGGACAGCGAGGGATCACTGACACTAATTGGTGAATGAAAGATAGTAAAGATGGAGGTGGTTTGGACGACTTCTCTTTAACCTCTGTTTAACTTCTGCCAAATACAAATCCAAAGAGCACATTCTGCCACGCCATGTTTCACAGACTTATGCTGGCTCTCAGAGAGAGAAAATTCTGTATTTCAACGGCTATAAAATGTTACAGAATAAATCATTCCCACTGAATATACATGAGCAGAGCAAAATATGGAAATATTACAGAAGTACGCCCGAGGTAGTAACCTTTTGTTGCCACAACTGAGGAGGACGACATAACTTTACATATTCCCGCTACATATTCCATCTGAGTTATAATGTTGTCAGGAGAAACAAGGTGATGAGAACCGAGATAAAAACCGGGAAGGGGGGGGGGTGACAAAGGCATTGAGGGAGACAATGAAATGAAGGAAAAACAGAACGCAGGAAATCTCAAATGGATTAAAGAGGATGGAGGTACTGTGTTTTTCCCACAGAAAGGAAGTAATAGGGGTTAAAAAAAGAAATGCACATTGCTGCAGCACAGGAGACCCCTCCTCTCTCTCTTCCTCCGTTACCCCAGCTGCAGTGATAAATGTCTCTTTGTATTCTGGACAGAAAACTGCGGGCTACAATGTACTTGTCAGAAGACAGCTGATTTTCCCCTTAAACAGAGCAGAGTATATTCTTAATCTTTCCCTTCACAGAGGCAGAAGATAAAACAAATGCCTCGTGCCAAGACACATAATGCCCAGAAAATCTCTCCCCATTCACTACACGTTTGTGCAGCTACGTATCGTGTGTATGTGTGTGTGTGTGTGTGTGTGTGTGTGTGTGTGTGTGTGTGTTCATCTGCAGCAGCAGCAGCAGCAGCAGCAGGTGTAGCCATAGTATGTGCAACTGCATGCTATTTGTACTTTTCCTATATTTCCACAGCATCCTTAATCCCTGCAGTATAGCCATGGTTCCACTATGAGGGCTCATAAATGGGAGTCAGTGCTACAGGTAATGGAGCTGATTATAGCTATCTGGGCTGCGGGCCAGCTGCCAGACTCTGCCCTGCCTGGAGGGAGCACAGGCCGCCTGGTGTCTGATATCCTGGGATCCCTGTAATACAAGCCTTGCTTTGGCAGTCACTCTGTGACTATCCTGGCCACTTCCAGCCACACACTGAGGCTCCTTTGAGTTAGTCTATGTGTATAGTATGTCCTCATCAGGTTGTTTACTCCACATGGTATCAGTCTATAGTCATAGCATTTCAGCGACAAGGCTGCGGCAAGAAACGCTTTTTGTAGGGGTGTATTAGGGGCTCTTGAGAGGAGAGTGTCACCAACAGATCAGGATCGGGTCTAGAGGGATGCTACGCGTCATTTTCTGTCCTCAGGGCAGAACATTTCTGGTGACCAGCTTTTACACACACATATTACATTCTTGACAAGACAGACAGCAATGGCTAATCAGTTTGGGACACATTCCCCAGCAATGCCATCAGCTGACCAGCAGACATCAGAGTTACCACAGTCGCCAAGCTTCCCCATTTCAACCTAAGCACCAAGAAAAGAGGACAGTAGGCGAGTTTCCATTACAGATTTGCACAAAACTTAAGCAATATTTTCAAAATGTCAACAAAATGCAATTTTGAGATGACTGCATTTCCACTGAGTGATGTTATAGGATTTTTTTATGGGATGGGAAAATTGTAATTGTAATTATGATTTTAAAAAGCGCAATTAATCATGATTAACTATTAAAATTCTGCGATTAACCACAATCGAAAAAATTATTAGTTTGACAGCCCTACTTTTAATATTAATGCGGTGCTAGTGTGCATTAAAAAAAAACATAAAAATAGAGGTTATTGTTTAAAAAAAAATTAAAAATGCAAGGAGAGGAGGCCCCAGACCCCCTAACAAAGGTTTGGTCTAAGCCCAAAATGTCCTCAATTCCTAAAAATGTCCCTGTATACATCTGACCAGTGCAAGGCAGCTGCATCTGGCCCCTGTCCTCCGGTCATTTTACAAAAGTGGCCCCCAGGCAAAGCAAGTTGTAACAGGATGTCCAAGTGCTGGAAATGAAGTGTTAAGAGGTGCAAAGCTGGTGTCATCAAACTACCAGTAATCTAATTTACACACACGTCATTTCCAGTGTATTCGAGTTAGTGGCGTGGTTTAACTGGTGTTACCTCACGTTAAATTCCAGCCGACATGCAACAACACATTAAATGCGTCAGTATCTCTGAAGGAAAAATAATTTGCCTCGGCTTCCCTGTCACGATATGGCTGCGTGAGACAGCCTCTGCACTTGCAGTGTTTGTGGGTGGGAAGGACGTATAATAAAGAACACAGTGGGGGAGGAAGCTTTGTTAACCTCTCATTATGTTGAATTTACATCACACGAAGATAAGATTATCACTGCTAAATGCAAACTGTGTTCAGATTAGGATCCGTGGCTGCGAGCCCACATCAAACTGGTGGTACAAGATCCTCGTTCCATTAAAGATACAGCAGTGGTGAGGATTATTTTCAACTGCTGAAGGTGAAGAAGGAGGTGATGTGTTCGTTCTTTTTATTTGATAAGGACAATGCGCAGCTTCTTAGCTGTGCCAAAGTTGACTATAAGCTAATTTACACCTTTAGTCCCTGAACAGGAAACAGAGAATAACATCATCCTCAAACAAAGACCCACTTCCACCAACATAAACATGATATTCTCTTCTTCCTGCACTGTGATGCTGGGTTTGTTTTCGTTACCTTGCTGTCCACAAAATGAATCTCTGTTTAGTTTTAATCCCGGGACAGCCCCTGGAGTAAAACACATGCTGCCATCTTGAAAGGCCAATGGTTATGCATCTTTGTCACCGCGGTCGAAGAAGCTATTTTTGGCAATCAACAAGTCACAACTGTATCCAGTGAGATTTCCTCTACAACATGTACAGCATGTGCAGTGTGGCTGCACAGACGCTAAGCTACATACAGGCTTAAGTGTGAATGTTTTTAAAATGATGTTGAAGGTCTGCTTAGACTGAGTCAGACTATTTTGTGGCGGGAAAAGAGGCAAAAACATGTGTGTCCACCCGGGCATCGTATTTCCATCGCTGCCAATTGGAGCTGATCGGACTCAGAGCCGATAAAAACCAGCGACTACTTTTGAGTCTTTTGTCATTTAATGAATGCCGATTAAAACCTTTCCCATTTAATACAAAACTGAGATGTTAGCTGGTGTAATTATTATTATTTATGCAGTGGGAAAGGGGCTTAAGTTATCCATTTAGGATTAATTAGTTAATATTAGTAACAAATGTCTTTTATGGGTTTTTAAATTTCAGTACAAATTCGGCTGCAGTCCTTCCACCATGCAGGCCTCTGTTTTATCCCCCCAGTTTCATTACTTGCTTTGTGTTGCAGTGGAGCAGGGGTTGTGCCCATGCAGTGACCTCAAAGAATTAAAATCATGGCGGCGCAGTAAGGAAAAATGGCCGCTGCCTCGGTTCCTCACACAACAACTAGAATTCATTGGAGCCCCAAAAGGCGAGCAGCCTGGAGACAACGCTGCAGCTTTGCCTCTTGAATTTCACTCTGCTTCCATCTTCCCATAGTACTTCTCTACTCTACCCCCCACCCCCACTACACACACACTTACACACACACTCTATATATACTGTGTACTCACACTCTCAGACAAGATTTAAAATTCAGGTACTTTCGCCTCTCGCTTTAATACACACTCGGCCCCCATCAACTTCAGCACATTACCTGTTCTTAATCTCCCTCCCTCTGTCTGGGATCATCCTGATCCCCCTGTTTTCCCATCTGCTGCCGATCGGGGCCCAGCTTGGCTAGGTGTTCAACAAACAACTGTGATTCACTTGGTTTCTGCGGAGATTATTAACACACCTAGCATGCCACAGCGTCATGAATAAGCAATGGAGATCCGGAGCCCTATTTTCTCTCTGTCTCTGTGTTTCTCTCTCTCTCTTGCCCTGCCGCGTTGTGAGCTGAATGCCAGGATTGTCTAGAAAATGAGCTGTCAGTGGAGGGCCTGCAATGAGATACATCAGGCTCATTGTGAGCCCTAGAAAATAATGAACTATTCCCATTTCTCTCTCTGATATGTTCAATACGCTATCCATGACAAGTGCAGAGAGATAAGCAGTCCCCTCTTGAGCTGATTAAATACACTGGGTATATTCAGGAGAGCTTTGGCAGAATGAGGGTTTGGGGGATGCCATTATAGTATTATAACATATGTTTTCAGTCTGGGGGCTGGAGAAGAAGACCTTTTGCGTGTATTTTTTGCTTGTGTGCAGTTGGGGAAGAGCGAGCTAGAGGCGAAGCTTGTAAAAACTTACCCGAATCAAAACATGTCAAGTTTGTTTAAGCGCTTCTTCACATCTCTTAACTTATTCCCTGGTGGAATTAGCTCAAGAACTAAAGGGATGGGCTCACATATGATTTATTTTTAAAGAATTTGTTGGTTTACTTATGTGAGTACTGCAAACAAATACTACCAAGAGGCCACGGCCAATTATTTTAATTTAGAACAGACATAAAAGCAGTGAGTTTGTGCAGAAAGCGGCTTGCTTTTCTCTGTGAGATTTGCAAAAATCTACATCTTCTTTCCGAGTGATGGAGGTATATTTTACCAGGGCAAAATCAATATTGGTCAGCTCTTTTTTTTTTATTATAAGAGCTGTAATTTCAATAAGACAGAGCCAGGGAGCTCAGCGAGGCACACAGTTTCATTCAGCGATGCAAGTGCGATAAAAGAGATGAGCACAGATGGACTCAGCTTGAAATGACATTTTATTTCCTTATACAGTACTTCCTCAAGTCTCTACATCTCAGAGGCAAAATCTGCATCTTGGTTGTTCATTACAGACTTCACTACACCTGCTAGCAAGCAGTCTCTGGTGTGTTTGAGCCCGCAGTGTGTGTGTGTGTGTGTGTGTGTGTGTGTGTGTGTGTGTTTGTGTGTACTCTATCTTCCTTAATGCTTGTATTGCACTGAGCTTTGTCACTGTCAGCCATTTTACCTCCACCATGGGTTACACATTAGATTAGGCAAATCCAAATCAAAATGGATGGTCCCAGTATAGAGTTTGTATGTTAATCTAATCACGAAATATCATAACACAACACATGTTGTCGCCAGCCCCTAGAAGGGTTTTAATTCGATCAAATGTTGTTCGAGAATCAGTCAAATCCTCTGGCACGTTCACAGTTATCTCCGAGTGAGGGAGGAAAAAAACACTCCTACCTGTCAGAGACATTGTTTCCTCCTTTTCCTCTTTTTTTTATTTTCCCCTCGCTAAGACTGCTTACTAGACTCTCAGCTCATCTCTCCATCTCTGTCTCCCTCACACACACTCTCTCCCTCTCTCTCGTGTTGTCAGCACAGCCCTGTTCCTGTTGCCTTCCTGATTCTGACACCTGTCAGCATTTTCGTTAGTAGATCAGAGAAGTGCAAACTAGAAATGTTCCCGTGTTGAATTTAGGGCAAGTTTGCAGCGGAAAAACATGTGAGGTGCCTTTACTCTTTCTTTAATTCAACAGGGGAAGGGAAGTGCTTGACTGGCACAAAGTTGGGAGATGTGGGTTGGGGATGTTTGCAGTCAGGAGGTAGAAAGACGTGTGGAGGGAGACAGAGGGAGGGAGAAAAGGTGGCGGTAGCAGTGATAGTGGCGGTGGGGGCTGAAATCAATTAGGAACACTGAAACCCTGCGGATCTGCTGATGGAGGAAGGGAATATGGCGAAGTCTGCATCCCACGTAGGGGGCTTCCATTCCTGGGCTCCAGCTTCAGGCACACACCCACAGGGAGCTAACAGATAGATGAGAGATATTCTCCAGAGGTGGAGGCCGAGGAATATGTCAGAAATAAAAGAGGCCTGTTCTGGCTAATTGAGCAGTCTTGGATCCCTTTGAGTCTAATAAGTCAAGAGGAAGGACCATTCTTTTTTTTTTTTTTTTTTTGAAGAGCGCTTACACATTGACCTGGAAACAATTCCAAAACCTCTAAACTCACAAATCGGACACCCTCCTTTCCCTCCCGCGGAGATAACTCGCGCAATTTAACAATACATGAATCTAAATCCTTGAAAGCCACGGCTCATCCATATCCACGAGGAATTAAAGTGTGAGCTATGACAATCAAAGGAAGTTAAAAAAAAATAGATTTAGCTCTCTTTGTCACCAGCCCCCTCGGAGTCTGTTCCCTCACTTCTCCCTTGACACTAATGGTTCTACAGAGCCAAAGCTAGCATGTCGCACATTTCAACCAAATCCCCCCCTAACTTCACAGACATGCCTATAAAGATAAAGACGAATTCATTTTATATAGCTCCTCTTCTTCTCAGTTTATAGCTACAGCGATATCATCCGTTATTATTCTACTGGCAGATATGACGGAGCCATTACATGTTAAAGATAGCCCTTCCTTTATAGATTTTAAGAGATTTAATGTAATTTGTTCTTCAGATACTTCCCTAATCTAATCCACTGGGCGAGGATATTCCAGGTCAGGTTTTTCAAAAAGAGCACACACGCCTCTTTAGACTCTTGGCAGGGATTCAACAAAGAGGCAGATTTAAGTCTGAAATCTCCTCACAAGCACTTCGCTGAAAGTTACCTTGGTGGTGCAGGAATAATGAATTGCCCAAGAACTCCAATGGACAAAAGCCAAAATATCAAACTCCTAAACTGATACAGAGAAAAGAAAAAAAATTCCCACTGTGATTTAGATCTGGGCTTGTTAGCAGCTGTCACACAATGGGATTCCCGCATGAAAAGCCCCACAACATGACGGAGATGCGGGGGTCTTTGTGTAAAAGGTAACGGCCCGTCTCCTGGGCAAACAACACCTTTACATGGCACTGGGAATGGCAAACATTTGCACTGTAAAAGCCCGAGAGTTTAACCCTTCCTCCTTCCCTCCTCCTCCCAGCTTCCTTTTGTTCTCAGCACTTATCAACACAAGAAAACAGAACAATAAAAACACACAAAAACAAGGCTCTTCTATCGGCGGCTTGTGTGTGTTGTTGTCCTTTGGCAATTGCAGTTCTCAACTTGTTTTCTGCCTTAGCTGGCAGGAGAGGCGCGCCACACAACAGAGTTAGTCCCAGAAGACATCCGAGCAGCGGGGTGTTTAGTGAACATGCTTATTTGTTTTCTGACAATTCCCTTCATTCACTCGATGGAAGACGCACATAGTGTCCGTTTTTTGTCAATTAAGACAGATGAGCTCAAGCCGCATCGTGACGTAACTCTCGCATTATACGAAACTCGACTGTTCTATTTCTGCCTTTGTCCTCGAGTGAGTCTGAACAAAAGAAAATGAAGAAGGGAAAAGAGGAAGCGAGTGTTCTCCTGAGGAGCGCCACAAAAAAAAAGCCCTGATGATGTAGAATCCTCATCCAGCAGGAGAGACAGATTCAACTGTGCGCCGTGCTGAATCTGCCCATCTCTGTCAGCCCACCATGCCCTTTAACTGTGTAATTAGACCGTTGAGATGGTAATGGGGGGACGATTTCATTTGCTATGTCATTACATTTCTGCACGTGTAAGGATCTCTGGTCAATTCATTTAATAAATATGAACAGCCTCTCATTACTCTCTGTTGTGACCACTGCTGCTGACGGACTTTCAAAACAAAGGGAGGGGGAGACGCCGTGCATCACTCCTTCTTTTCATACTTAATAGGGGATCCAGAGTCGGAAAATTAAAAAGCGATTTGTTAAGTTGTTTTTCAGTTATGAATCCAAGAGAGAAAAAACGAATAGCTGCTTGCTTTTTATCATTTTTTTATTGAGTTAAAAATAGGAAATGAAAAACAGACCATGGATAAAATTTGATTTTGATACTTAATGTGTCTGATTTGTGTGATCAGGAAGTTGCCAACTTCTTTGTGGTTTGCTTTGATAGCCTAACTCTGGAGCAAATACACTTTGGTAATGGCACTTCCAGATTTAATGTAATGAATATCAGTTTCAACATCGAAAGGCCGTAAGTGTTTTAGAGGGTGTTTTGGAAAATGACATATTTAAAGTTTTCACTTGTGTTCACAGATAAACTTTTATCTGTGAACAGAATGGATACAGTGAGCGAGAGTCTGGGCAGCGATATGAGCCCCGATTTATATTTGCCAACATTTTGGAAAATGAAGTTCGCCAAATTAACTATTAGCAGTTGATTTATTGCCATGTACCATTAGATGTACAGACAAACTGAATTACTTTAATTAAAAAGAAATCTGAAAAACTGAACAATTTTCCAAAAAGTGCTGAAACTCTCACAGTACAAGCGTTCAGTGATTTACTCTGTGCTCAAAGTGGAGCTTTAGTTTTATTTAAAGAAAACAAACAATAAAACACAAATTCGGTACGTGGCCCTTTTTGCCATTTCTGATTTTTGACTTGACTGAAGGCACAAATAAAGGGGAAAAAAAGCCATGCAGTTATTTGTTTTTCATGTTGAATTTATGAATGATTAAATAACTAAAAACTGGGCCTTATCTTACAACCGTCACAAAGCGGCACCCAGTACAGTCAACTGTCATCGCTGATTTCAGTTATCATTTATGTGATTAGCAAATAATGACAAATGTATGTGTAAAATGAGGTGTGTTCAGGCACATCACTATTTTGAGGCAGCACAAAGCAACTGCACCAAAAACCTGATCTAAAGTCAGAATAGCGCAGTTTCTTCCTGCAATTTAAAGAGCGCATCATTCAGATAGTAAGACGCACCTACACAGGAGGGTTCACAACACGCTTACACACAGAGGTGTGCCAGTGGGTTGCAGATTGGTGAAATAATACATCATTATTTGTAAAAATATTAATAACTTTCTCTATAATGTGGACATAGCAGAGAGCAGAGCAGAGCTGGAGTCCGACTCCTTTCTCCTTAGTCATTAGTCATTAGTTCAAGGCCCACACATTGGATAAATTACCACATATTCAGTTTAATTTCACCAAATGTAAGCAACATCTTGGCTTAGAACACAAAGAAATAAAACACACTGCAAGATCAAATAGAAACAGAGCTTCAAAATAAAAGCTCTGTGCTGGGAAATTTACTGCACTTCAAAATGTAGGGTTTTTTTTGTTTGTTTTGTTTTTACAGATTTGACATGTTCACAAGTCACTCGCAATCCATTCAGAATGGCCCTGTGACCCACTTTTGGACCCCGACCCACCAGTTGGGAACCACTGCTTTACACCATGTGCTTCAGATTGTTTAAATAGGCCCCGTTTGTATTTTGATTTCTCGCTTTTGGATTCTCTTTTGAACACAAAATGAAGGAATGATACACGGATTGGGAAGCTTCCAGTGAGGCCATTTTGTTAAGTCCTTACTGAGGGAAACTGCTGGCCAAAAGTGAGTCTGTAGCTGACTGCAATAAAAAAAAGAAAAAAAAAGCCAATAACAAACTGCCTAATTGTAATTCCAAACAGATACTTTGTTATCATCTATTCGTTCTGGTCAAAAAGAATGGACAGCACTGTGAAATAGCCTCTTGTTCTGTTTACCAGCAATGTGGCGCTGCATTACACATTCAGCAGGCATGCATCCATTTTGCTGAAACAGATACAATCATTGGTGGTGTTAATGAAAAAAGAACTGCCTCAGAGAGCTCTCCCCACTTGTAATATTCCTCATGTACATCATTTCTAATTGTCTCCAATAATGAGATCCCACTACTGGAAGACCTGTCAGCATGCATTTTTTAAAGCACAGGATTTCTTTTTTTTTTTTTTTTTGCAGGTTGTGAAGTAATTACAGCTGGCAACTGATAGTCAGCAAATTCACTTTTCATTGTTCATTACCGTCTAACGCCGCCCGCTACAAGTTTATTCTAACGGTCACTGCACTTCCTGACCTTGTATATCTGTATTTCTCAGCTAAGTCATTACAGTATATAAGCAACTGGCCGTGAAGGCAGATCCATTTGTATGACTCTATTAACATAAAGTGTAGGTTGCCTAATGCCATTATTCCCCAGTCAAACAACATCGACAGCCAAATTGCTCCAAGTGTAGCATCTGGTTGGTGAAATGTGCCAGAGACCAGACAAGGAAGAGGCTCTGCATGTCTGTTACTGCTCCTCCAACCAACCACACCCACACACTTCACAGTCCACTGATAAAAATAGATGGATAAAAAATTCCCTCATTCCTTTATGCACTTTCACAAACTAGGATTCCTTTTCGTTATCTCCTGCTCATTAAAATTTCCTCCCTATATGAGCTGAGGAGTATGAAAGACGAGACGTGAGAGTAGACAGCCTTACTGGGGCAGTGTTAGTAGAAAGGAACCAAAATTATGTTAACTGGAAGGGGAAAAAAAGCTACATTTGGCACAAGTTCCCAAATTGGAGCAGAGCGCAAATGTAAAGTTCAGATACTGCGAGTGATATCCGTGAGTGCTGTCCTCAGGAGTGTGCTTTTAAACTAAAATGTCCGGTGTTTCCACCTCACTCGGAATAAAATTGCTAATGCAGGTCTTTCTAAAATGTCTGCAATTTTCACACGCTGACTCCCGTGCTCTGCTGAGCTGTTACACCTGTGTTACCTCTGAGCTCCGTAAATACCCTCAGGTGCATATAGTAACATCCAGACGGCTCTCTCCTTCCTGCTCTCCCTCTTACTGACCCGCTCTCCTCCTCCATCTGACTGGCAGTAGTTAAGAACGAACATGACCCTTGCGCTGACTTCTGCCAACCAAGTGGATGTCTTTTTAAATGGTGAGTCAGAAATGAAACATCAACATTAATTCCCTGCTAAATGATCCCGCTGAATAATGGATGAAGGCACGTGCAGATATGTAGATTTCCACCTTCTACCTTTGTGAGCCTAATTGCTGCCATTCAAGCACATCTGAAGTCGGCCCAGCTTCAAGAGCAGACATGGCTACTATCAGTCAATAATGTTGCCTAAGCCTGTATCAAAGGGTAGCCTTCGCTGTCAGAGATCCCTCACATTAGCCGCTCGAGCACGACATCAAAGACAAAAAAAAACTGTGATGTTATTCACACATCTGAAGCCCGCAATGGGTATAATGCACCTCGTAAGATGCTCTTGTGGTATAAAACAGACTCGCACATGATTGGTCATATCGGGAAACTCTAAAGGATGTTGCTATCTTCCTCACACACACACACACACACACACACACACACACTCAAGCAACAGATTTCCTTACCTTGGTCTGGCAGCTGGCAAACATTGGGGGGGACGGTCATGTTCAGCACGTCATTGACAGCCGTGTCAACATAGTGTCCTCTCTGGACATCATGTTCACTGTCGGTCTGGTCGCTCTCCTCGTGGCCGCTGTCCTTCAGACTGTTCCCCTCCAGGTCCTTGAATGTCGATGTGCTACATGGGGGCCAGGAGGGGGGAGAGGGAAATGTTGATTAACTGTCACATCACCTTCGTTCACATGCTCTCCTTCATCGCCGCGCCTCTGATGGTTTGTGACGAGCTGTCCGTCTTTCTCTCCATGACCCTTTTTTGTCCTTTCTATGAATTATTTGCCCTTTTATGTCGTCTTTTTCCGTGAATGCAAAATAGAATTTTCCTGTTGTTGTTAATGAAGTTAAAAATGTGTTTTTACAGTTAAAAAGGGTCCTCACATTAAACTACGCTGTGTATGCAGTAGAAAAACGCAAACACTTTTGAAATTGGTGCTACATGACCAGAACAAACAGAAAAAAGAGCCATGGCTTTGCTTTTTCTCAAGAGGGAGAAAACCTACAACTACCAGGATGCACTGCGCTGTGTCAGACCAACAAATGCTGCCGCTGGTGGGGTATGTCATGCGCAGTCATCCATCATTAATTGATGGTACATCCTTGTGTTTTGGGCCAAAACAAAGATCTGATTAACAAAACAAAAGCTTGTAGGTAATCAATGTAATCCACAGTTTTGCCACTATTATTTACTTTTGTTGTGCAACGCCCACTGTTGCTGACACATCGTTGATTCTAAAAGTTCTACGTAAAATATGTATAAACTTGGCCTAGTTCACTAGATAGCACCAAGAAGCCAGAACAGAGCTGGTGCAAGAACCAGAGCTGATTTGGACGAAAAGGGGTATCTGAGTGCACGGCAGCAGCATGGGTGGAGGGCAATATGGAAAAATGGAAGTGCAGCAAGTTTGAACAACAGCCAGAGAGCCTAAAGTTTTGCCAGGTAGGGATATCTAGGAACTGGTTAAATAAAGGGAAGTTTACCACTGTTCATCTACACTTACTACCAATACTGATTTGATACAAAGCTGGCTGAAAGCAAAGTATCCCTTTAAACACTTTGCTTTTGCAAAGAACAAAGCCTCATCCAGATTCGACGCTCTGCAGCAACCATGAAATAAGACGGAAATTTAAATCTCTTGAGAGCCTTTTTGGATTAAGTGCACATTTTTTTCTAACTTCACAGATAGCATGGCAGCTATGTGGTGCCTCAGACAGGGACATTGTGGATGGATGCACCAACTTCAAGGACATCGCATCGAGCAAACAGGAGGCACTCACTCACTACAATCAAACAAATACTGCAGTAATCAGGAATTCCTGGAAGGAAGATGGATGCAGGAAACGCTGGAAGCATACAAACTGAGCATCTGTCTTGTTTGGGGCTCACAGTCAATAAAGAGGGTGGGGGGGGGGGGGGAGACAATCAACAGCTGCACAGTAACAGCATGATTTCCCTTCATTTGATTTCCATCCCACTGGAACAAATTCCGCTTTACAAACAACACTAAATAGGGGTGAATATATGAACATGTGTTCTTGCGGGAAAGGGAAAAATATATGGATGAGTTCATGTTGTGGCAGGAAAGAGGTTACAAAGGAGAGAGAAGAATAGACAGGGAGGAGAAAATGAGAGTAAACAAATGTGTGCAAACAAAAAGAAAAGGCAGAGGAAGTGAAGGACAGTACAAGGTAGCTGCATTCCCGGGCCCCGAGCCGCACATTCTCTAGCCTGGGAGAGAGGACTGCAGGTAATGCTGGCTCTCTGATGTTATCACTGTAATTGCACCTGTCCCAGACCACAGGCTCACTGGCTCCTGAGGGGATTTCTTTGTAGTGTGCTGCAGAGGCCCACACTTGAATGCTCTTTGTTTACATTAATGCCAGGAATCTTTTGGGGGGGAAATTGCCATAATGGGTTTTCAAAAGGACGGGATGGCCTCAAACAAAAGAGGGGCTGGAATGTTTCATGGCTGCAGGTAGAAAGGGAAGAATTGTAGTTTTCCAAGTGAGCCGTGGCTGGAGGGCGTTATTATGTGACCCCCATCCCAACCCCCCACAATGCATTCCCACAACCCTATCTTATATCCTGGCCCAGGTGGAGTGAAAACACAATGAAAATACCCATTCTTCAGCCAAGAAAAACAGTAGACGTACTTTTGAAAATCATTTCAGGGTCCAGTGTTTAGGATTTAAGGGGATATATTAGCAAAAATGGAATATAATGTAATAAGTATGTTTTCTTCAGTGTATAATCAACTGAAAATAAGAATTGTTGTGTTTTTGTTGCCTTAAAATGAGCTGTTTAGGGGCGCCTGGTGGCTCAGTGGATAGAGCGGGCGACCCATGTTTAGAGGCTGTGTACGCTGGTTCGACTCCAGCCTCGGCTCTTTGCTGCATGTCACCCCCCTCTCCCCCTTAACACTCATGCTGTCCTGATAATTAAAGGCAAAAATGCCCAAAAAATTATCTTTAAAAAAGAAGAATGAGCTGTTTATATTTACAAACTACTACCGCCGTATTTCTGCAAGAGCCCAGAACAGAAAATCCAGCCTAACAGAACATTTACATGCACAGATAAGGCGAGCTACGGTTACAGCTCGCTTACAATTTCAGTCTGTATAACATGTTTATATGATCTAGTTTTAGTTGAACTAACACAATAATTTAACTTTTTCTGACATCATGTAAACGTACTGAGTGGTTCTGGCTAGGAGCATTCGCAGATCTCTGCAGATAATTTAGCTCCTGGTAAGAATCTCCTGAACATCTGGATCTTAAGTTAAAAAGTGGTCACACATTAGCAGGTGCTGGGCTAACAGCCCATCTCTAACATGCCAAACTGCTTCAGACAAACACCAGTTTGTAATGTAAAATTGCTTTATTCAGTGTTTTTACTGGTTTAAGTCACTGGGTCTGTTTGTTTTGAAGAGGAGGAGACCTCTGTGGAGTTCAGCTCCCGGTAAAAACCTCCTGAATGATGAACACATAAGGAATTTAAGGTATATCACCGCCAGACGCCTCTTAATCTACCCAAATCTAACACACAGCTCCTTTAATCACTGAGTAGTTGTTTTAACCTGCTGCAGTTCGAGCCACATGTGCTGCTAATGGATCGAATTACAGGAGAGTAATAAGGTTATCTGTAAATATGAAAATCATTACTTGCCTATTCTGCTGCTGTGTGCAATCTAATAATCTAAAAGTGTAAATTCTGTGGCTCATTTAAACAAATGTCTGCTAAACGCGCTGTGGAGTAATGCTATTTATCCCCAAAAATCGTATCCTCCCCGTTGCAATTACACTGAATGAGAAACATGCAGGAACACATGCAAACTGCTGCAACGGTAGCTGTGCACTCATTAGATGAAATAATTACAGATAACAATGGTAACGAGGTGCTGGTAACAATTCCTAATCAACACATACCTTTTAATGAGGTGGGCTCTGCTGTTCACGTAACTGGAGTCGATGGAATAATTCTCCGTCTGCAAGAGAACGATGCGGGGGGTGGGGGCGATGAGTGGGTGGGGTGGGGAGTTGTGGTTGAGGGATGATGGAGGGGGGCAACAGAGAGAGGTACTTTTAATAATGGAAGCAACCAAAATAATGTTACCAGTAATTGGCTTTCAGTTGAAATGTTATTTTACACAAAGGCCCCGGTGAGCAGCCTCTGCTTTCAAAGGGCTGAATCCTATTCTCTTTCAAAGCACACACACAGAGAGGCTGACTGGGAGTTGAGAGCTGAGGAGAGTGCTGCAGTGAGCGCAGCCTCTCCTCTCCTCTTCACCCTCCCCGCTCTCCGATCCCTTGCTCCCTCCCTCTGCTGCCGGTCAGCCCACCGTCTTTAAAATGGAGTCATTAGGGCGGACAGACTATCATGCAGAGGGGGAGAAGAAAAGTTTCCCTTTTTTTCCCCTTCTCTGAACTATTCACTTTTACCATGTTTGAGAAGACATTAATGTAGAAATATTAAATAAATAACCGCAAGAGAAGTAGATGAAATTAAGAGTGTACCAGGGGAATCTTAACACCGCAATTGCAGATGAAAAGGCTTTCAGAATATGCATACGATAGATCTCTGACCCACATTAGAGAACACAGTTCAAAGGCATCCTACATTCATTCTTTTTTTTCCCAACATTTATTTAGCGAGGAGAACGTCTGACGAGTAAGAGCACACGGACGGAGGAGTTACGCTGAGCAGGTAGCCCCCTCCTGCGTCTGCCAAGCTTCTCCTCACACTTGGGAAGATGTCAGAGGGCCAAAGGGTATCAAAGCCTCTCAAAGGACTTCCCCAGTCCCGCGAAAAGCCAGGATACGACCCTTTCGACAAACTTTGATAAGATGCAGGTGTTTTCTGCAGAAAGAAAGCAGAGCCTTCACTTAAAATTCCACGGAGCAGATACTGTATCCTGATAAATAAAAAAAAAAGGCTGTGAGTCAATGGCTGACTTCCGAGGGAAGCCTACAGTACCAATATCAAAGCCCCTGTTGAAAAAAAAAAAGTCACCCCTATGATAAGAAAGGTTAATGCAGGCACTGGAGCACAGTTGCTGATTATCAAGTGAGCTACACATTTGACACAGGCCTGCTGTTGAGGTAGCGGCGGCCCCGCACAGCTGTCATACATGGTGACCGAACAGATTTGGATTAAATTCGACTGTGCGCACGCTCTCCTTATTAGATGTTAATGGGGTTGAACATTTTGAACTTTTTCTGCGCCTGCGTGGAAGTGAAACCACAATGCCGAAGAGTCTGAGCGGTGAGGAATGAGGAGGGGAGCAGTGGAAATGTCAAACATTAGTCCCAGTCTTCTTGGATCTCTTTTTGAAATAAATAAATAAATTCATAAATAAATAAAAGCGATGCTGGCAGATCACAGCAGCCAATGTGTGGTGTTTACCTCTGGCAAATAGCTCTCATGACCTGCTTGCAGTCTATGAAAAATGTAAGAGCTTGTTAATGCGACCAAAAACATGGCGTTGTTTGTTTAGATTCTTTGTATTGCTGGCATTTTCTCATGGCTTCAAAGACAACATATGTGCAGCGCGGCATTATTATCCGCTGTCGTCTGCTAAACTTTCTGGAAATTAAATGTATGTCAGAGGTAGTTATCTTTCAACAGGCTTCAAAGGGCAAAGGTCTCCCTTCAATCAGTATGTGATAAGCTGCTGTTTGCCACCTCACCTCCTTTACTCCTAATTATTTTTTTTCAGCAAACTTGTATAATGATCAGCAACAACGCGAGGCAGGTCTCTGATTGGGCTCCACTAAATTATGATGCAACGTGTTTGCGCCGAAGGTTAACATCATTCTGTCTCCCTTTACCATTTACCCCTAATTAAACTTTAACTCATTAATACAGAGGAGATAATTCATAAAAAGGAATTTAATTAACGTTTTATTATTAGCTCTTAATTTGGAGCACACCGTGTTTGTTCTCTTGTATTACCCCTGACTCCTTTTGCTCCCATTCAGCTTGACTCCATTAAATATCAAAAGGTACCAGTGGCAACACGCTGCAACTCACACTTGTTATTCATTCATGATTAACATGTAATATTTAATTGATTTATATATAATAGGCATATATGTGATGTTTCACAAAGAATATCTTTCTCCTGAGGGCACAGTGTGTGGGATTTCGGGTCAGCTATTGGCAGAAATTAGAGTTTCCCACGCATTCATTTGTTTCTGGCGGGCGGCCAAAATTAAAACATCTGCTGCCACAAATTGATTATCCAGCGTTACTGAAATACATATATACTGTGTGGTTATACATTGCAACACACTCTCGGAGCACCAAGTGTACTGTTGTCTCCAACGGAGCAGCAGAACGCCAGGGGCATCACAGTCACTGCAAAATAATTTGTTTCACTGTATCACAGATTTGAGCCACTCGGTCTGATAACATTTGACAACTCGAAGTAGAAGTGTCGCACGATTGAATCATTTTATGCTCATTCAAGTTAGCAGAGCATTATGTGTGTAAGTTTGCCGCTTGGCTGGTAAAAGTTTCTTGTGTGCTTGCACTATGTGCACTAGATGATCCAGGCCCAATTTAATATCATTTATTTATTTGGATCCCTGTTAGCCACTAACAGGGTAACTACTCTTCCTTGGGTCCACGTAAGTAAAACATTTTACATAATAATGTAAACAATTATACAATTAAAAATCCACAACAAACAGGCAAACTACAAAAATAAAAAAATAAATTAAGAAGATAAAACTACTGAAGACAAGAAGTGGAAGATCCAGATAATTTTACACCTGGGAAGTTGAACTTTTTTGGCTTTATGCACCACTGAGCAACATGATCTACATCTGGAACAGGTCCTGTTTCATAGAGTCCTCCATGTTGTTCTACAGTAGCCCAGAACAGACAAATCAAAGACTAGCTCGAGAAAGGGCCATTTGTGTTTTTGCATCAGCCACTTAGAATAGAGGACAAGTTTACATCTGCAACCTCACCGCAAGATCGCAATAAATCCTACACACTGGATCTTTAAAACATTCATAGATATATACAGCTTCTATTATAGATCAATAATGTTGATCAATAATGCTGTTCTGCCTTAGCAAACATGGAGTGTATATGTGTTTTCTCCTGTGCTCCACTTTGGTCCCAGTGAACACGAATTAAACCGCCTCATCTTCTACAGTGGCTGCGCATCCAGTGAGAGACTAATGAAAATGCAAGGCATGAGTAACAAGGGGGAAAACTTCATTTAAAAGACAAGATAGAAAATTTCTTGTGAATGTCACTCTGGCTGCAGCCTGTAATTGGTTTGGATGGCAGGTTCTGTGTAAGCACGGCCTGAAGAGGAAGGCAGTATGCCCCGGCTCTCAAGCTGTTCCAGCCCAGAAATGGAACTGTACTCTCTTTATAATGCCATTCCCTCTCTGGCTTTTTTTCTTTTTTTTCATGGCGCTCTCTTAAGTGTGTGGTAGGTACAACCAAAGGAGACTCTTCACAGTATTCAACCATTCAATGTTTTTGCCTCCACATTTCCATCATTTCCATCTCCACGGCTCATGTTCAACACAGCAGGTGCTTGTTAATCAGAGGAAGAGTGGAGATAACCACATTTCCTCTATTTATCAAATTGTCAGTAGAAATAAACAAACACCCAACATGCCAGGGCATAACCTTGCATATTGGTGAGGCGCTTAAGTAGTGACTATTCTGAGGGAGAATCGGATGCATCAGGCCAGGCTTCCTGTAAAGAAATGTAATGTCTTCCCCCGCATTTCTGAGCGACCTCAAATTGGAGGACATGTCAATATATCTTGCTCGGAGCTCAAGTTTCAGGCAAGAGGATGAGGACTGCCTAACTACAGCGAGAATGCCACAAATGGCTACTTAATCAGGTTGGACAATGTGTTGTTGTGATCTGAGCGGCCCCAGTTTGGCGGCCTGAGCCACTTTATCCCCATAATTATTGTTCCGTTTCATCTGGAGGGCTGGAGGGAGGAATGTAGTCCCCGGTGTCGTCGGGTGACTGATAGGTAGTGCCAGGATGAGTGGAGAGGGAAGTGGAAAGAGAGTGGAGAGAGGGTGAAGATGGGAGGAAATGGGTGAGACTTGACCTGCGGGAGACTTGCAGTCCAGCTGCTGCAGCCCAGTAGCTTTCCCCTCTTCACCCTTTGCTCCTTTTCTCTCCAGTAAAACCTGAGGCACGGGGACGATGGGCTCGCTCCTCTGCCACTGAGAGGAAAAGCAATCTCCTCGCCTAGTTGCTGCCGTAAGATTTGATTTGCCTTCCTCCCAGCGTGACAATTGGTTCTGTAGTCTGGATGCAAGTGTATTCATTGTGTGGGGGCATGGGGAGCGCCAGAGAGAAGAGGAGGGGGTGGGGAGTGAAGACACCAGTTGTTACACCAGTAAACACCCGACAAGTTCAGCAGATGTCACACAGATAGGAGAGAAAAAGAGAGAAAAAAAATGTCACACAGCTGCCCTACTGTATGTATTATTGAGGCTGATGCAGCACAGAATAACATTTAAACAGAGAAGCAAGCTGGAAAAATATGGACAGATGCAGCGACATGCACTGATAACATTATTTGGAGAAAGGGATGCAGAAGATGATGCCTTCAGCAATCTGTTTCAAGAATTTCATTTATGGGGATGTTTTTCTTTTACATTTACAGTGACAAAAACAAGTAATTTTGATAAGCAGTCTGTATCTTTGCCTGGAACAATCGCAACTTATCAGATTGTAGGATTAAACGTTTAAACACAGATGCATACAATCACTCTGTTAGTTACCATTTGAGATAAACTGTATCCATCAAATGCTGCTTAAAAACAGAGGGTGATTTAAGCGGGGCGAGATGGTTCTGTATGAGACTGCGTTTAAGAAAAATATGAGCATCTAAAAGTAGAAAAATTGATTACAGGAGCGAGTGTTTCATGTCTGTCACGGATGCAACTCTTTAATGTCGTCAATTTAGCTGACGAGAAACATCAAGCCGAGTTTGTTGTGGATACAAAACACTCTCAAAACGTACAGTTTCAACATATAGGACAACAGAGGAGACGGAATCAATTAAAACTGTCAGATCGAATTTTGCTGCAGCATTCTGCGTTTGAGCAGTCTGAGGTTGTGCCTCAGTCTTCGTTTATCGTTGCTGCAGCTCGCTCGCGGACTCCCCTCGGTCCCCGGAAGGAAATGTTACACATAATGTGCCTTGTTATTGATATCCCATAGCTAAAGGAAGAGACGAGGAGAAAGAAATCCAGGGGGTTTACAGGGCAATTAGAAAATAAAAAAGCTTCATTATGCAGCTACGTTTGGTTGTGATAAAGTTAAAATAGGAGTGACGGAAAAAAAGTAAGAAAATAGGAGGAAATTAGAAGAAAAGCTCCACCGGATGAGGGATGGTCAGTGTCTGAAACTGCCTGTTTACAGATGCATGTATTCCCCTCATGTAATTTTGCAGTGAGAATGCAGAGGAGTGTGTGTTTCCCTGTGTGTGTGTGTAAGTGTGCAGGTGACTCTCTCATCCTCCACACTGTGACTATGAAAAGAAATGCTTCACTTTGAGCCTCTTGCACATTCACATTCTTGCACACACAGACTCTCTCTTTCCGCCTCCCTACAAAAGCTCTGCTCCAACAATCCCTGACTTGCAGGGCTGAGCTGGCGCCCGACCACCTCGCCTCTGGGTCTGTACCCAGCAGCCCCTCTAAGCAGCTCAGTCTATGTGACACCCATGACGGAGACACAGACCACCGAGGCACCTGCTCGGAGTGGCTGTGTGGTTCGTTTATTATCTATGCGGGAAGGAAGGACGCTCTCTGGCCCCTGAGACGCCATAACCCTCCACCTCTCTGCCCTCTAGCCCGATGACCATCATCATCATCACCTTCTTCCCGATTATAGAATTTCCCATAGATCCTCTGCCATCTGCTAGATTATAGATTTCCCTCTTCCTTTATAGAGGGCAGGGCCCCTAAGGGAGGATCAGCGGTAAAAAGGGTGAAGGAGTGCCTGAGGCACAGCCATGGTTGTGGATGAGATTACATTTTCTATTTCTGCCTGCTAAAGGGGGCCTGCCGTGATGAATACAGAGAGTTGTTACCATTTAATATCAACTGGCTCCCCTGCAAACTCAAATTATACACAATCAATTGTGACAGAAGGGTACATGTGTGACAAATAACCTGCCACATTCTCTGCATCATTTCACTTCATCACCCATCAATTCACCCCAAACCCAGTAGCCCATTTGGGAATCAATCATGTTATGAAAGTGAGTGATTCTGCGCTGAAAAGGGTTTTAAAAGCTCCCTTGCTCGGCTGCAGCTTGTACATTTCGGCAGTCTTTGTGACCGGGGCAAAAAAATAAATAAGCTGGGGCGAATTGAATGCTATTATTATGAGGTCAATTGTGTCCTTGACCACATGTGTTAAGTGTTGAGTATTGTTTGGGCAAACTAAATAACAGCTCCTCCGAAAACACAATGAAACTGACGCGTAAACACAACTCCACTTCCTGCTTGCACTTCCTCCTCATTTTTCTTGCCTTTCCGTGTGAAATCGAACAAATATTTGCTCGTTCCAACCAAAACAATCACCTCCTGCTCTCATAAAGTGAAAAAAGAGGGCTAAAGTGCTAAAGCTATTGCCCGCTCCACCTGTGCGTCACCCCCAACCCCCTCCACATGTAGGAAACTGCGGAAGATAATGCGGCTGTCTTTTATTGTCAAACAGAGACAATAGTCCAGACCAGTCTCCATGTCTCTCAGGCCTACAGGCTCCACACAAGTCCAGTTAGTAGAGATGTGATTAATTATACATACATTGATAGAAACAACATTCATTATTCATGAGCTTCTCAACGTCAAAGCTATTTCCCTCCCTTTCAGCATGATGAAAAGATTTTAAATAATAGGCCCCCTCTGCAGACGTCTGCATTCCAGCGGAGTCGGCTGACGCTAAAGAGGCTTAAGTCAGAGCTGTTGTCTTACCAGAGAATCACCGCTCAGGAGCGACATGTTTCAAACTGTCGGTGGCTGTGTGGGTTCCGGGGTCGCTGTTTTTGTTTTGTCTTTGTCTTAAGAGACAAGGCTGCTGCTTTTAAGCCTTTCAGACAGGAGTTATAGTGTCCACTTAGAATGAAAACAGCGTCACCGCACACAAGAGGCAGGATAGAGTTTCATTTAACACCTGTTCATGTGTCTATCTCCGAGTTAGAAAGGAAACCTGAGTATCTCTATGGTTTTACATAGTAACAAGGAGGGGAGAAAAAAAGACTCGACTATCTGGGCTGTTTCCTAAAAGAAATCGGCTTACTTTTCTTAAAGCCTGCGGAGCCTAATCAAACTCAAATAGCAGGCACTTCCCCTTTAGGCGAGTCTTGAGGGATTTTCTTTAATTTGGATGTCAGACCGAAAAGTTTTCACACTCCTCTCATCCCAAAATCCGTTAATGTGTGCACGGCGCCACACGAGAGAGGTACAGTAGGTGGTAGTTTTATGAACAGACTCCGGATGTGTTGACATATAATCCAGGTATTGTTTTCTAAACCCTGTGGGAATAAGAATTTATGTTTTTAACAGTTGTTTAATTTTAGGAGTAAATTACTAGATAGCGTTCTCTCTTCTCGGTTGTGCCCTATATTAGCCAGTGTTGAGGGGGAGGAGGAGGGTTAAATTAGCACACAAGGAATTCCCAAAGGTTTCTCCCTCCTCCCCCAGGCACGGCCGTAAAAATACACACTCAGAGACACTGCAGATTATGTAAACACATTCCCCTTAAATGCTTATATGAGAGCAGTGACTGGATGACTTTGAGTCACTTTTGAAATCAGTAAAGTTAGAATTAATTTTTGATTAACTCAATACACGTGAGGACGATAGAGCTGATCAAGTTGCACTCTGCAACATGGTGGAGCGTAGCGCCCGGTATTCTCTCTTAAAGGTGGCTGCCCGTCACATCGGTGCTGCTGTAGTCTCCCTCTCTCTCCTTTTTTTTTCTCTCGCTCACTGTGACAAGGCATCTTTCCAGACATTTTAGTTGGATGGAGATTTGCAGCAGCTCATTACAGACTGGGAGGCTCTGTGAGCGGATGCAGTCACTCGGAGATGGATTGAGTGGGTCTGTTTATTGACATGCCTTAATCTGACACTGGGTAAAGGGAATGAGTCACCGCCTCCAGACACACTACCACATCACAGCCACTCCAGCAAACAGGGAGGCAGCACCCAGGATACAAGTGGAACTTCATCAGCGCTCATTAATCCAACTACCCCGGGCCACCCGCTCAAACAAACCATGTTTACACTGCGCGTTGGCTGGATGGAGGGGTGATGGAGCTTTTCAAAAAGGGCATGTGTGCAGGTGCTCACATCCACACATACTGTCACCACACACACAAACATGCACTCGACTCCAGCTCATAAAAAAAAAAAAAACAAAAAAAAAAACGCCCTCCTAACCCACAACCCCCTAAACACAATATCGGTGCACACCAGCTGCTGAAACTCTCCCGGTGCACTTTGTCTCGCAAATCAGAGCCAGTGCACAAATCAGGGGTGGACGATCGGGCTCAGTGCCAAAGTACGTATCACAGAAAGGGGCTTTTTATTAAACAGATGGGCACACGAGATCTTTTAGCTCGCGTCACAACAAGGCTACTGCTATCAGTGATCCAGCTATGGGAGCCTAGTTAGCTTTTTGATCCTGTTTGCTGCTGATGCCATGAGAAGCACATCTGGTGCTAATATTTGGGATGGTCTTTCTAGGCAGCTGTCAGCGTCGGGATTGACAGCAGAGTATTAGCTGCTTGCACATCACCGCCGCATCTTTAAATCCAGCTTGTTAACAGGGGCTGTGACAGGCTGCCATCAGGGCACAGGCAGAACAAAACAACACTAAGTGGTCCGACGCTACTGTTTGTTTTCCATTACGCTGCTGTTTAGTGCTTTGTCTGAGAGATGTGGACATGAGAATCCTCTATTTTTTACATTTAACTGTAAATTTGCAGAAAAACTTTGCAAAAACAAGAAATGTGTGTGAAACATGTAAGCCAGCCGCAAACAAAATAAATCTTTCTTGAAGAAATGCTCACATGCAGACACGCGGGCACAAAGGCAAAACAAGCAAACGGGAATAAACAGTGTGTGAGTCAGAAAGGGAATAACACAAGGCAAATTTACAGTGAAGCATGCGTACACAAACACATACAGTCACAGTGGGGCAGAAAGTGGGAGGGGGGATGGCTGCTGTCGTCTCCGTTAGGAACTGGGAGCCCAGCAGCTTGAGAGCAGTGGAGAGGGGGCCAGATGCGGCGGGCTTGACCCACTCGCTCGTTGTGAGGGAGGGGGTGTAGTTTCAGCAGCTGAAACACACAGGGATTAGCCGCGCTGACTTCATTTAATTTAATTTGTATTAGGGCCGTCTTTGGGGGCAAACATCGTTTTTCACTGCGGGGGGATATACGGGGTCATGGAAAACAGCAACAGACGGTGGATCTCTGCCTCCTACCCCTGCAGTGGATACACAAGGGAAAGCGAAGCACTGTATTCCCAGACCTTAGCCACACACACACACACACACACACACACAAACACAAAAGCACATATCTCGTTCCCCCTAATTATGTCTATATTACGAAGTCAAACCTATCCAAATGAAATGCATCTTAGACGCTGCATCCACCTTTCCACAGCTTGATTTCTTGAAATGAAGACCTTGAATCCTTTTGTTCTGCCACCATAAACAACACGTAGTAATTTTCGTGCTTATCAAAGCTCTGTTCTGTGTGCGTGTTGCAAACACACACACACACACTAAGCTGTTATCTACCAAGAACATATCTTAGGGGTGGATGTTTATCTGTGCTGATGCAGATTGGAGTTCTCTTTGTCTCAGTGCAGTGCTACATAATGTTGTTTGTCTTTTGTTTGCTGTTTTTTTTTTCATCGTTTATTTCTCCTAGGCTGATATAGTTTGATATCCTATGGTGGAGAAATCCTTTTAGTTACCGCCAGGCATCTAATGTGCTTTTACTTGTAATCTGGGAATTTAATAAATGAGGAGGAGAGGGAAAAAAAATCTGTACACAATCGAATAATTCAACTCCCCGTTGCATTGCTTGCAACATGACTTACGCTGTTAAGCAGAGGAAGGAAAACAACTGCAGTGACTGAGTGAGTACCCTACATGCCTCCTCACAATTTACAATAGCTCTGTGGAAAAATATGGCAGCGATCAGCCATCAAGTCTGCTGTAGCCAAAGCCCGCGGTCATATGAAAGCTCCCGTTCTGTCTTGTGCAGGTGACACGGTCTGAGAGGAAGCTAATGTACCATGCACTGGGGGAAAAAAGTAGTTTTATTACGAAAAACATCCAGAAAAAAAAAAAAAAAAAATGCAGCAAAAGCTTTGTCTCTGCTAGACAGAGAGGACTGTACTGCTGGAGCCTGTTCAAGACTATCAGGCGCTCACTAGCAATCTCTCTCTTTTTTTTTTCTCCCTCTCTCCCCCAGCCCCTATCAAAAGATGTTACTGTGTAAAATGTCAAAGAAAAAAAAAGGCAAGAGAAGTAATCCCCTTCTCCTTTTTGATCGCAAGTGGAATAATTGGAACCCTCTTAGGCTCATTACATGAGTTGCCCGCCAGCCAAAAGACGGCTCCAACTGCCCCTCTTCATTCATGTCGGAGCTTTGAAAAATATCGCTTCCTCTAGTAACAACTCTTTATGAGATGCAATGACTAGAGGTCCTGGTACCTACACTAACGGGTAATCCCACAATGCCTTTGAAAACACATCTTTCAACTACCACTGTCAAACATCGATTCAGAGGAAAGCGGCAACATAATAACGTCATTATGCATATCGCGCAACACTTCTCACCCTCGCTCTTTTTTTGGCATTCTTCTCAATTACATATTGCATATGTAGCCAGTTAATTTGGAGCCCTATTACTAATAACCTGGTCTTCATTGTTATTACAACTATGCTTGTAATTATTGGGACTCTAATTACTATTACTGTATTACCCAAATTAACCTTATTCTGGGTTTAGATCACCCGCACTGACGGTAGCCAAGACATGCCTATGAAGAATGGCACCAATGTCCCTTCAGATAAATCCAGTATAATTAGCTGTGTGCCTTACAGGGCCTGTGTGATGGTAATAATTAGAGCTACTGTAGCAAAGGTCATGCAAAACAATTTAGAGAGGATGCTGGCTGCATGGGTAATAGGAGAGAGAGAGAGAGAGAGAGATGGGGGAGCGGTAAGAGGCGGGGGGAGCTCAGATGAAGACTCTTCTCCTTTTCCATCTTGCAGAGATGGAAGACGTATGGTTGTTACTTTACCTCCGCCCTTGGTTCATTTTTAACCAATGCTCTCAAAATAATAGGAATTGAAAACCCATTTTAATGGCAAGTAGACTCCCGGCTAACGTGGTTTCGATGGATCCGTGATTAGATTTGAGGAAAGTGCTACAGGGTGTATCTGCGAACTGGTATCAGCTGAAATCGATTCACCGCCTTTGAGGTGTGATAGCTGCCCCGTCACCCTGTTGTTGCATCTGTTCATTAGCTCGTGTGTTTATGCTTAGCTTTAGTTATTGTTATTAATTGTGAGAAAAAGAGAGAGAGCGATGTGTTGCTTCGCCCAGGTGCACAGGTTAATGAGCTGAGTCAAAAATGTTGACACCGAGGTAAACAAGCACTCGCACTAAGGTACCTCTATTTCTATGCTCCCTCTCCTCATGTGGCTCCCAACTCCCAAGATGAGGGCTCAGGGTTCACAGCCCGAGTCCCACCAGGGATTCATTCGGCTCCCTCACCTCGCCACCATCACACCCAGATGACATACGTAACAGACTCACTCTCAAATATAGCATCTCAAACAACACATATGCCTATGTGTGCTAGATTGGTCCCTATTCCCTGTTTCAACAGTGACAGACCCCTCCCATCCCAACAACACTTCATTAGCGAGTGACACAAACAGAGAGAATAAATCTGTCTATAGCTCCTCTCTTTGTTTGTCGATATCACTTGAACTGTGCAATAGCGGCTTAACGGATCAGTGTATTGCATGTTTGAACTCATTTATTGCAAATGAAGTACTTAACTGTAAACAGAATCACTGGTGTACCTTTAGATTTTTGCAGGTGTTGTCTTGGTCTTCAGGAAGCTCATGTTCGCATTAGTTTCAGATCAGCTTTGAAGGAATAGTTTGTCAACTGTTTACTCACTTTCTTGTAGAGACTTTGGCTACATCCGCACTAAAACATTTTGAATTTAAAATTCTGTTTTTAAAAGGGAAAACTATCTCCGTACACACAAGTGTTTCAGCACCGTTTCAGAAATAATCTCAGTCCATACTGACACACCCAAAAGCGCATATGACATCATCATTCACAGTCACTGAGCATGCACTTGCTGGTGTAAACATTAAGCAGATTGTCTATTATCTGGCAATAATATTACATTAATGCATAGTGTATTGATTCTGTTTGCATTATTTTTATAAGGCATATATTATAATAACATATAACTCATAACTAATATTTGTTAGTATTTTTGCACCTTACTTACTCTGGTTTAAACTTTAATTTTTCTTATATTTTTTTATTATTGTTTCACATTGAGGGAGACTGGCAGGGTGGTGTGTATAGCGTGTGTAAACATTGTAAAAGTCATGCTTTTTGAAATGAAAAGTGTGGATCTAGCCTCAGAATAACAGTGCTATTATTCAAGCCAGAAGACAGTTAGCTTAGCTTAGCATAAAGACTTGAAACAGTTAGCCTCTGTCCTGAGTTTAAAACTGCGCCGCCTCTTCAAACCATTACACACCAAGCACAGATTTTAAAAACTAATTTTGTGGGTTCTTGTGAATGTTTGCACACCCCTGGAGAACATTTTTGCAGAGGAAAAAAATATGTAGACTGACCTCAATTTCAGCCTATGGAAATCAGTGGTGGATAAAGTACCTAAAAGTCAAACTTGAATAAAAGTACAGGTTTTTTTGCTAGAAAATGGCTTTTGGAGAAGTTTCAGTCACCTATTTTTTATATTAATTGAGTAAAAATCTTAAAATATATGATTTTTACTGTACTTTGGTATCAAGGGTAATTTTATGGTATTAAATGTACTTAAGTAATGAAAGTAAAAGTACAAATAAATGATGGTAATAAAAAAGCAAGTGGTCAGAATTTTGTAAGTAAAGTAAATACTTCCAAAAAATACTTAACAAAGTGCTTATATTCTTCTAATTGCCTGACAACATCACTAAAATGTAAAGCTAGTCCTTTAAATAAGATTAATGGCAGAAAAAAAACCATTAGTATGATTCATTAATGTTTAATGTTGTTTCAGTGATTATTGGCAGAGCATGTTAGAGCCACTGGCACCAGAAACCGAGATTTGCTGTCTATTATTGTTAAAACTAACAGAAATAATGTTAAACATATATATATATATATATATATATACATACATACATTTACTGCAGGTTTCTGACACTGTAGCTTTGATCAGTTTGCGTCTGGTAGCTGATTTCTGATATTCCACTGGTCTCACATCCACGTTTTCTCTGCAACAAAGGCTGGAGCCGTTGAGTCAAACAGTTCATAAATGTCTGTGTGAAAATGATTAAAGGCAACAAGCATAAAGTGCTGCAGGACATCTGATTTAGCTGCTTCATTCAGTTAGACTCAACTTACTGATGAAAATGACTGGGCGGGAGCGGAGGCATATGCTCAGATCCATATGCCTTTGTGACTGTGGGGGCTTTAAAAACCATAAATTGTGATTATCATTGATCTCAGTCGTCAGATGCCTAATCTCTATGACTCATATCCGCACTGGCCACGTCGGGTGACGATGAAACCGTCCTCCCCCACATCTGAAGTCCCAAACAAGTGTTGAGTGAAGCAGTGATAAGCAGGCCCTTATCCTTTTAAAGACTCCCGTAATCCAACAGTGGTGGAGGGGGGGGTGGGGGCTTCAGCTTTAAGGGACTTAGTCTGGATTATAGCTAGTCCTCCAAATTAAACCAAAAGTCAGCTTTCTGCAGTTGCTCATGCAAGCTGGCGACTGGCTTGTTACCAGCATTACTAACAAGGCAAACGACGGAGGTCTATAATTAGAAAAAGCTCTCACTCAGCCACCGGGTGAACACACGTAGAAACAAAACCAAAGCCATCCTCACCTAAACTGAATATTCTGCCTTCCACTTCACTGCTGACCTCCTGTGACTGCACTCAAAATGTCTTCCGTGCTGTGTACCTGACTCTCGCTGCCAACCAGCTTATCCACAGACAAGCTTCTCAGCCAGGGCAAGGCTGCTCCGTCCCCACTGATGCTGCTTCCCACAGCAAAACAAGGCCAAATCTGGGGCTTAGAGGCTAAAATAATCATTACTGGGTAGCAAACAAATGAAAAGTCAGAACACCAACTCCCATGTCTGTCCTCCCCCATCGCCCTTGGTATTTCGTCTGCTGTCCTATCGCACACAAACAAAAAGGGGGCAGCCACACTTTAACATTTCGGACGGACAACATTTTGGACCGATGCTGAAAACTGAGCGAAAACAAAGCTGGATTCTCCTATTTTACAGAATATAAAAACATACATTTATGCAGCAAAATATTAAAGGAATAGTTCAACATTTTGGGAAAACAACATCCTTGCTAAGAGATGGATAAGAATAATTGAAGTTAAATATGAGGTGGGAGCCAGGAGGTGGTTAGCTTATTTTAGAGTGGAGACAGAAAGCAAAAGTAAACAGCTAGCCTGGATCTGTCCAAAAGACCAAAATCTGCAAACCAGCACTGCTAAGGCTTACTAATCCACATCCTAAGTCTTGCTTAAATTGCAGAAAAAATAAACAAACATTTATCCAAAAACATCTAAATATTTCTAAGCTCGAATTTTTCCATTCTTTACCTAAAACAAAGTGTTAACTGGTTCTTTTCAGATGATATTCAACCATTTTGGAAAGCTAACTGTTTCATCCCGCTTGCAGTGTTTGTGCTAAGCTAGGCTAACAACATCACAGAGCAGTCTTCTCATCTTGAGCAGCAGCAATTAATTAGTAAATAGTATTAATATTATTAATATACTATTAAATTACTTAAGAAAAAGTCATGCCTGCACACTTATCTTGCCAAAAAAAGATAATAAAAACAACATATGGATCTTCATCGTGTCAAAGTGCTTGAGATGTGGATACCACACCTATACTTATAAATCATGCACACAAATAGGCTGACAAACTCCATGAAGATAATTTGAAATATGGGTTTTGTTTGTTCTCTATGTACCTTTTTCTATGCACCGAATTGAATACTTCATTGTCAATTGTCTTATCACCCTGAGCTGGTACATAGTTAACCACAGCTGCCATCACAGAGCTTGTTAGAGCACTGGTGTGCATTGTGTGTAAATATGTGGTTCCACTTCTCAAACATTTTTATAATAGGATCAAAACTTTTGTGGCATAGAGTGAGTCTACAGGCATTATCTTTTATTCGTTGACGCTGTTTTTTGACAGCTTTGCATATTCATGATGCAGGCTGTTCTCATGCACGCTTTGTATGTTTTCCTAAAAAAAGTAAAACACCAAAATTCTTACATATTCCATGTAATAATAAGCCAGTAATTTGTGTAAAACCCACATATTTTGTAAGGCTGAGAACAAGTGAACACTGTGCTGCTGGGAGTAAAGAAGGACTTTAAGATTAGTAAGGAGGCGAGTTGGAGTCATGGAAACCATGTGAACTTTGAGTGAACTTTGACTCATTTTAAGGTGCATCATCGTCACCATGTTTCTTTTCCTACACCGTAGAAAAGTAACTTCACTTGCCTAAACCTATCCTCTCCTTATGTACATACATACATAACTTTACTTTAAGTATGTAATATCAATCGTGTGGCACTCACTCGTAGGATATCAATCTATGAATTTTCATAGGATATCATAACATGATGTGCAAATAATTTTTCTCTGCCAACCAACATGATAATCAATTAATTGCTTTGAGTAATGTTTAAGATAAAAAAGTCAAAATTTCCTGATTCCAGCATCATAACTGTGATTATTTTCTGGTTTCCTTACTCTAATATGACAGAATACTGAATAACTTTGTGGAAAAAACAAGACATTTGAGGATGTAAACACCGTCTTTGGGAAACACTCATGGACATTTTTCACTATTTTCGGATATTTTATATATCAAACAAAAAACTAATCAATTAATCAAGAAAAAATAAAAGTTGCAGCACTATTCTCATCTAACTCTAATTTTTTAAAAAAAGCTAAAAAGTTAATTTCCTTCATGTCATATCTTCTTATTGTAGTTTTACAAGTTACAGTTACATCTAAAGACGTTTTTTCAAACTCAAGTTCATGTTCATGTTTACATGTGTGCTTGTATGTATCGTACAGCCTGCTTTGATGTCACGATTTCTGAACAAGATAAGAGCCTTCAAACTTAGCTCCATAGTGATCCTCCTGCTGTGCTCCCTGACTGAGCAGTCATCCTCTCTTACTGAAGCATAAAGAGTATACACAATCTTCTCTTCATCAAGTATATACATGCTGGCTCCCCATAAGACTGAACTGGGAACGGGTTTTAAATCGAGAAACAGGTACAGGAGAGTAATCTTGAAGTAAAGAGGTTACTGGGGAAAGCGCTGCAGTCTGACACAGGCCAAGTGCTTTTCATTCATTTACTTGGCCGTCTGCGATGTGGTATGTCAAATGGTGGACGTGAGGGGAAAGTCAAAAACTGACGTCCCATTGTGCTCCACAGCCAGACACTGACTCAACACTGAATATTGTTTTCTGATGCCGTAAGAGAGCACAAAGAGGCGGGCGAAGTCGTTATCAATTCCCTTGCAAGGCAATCATAACTATTATCATTAGTAGTGTTTTCATCCTCCGAGCTCAGCCCAGTGTGGATATCTAATCTATTCCCTGGCACACATTCTTGTCTTTCCAACTTGACCTGGTATCACTCGAGCAAAGAAATGGCTTCCCGCCTCCCTAGAAACTAGATATGGGCGTAAATAATAAGCCGGGGCCCTTTTTCTGAAAAGCCCTAATCCCAAGAAAACAAACCTGAGCGAAACAGGCCCACCTGAATTGCTTTCGGGAAAAACTAGATAATCAAAATGCAAAACAGCCTTTGATAGAAAAAATAAGCCGACTTCTAACAACAAATCCCCTACACCTAACATCAGCAAATTCTCCTCCTGAACTTTTATTTGTACGCTGTGTTTGGGTTTTTAATGTAATCACACTGCACACGGCGCTCCATCAGTGAGCTGTTCTGATTTATGTCGGCCTGAATCAGACTGACTGCTCGGAGCTTTGCAGACATCATGAATGAGAAAAGGAGCCACACATTGAACACATTAGGGGTCCCACCATCTCCTCAGACAGGGGGACAATGGGTGAGGGAGCAGAGATAAAGGAGGGGGATAACAGGGGTGAAGGAATGGTTGACGCTGATCGGGCAGAGAAAGGAGAGGGGGAGAATGGGACAAAAAGAAAAGAAGAGGCCCGAGACACTGGCCACACAGGGCAGAGGGAGCGTGAGGGCTCTGAGAGGCCTATACTCGGTCATAGCCCATTAGGCTGGCTGGGTGAAAATGCTACAGCTCATTACATGCTCTGCCTCTGTTCTGTGGATGAACAATGCACAATTACGCTACCCTGCTGCTCCTCCAGCCATACTGCTGCATGCCTCTGAGGCGGCCGATATTGCTGCTATAGTGGCTCGCCTGCCAACAGCCTCTGTGCTCATCAAACATCCCATACATGCGCTCCCTAATGCGCATCCAGGTTTATGTCTAGAAACAAAAGCGCTGTATGAATTTACTGAAATGAAAGGAGGGGAGAAACAGGAAAGACTGCTCAGCCACCGGAGCAAACAAAACAGAGGTATAATGCAGCATTTGTGTGTGTATTCAATGACGTTTGCTCCCTTTTGTCTGCCTTCTCAAAATTCCTTTTTAAAAAAAAAAGGTAGCGACAAAAGGATAATGCTTTTGTTTCTAGATGACTTAAGTTTCATCCAATGTTGCAATTACCGTGAAGCCAGGTGCCGACATACAGATCACAGAAAATAAAGTGAGCAGGGGATGGCAGAAGTATCGGGACAACATCTGCAATGCAGTGAATAACCAAGCTCAGTATTCGTCTATCCAGCAAATTGGTTCACTTCAAGTCCTCCTCACTTTCCAGTCTACAATTATGCATGCAGAAGTTGACATTTAATCTGATGGGGGAAATGCTAACTAACATCCTCCTGCTCCTGCTTTGTTTTAGGCAAAAAAAAAAAAAAACAGGACGCTTGGAAAGGTCATTCTTCCCTGGTGTCAGAGCTGGCTGCTTGGAAAAGTTTCCTTTCAGTATTGTTACGTTTCATAGAACTCCCTCCTCCATTTCCCTGTCATTCAAGAAGTATAGCATTAGCACTAAAGGAACTCTCAGCAATGTGGCAACAGGCCTGAGGTTCAACCAATACCCATTTGTCACCCAAATTAGCGTGTACGCGGATGTTTTAAACACAAGAAAACCCACTAAAGCTGGAGATCGCTTTCCCACTGCCAATAGAGTAGAGCTGTGTATATAGCTCTGCAGCAGACAAGTATGCCTCTGTGTGTGTGTGTGTGTGTGTGTGTGTGTGTGTGTGTGTGTGTGTGTGTGTGTGTGTCACGTTCTTTGTCACCGACAGACCAAAAAATAAGTTAGTAAACAGTAGAAAGCAGCGTGGAGGCCAGTGAAAATGTTATTGTGGTTGCTTTTTGTTTTTCTTACTTATTCAGTCTAACTTTCAAAACTTGGTGCAAAATAAACTTGGAACGATGTTCGAGTGCTGCTTGGGCAGAAACAGGTGGTGATTTGTGGCGTCCGTCACTGCATCTCGCTGCCAAAGGGGCTTAAATTAACACGTCCACCCGGTGTTGTATTTTCGTCAAGCCGCTCAGAACTACAGCCGGTAAATACCAGTGACTACAGCAGAGTCATTTGACGTGGCTGTGAATGCTGCTGTACCCATTCCCATTCCATTAAGCATCTGTCTTTTTAACGCAATGGGAAAGTGTACAATCCGTCAAATGACTCCTCAGCCTTGATGGAAACACAACACTTAGATGAACCTGCTAATTTGAGCCCCTTTACTGTTGAGATGCAATGACATGCTGCCACTAAATACCGTCTGTCTCCATCCAAGCACTTAAACATCGATCCAAATTATTTTTCACCGAGTTTCAAAGAGACACTGAAAAAGTGAGTAATGCATCAAGAGAAGTAACCACTGTAAAGTTTTCACAGACATTCATCCATGCTACTCTCTACAGTTTACCTGTTTTCATGCCTGTAGTTGAATATGACACACCAAAATAAACCACACGCACACACACACACACACACAGAAAGGCATACTAATCTGCTGCAGAGCTGTGTATGCAGCTCTCCTCTACTGGCAATGGAAAAGGGGTCTATAACCTGTTTTTAGTGGGTTTACCCCATGTTTAAAAAACACATGTGCACATGCTAATTTTGGTGGAAAAGGAGTAAAAGAAAGCGAGATGTTAGCAGGTGTTAGTGGTTTTTTGTTCAGTGGAAAAGAGGCTTTGGAAAGGTCATTCTTCCCTGGTGTCAGAGCTGGCTGCTTGGGAAAGTTTTTTTTTTTTTTTACGTTTCACAGAACTTCCTCCCCTATTTCCCTGTCATTCAAAAGGCATAAAATCAGCACTCAGGGGAACTAACTGTCCTGACAATGTGGCAACAGGCCTGAGGTTCAACCAAGACAGGACAGTGCAAACAAATTACAACCTGATAACCATGAATTTTAATTATTACTTTTTCTCCACACATTTGGATGAAATTAGTTTTTGGCCCACTCAAACCATAATGGTCATTATGAGAGAATTGTAATTACTTTTTTCTCACTTCGTTTACTTGCTGAAAAACATTCTTGGTTTTGTTGTTCCACAACAGATCAGAAAAGAAAATAATAATTTCACCAAAGGCTGATGAGTCCCTTGTTATTCTTATCTGTGAGGAAGGACAAATGCAGTGAAGGAGCGTCTATGTTTTTTTTTTCTTACTCTGCATGCCAATACACATCGTACAAATGATTCTGTTTTAATATTTTGGAGCCAGAGGGACGGAGGCGTGCACATTCGTCTTGACATACACTGGGTACGACAGAGCAAATAGTATTGTGAGCTTCCACTGCAAATAGATTTCACTCCTGGCCATAACAACTCTTAGGGTTTGTGTTTTTAAACATGACCTTTTCTATGCTATATCAATGTAACTACAGGCAGTTTCAACCACAGGCAGCAGAATCTGCATTAATGAGAGATGGGGATTTTTTTTCTTATTCTCCTGAAGCCTGTCATAACTTTTCCTGAGACTTGTTTGGCTTTATTACTTTTCTCCACCTTAGTTTTGCTTTACATTAAATCTGCAGGGGGTTTGACATGCAAACTTTGCAAGAAAATGTGTGATATAATCGCTGCAATATCCATTATCCATTTTCTTAACTTCCACTCTATGTGTGGACTTCCATGACAGAAAACAGAATGCAGCATATTTGTGTCTGAGGGTTTAATTTGAGGAATTAAAAACAAAAAAACACACAAAAAAAAGAAAAGAGAAACCACAACGCTGCGGGAAACTCATTTAAATGGGTAATTACGTCCACGCAGCATTGCTTGCAGGGCTTAACAAGGTGCGTAATGATGTCCCCTTCCCCAGCGATAAACATCATCACTACGTCCATTTCCTTCACTCCATTTAGCCTTCTCTCATTTACGTGCGGACCCATCAACCCATAAGCCCGATGCCATTATACCCCCTTTCTGCATTTAGGTACGTCGCCAGTAAAAAATCTTTCAACATAAATCGTTGGACGGCTAATGCCATTACGTGCCTATCTTTGGCTCCACAAAAAATAAAAAATAAAAAAACTTCCCTTGAGGTTTAATAGGTTTACAAGAAAGTTAATTCTTTACACATGATGAAGCTTTTAAAGTCATTTAAAATATATTTTCCTTTTCAGTGCTGTCGTCTCAAAGCAAGCATCTCCAAAGATGGATGAATGATTAAGTTGATTAGCACCATATGATTTTGCTCTTTTATTTTGATGTAATTGTGTGTCTCTGGTGTATACACAGCTTGATGCACGACGTCTGCTGCAGCATATATAGTCTGCTGATGTTATCAAGATGTTCAACCATTTGATGGTTTTATCACGGACTGACAGGATTTAAAAGAAATAAAGCTGGTGCAAAATTTACCCTATGCTTTGTTAATATCACCTTGTTTGCAGGTGCGTTGAAAAAAAATCTTTTTTTTTTCAGGGGGAAAAACATCTTGTACTGACAATAAAAAAAAGACATTATTGCTTTCTGTAGAGATTGATATGGTTTGTGCAAAATCTCTTCCTTATCCTAACACCACATTTTTACAGAGAAAAATAACATATTTCAGGCAGCAGCAATACAGGTTGAGGAAAATCATTGGCATTCTATAAATAGACCTCTCTCCCCTCTTCTGTCTCTCCTCGTTTTTCCAGGCCCTCGCCATTTCTCTACACTATTACTCCCACTGCATGCTCCTCGCCAGTCACATGCAGTTAAAGACACATGGTGACATGTGTACATCAGAGGCCGCCACTCATGTGTTTTGACTCTTAAGCTCTTTGGCTGGATGCTCTGATCCCGACGAGAGGGTGGCAACCCGGCGGGCCCGGCTGCTTGCGACTGGCTGCCTGGGGTTGTTATGTCATTTCATTGTACCTCCGCAACATCGAGAATGACGTGCAGTGATGGGGTGTTGCGGGTTGGGGTCAAGGCTATAAAAACCCAACCAAGTGTAAAACTAGCACTGGTTGTGCATGAAGTGAAAACCATCTTGTTGAGTAATGTCACAAAATCAGCCTACAGCTCCAGCAGCTCTGTGTGTTAAACACAATGGGAGGAGCCAGCTGAGGAATGCAATAAAGAGGGCACCGAGTACATCACTGTCACACTGTTAATTTATTTCTGACAGACAAGGCTTTATTTCACCTTATAAACACTGATACTTGAAAAGCGGAGCATTTCTGAAGTCTCTGCCTTACAAATAACCTCTCTAAATAATTAAGAGGTTCATCTGCCACTCAATCAGCGCGCATCTGAAGCTTTTGGAGATGAAACGATTCTTTCTCACATCCTTTGAAAGGAGGAGACTTTAAAGAATGCAACATACACCTCCCACTCTTCCAAAGCATCAAAAATACATTTTAAAAAACACTGGCTTTTAAGATCAAGCAGCTATGTATCCCTTCCCGTATTGCACAATATCTGTATATCTGTTGTGTCTCTTCCACAGATTAGTCTGTCTCTCTCTTTGACAAACTGTTCAGAGCTGAGGAGGTTTGTATCGCTGAAGAATCTGGCTGTTTTTTTTCTAATAAAGCTTTTCGCCAACACGTTGGCTACATGCTAATTTAGCTTTGTGTGCTGCATTCTGAATTTAGACTGATTAAAGGGATCAGTCAGTTATTGAATTTACAAAAACACAATCTTAACCCTTTAAAGCCTGAGCAAGCTGGCTTGATTTCTTTCAAAAACACTGTAAGACGTTAGAAGTTGCAAGAAAATTACCTGAGATTTAAAACACACACACACACACACACACACGCACGCACACACGCACACACACACACACACACACACACACACAAACACTAGAAAAAGGTAACAAAAAATATCTACATGAACACAATAGTTAATAACAACAATAATAATAAT
Source organism: Plectropomus leopardus (assembly GCF_026936395.1). Lineage (NCBI taxonomy): Eukaryota > Metazoa > Chordata > Actinopteri > Perciformes > Serranidae > Plectropomus > Plectropomus leopardus. Next base: position 13,489,221 of record NC_142183.1, read on the forward strand.
AATAATAATAATAATAATAATAATAATAATAATAATAATAATAATAATAATAATAATAATAATAGTTTTCTTGGCATTTTCTCGATAAAAAAATGTATTATTAGCTTCTAATTTCTCCCTCTCTTTTTTCTTTCAACCCTTCTTTCTGTCATTCTGCCTGTCTTTTTTAAAACAAAATTTCAGGTCATTTTCTTGTCACCTTTTTCTAATTCTTGCAGTTTGTGGGATGTCTCTTGCCAAATTGCTCTGTGCTTTTTTCCCCAAACTTTCAGAAGAAATCACACCAATTTGCTCAGATTTCAAAGATTTAAATGCATGTGAAAGGTGTCTGAACACCGCACCAGAAAACTGACGTCATTCTAGGTTCCAGCAGCAACATGCCCAAACAACCGAAACCAATCTTTATATTAGCTGCTGATTTTAATCAGCTCATCCCTCAACCCCCCAAGATGTAGCAGGATCAAGGGCAAATCTACCTTCTACCTTCTTTAAAGGGTTAAAGGATCAACATTCAGAGCATATCTATAATTCAGAGGATGTCTACACACAGCTCTCAACATGGAGGTGGCCGAGCTGGTGGCCGAGCTGGTGGTGCTTACAATGGCATTAATAACGGCGCAAACAACGGCAGATTTCATGTTAACATTTGGGGGTATACATGAAATTTTCATGTTTAGGGGTCTTTTCACAGGAAATTTTGAGCATCACACACTTAATTTCGCACACACTGTTGAATTTATATGTTAGTGTGTGTAATCGTGTATGAATTTTTATGTTACATATATATGTTACCAGTTTTTCCTTTAATTGCATCTGCTAAAGGTGGAAATGTCTTTAATTTTGTGAAAATAAGAATCTTCTGGTCACGTTTTTATTGGGTGGGACAAATGCACGTTTTAAATATTAAGTGGGACGTGTCTCCTGCACCCTCCACTGAAACTACACCTATGAACAATGTCAACAGTGCTTCCAGTGCTGGGTACTGTGAACCTGGGTGGCCACTATGCATCTGCCTAATATCAGCTGTCCCAATACCAGCAATAATCCCCATTTGAGTGCAGTGCAGAAAGGTGGTGATTAACTTGCACAGGGGCTCACATGCACGAACTTGCACGTGCAGCTGGACCGTCTACCGCAACAAAAAACAGAGAAGCTCTGATTACAACACATACAGAGAAAGTGTAACTTTTCTGCTCAGGATGCCATTACTACACCATATTTTTACATAGCAAATACTTATTTGCTGCCATATTAATGCTCTGAATGTCATTTACAACACCTTTAATATATATTGTTTTATTCACTGTAGGGATCTGATTCTCTGGTTTGTTGCTATTGTATACATGCATACAAGTATACAGGTTTCTGTCATTATTTAATGTTCACCCTGTTTTAAATGCATAGGCTGGGGACATTTTTCAATTAGTTGTACTGAAAATGTCAGACCCATTCACTCCTATTCAATTCCAAATGGCATTGAAAACTGTGAATACAAAGCTGACAGTCAGACACTGCTAAAATAAAAATCAGGCAATGAATTTGTTCATTTTCAAAGAAGCTGCAGCCAAAGTCTTCTGTTGCAGTAATGTGTGCATTCAGCAACAACGTGAGAGAGCTGAGGTGAGCTTTACCTCCACTTTGTGCTTCTCTGCTTTCCTTGTTGTCATCTCCCAATTACACTTTCAGCCAATTGTTGATGCTCTCTACTTTCTGTCAATCACAGCGTGTTTGAGTCAACAAACAAAAGCTAAATGATTCTGCCAGATACAGTCTTTACAGAAACATTTTAGAATTTCCAATATCCACGCCATCCTCTTGACTAAAAAAGACCTTCAAAACGCTTTTCACAGTTGCATTGAAAAGCTGCTGAGATGAGGGGAAAATATGGATTATATCATATACTGTAAAACTTTGTTTACAGCACTAGATATTCAAGTTTTTCATTAACACTATAGCTGTTCTTTAAAATCACTGCAGTGACAAAAACTATTACAAAAATCTTATTAGCAACATTAAGAGCTAAGAATATATTCAACGGCAGGGAGTGAAGACGATATCAAAACAACATTAAAAAGAGTACTTTAAATGCAGAATCACAACAATGTTTGATTATCGAATATGTTGGATTACGCCTCTTGTTTCTCCTCTCTGAGTCAGCCATAATGATGTAAATGATAATGTCACAGCCCATATTTCAAATAAATGTGACACTCCATAAGAAATATTGTGTGTGTGAGTGCATTCGTGTGTACGCGTGTGGGGGGAGATTGGCAGTTTCAACAGATGTGTAGTATGCACTGACAGCATGACATCTACTTTGCATGCTCAATATGACACGTTTGAATGCTCCCATGCATATTGTCCTGATGTGAAGTGATAGCGAGGGATGTGCAGCCTCGCTGAAACCACTCCCTGTTGTCTCTCCTACATCAATATCAAAACGTCTTCCTTACTAACGGGGAGAAACAGCACAAATGCTGCAATGAGTACCCTGTCACTTGTTTCTATCGTTACTTTCTAAATTTCCATTTTCTCATTTAGGTTCCTTTGATAGACTGAAAACTGAACAAACAAACAGAAATGTATATCCATTTCTCTTTTGTCAGAATCTAACCTAACACTGTGGCGTACATGAAATGGAATATAATACAATGTGTATGTTTCCTATAGTGTGGAAACACATGAAAATAAGAATCATTGTGTCTTTGTGACCTTAGAATAAGCAGTTTATGTCTACATAGGGAGCAGGTCCTTATCTATGCAGATTGCCATGTTGCACTGCCATGTTTCAAAAGGAGCCCAGAATGGACAAACAAAACACTGGCTCAAGACAGGGTAATTATGGTTTTCGCGTCAGCCACCATAGTAAGCAGCTCCCCTGCAAGGAGTACTGCTGGAAAATGCAGATTTTATAAAGTGAAACTGCTTTAATCTATTTTTATCAACAGGTCCATTTGTTTTGGAGAGGAAGAGACCTCTGAGGAAAATTTGGCTCCTGATAAAAACCACATGAACATCCTGACCTTATGTTATCAGAGACAAAAGGTGAGCACACTTTAGCAGGTGTAAGGCTAGGGGCCCGTCTGAGACGTGCTGAAAAAAACAAAAAAACGTCTGATTTGTGACGAAAAACAAGTTTATACAGTGTTTTCTACCAATTTAAATTGCCAGGTCTGTTTGTTTTGGAGGGGTAGAAACCTCAGAAAACCGGCTCCCTGTAACAACCACTCGAACATCTGAATCTTTAGGTAATAAAGAAAAAAGGTGAACACACATTAGAAGGTGCTGGCTAGTGGCCTGTCTTTGATGAGCCAAACAGTGTTGGAGAAACACTGATTTTTTGAAAACATGAAACTTCTTTATTCAATGTTTTCATCAATTTTAATCACCTGGTCTGAACTCTATGGAGTCCTCCAGAACGTCTGGATTATAAAAAAGACATTAGCATGTGCTGGGCTAGTAGCCCATCTCCAACATGCCGAACAGCAATGGAAAAACAGATTTGTAACATGATACCGCTTTATTCAGTGTTGTTATCATTTGAAACCACCAGGTCTTGGGGTTTTTTTGGAAGAGAAAGACCTCTGTGGATAATCCAGCTCCTGGTAAAAACCTTCTAAATGTTTGGATTGGAAAAAAGGGGAGCACACATGTGCAGGTGTGTTTTGGAGAGGAAGGGACCTCTGCAGATAATTCAGCTCCTGGTAAAAAAAAAACCCTCCTGAACAACAAACACTGAGGGAAATCTAACTGGGAGCAGATCCCTTTATATCTTATATGCTGTTCCTTTAAGGAAACCGTGCAGAGAGCATGTTGAGGATGACTGCATCGATTATCAATTAACTAAACTTGCGAAGCGCACTCTCCACCAAACATTTTCTACCACACAGTGCCAAGTCCAACCTCCTCCAAACTCATTTACCTCCTTTTTGTAAAAAAAAAGAAAATCATATGTGTAAAGGAAAAATCTCCAACCTGAATAATCAATAAAGTAAGATATCTTATTTTCCTGCTATGCTCATTATCTGGAATCACAGGTGTGAGAAGCCTTAGAACACATTACAAATTAAAAAACATTCTAGCCAAAGGCCATTCCTTTACTGTATAATTGTCTCCCCCACCAAGTGATTCACTATAATTAAGCCATGGAAGACAGCTCTATTCTCCTGTGAGCATTCATATTAGTGCTACCACAGGCAGGTCTAACAAACATCTCACAGCTGATGCTTTTCAAAACAATGGACAGCGATGTTCAGGGAGGTATATGTGCTGGTACACATTCTCACAAGGGAGAATGCAATATACACAATGCAATAGCAGGTATGAGGCCTTCGGGGAGACCTGTCACTGTTATCTTGGCCAAGTCTGCCATGTTTGTGTGTGTGTGTGTGTGTGTGTGTGTGTGTGTGTGTGAGAGAGAGAGAGAGCCAGCATGCTTTGTCTGAAGCAGGAAAAGCTTGACTCCAGCTGCTCCAACATAAGCAGGATGTTCACTGCCCCACATAAACTAACAATGGAGGAGAAGTTTGCACTGATCAAAAACAGAATTGACAAATAGATGCAAGAGAACCTATCCTCTTTACCTTCATTAGCGAACCCTAATCTGACCCCCGTATCCACATTCTGATGATCGTTTTAATCTACATGTTTGGAAAACAAACAAACACAGAGTTATCACTGTGCCCTGGTGTAAAAACAAAAAGCTCTTCCGCCGAGGATAAATGAATCATGGATAATTATGAGGTTGCCCTCAGGATGAAAACAATTTTTTGGGGACAAAGCAGCCTCAGTAATCACAACAGTGCAGCCACTCGTGTGTCCTAGCCAGTCAATGGGATATGGGTTGAGGACTTGTGGAGTCAAGTGGTTTCAAGCCCAAGCTTGCTCATTGTAACAAAGCAATTATCAGTCATTTCACTGCTGTTTGTTTGTGCTATAAATGGCATTGTAATTATACTGAGAACATTTTTTATTTAAGAGCAACATTTGTACATACTGTAGAGCTTCTGTCGCTCGCAAATGTCACAATGGGGAGGAAAGAAAACAACGACAACTGTTGTTGCGCTGGGGTTACTCTGTCGGAGGGTAGAAGGCGTGCTCCTGCTACCGCTATTTCTCAATCACACACACACATTCTCTCTTCTCAGTCCAGGGAAAAAAATATGCAAAGGCCGGGTCAAAGAGATGTTTGTCAACATCATGTGCAAGGCGGAGCGCAATGGAAGCTGCATGCTAAACAGGCCCGGCTTCTATCAAGCCAATCAAACGCCTCTAAGCAAATGAGAAAACGTTGTCGGGGCTCAGACACCTGGCACTGAGACTCATTCACCCTTCGCTCGCTTTCTTCCCTTCGTATCTCTCTATCTGCCCTCACACAGCTCTATCAAGACCACTCCGAGCTTTGCATATGGAATCATCTAAATCAATCTTCAACCCTATTTGTCTCCCACTCCACTTTTTCATTAGCTGAAACAAATAAAGGCTCTCCTAATCCTGCGGCAAATGTGCTTTTATTGGATGGTTAAGCCACAGAGACAGGATGCTCGCTGGAGCTTTTTACAGCGTCGGTTGATTTCTTTGTGCAGCCAGAGACCCACATTTTCTTGGCTGAGGAAAAAGGCTGGTGGTGACCTGCATAGCGCTGCCTACCAGCAAATACAATCACAGCACACGGGTCACTGCGCATACCTGCTGAATCCCCCCACCACTGCCTCCGCTGACCGGACAACACCACAGCCCCCCAACACCACCACCACCTCCTGCAACATCCCTCATTCCTTCCACCTGTGTTATTCAAACACACACTCAGACACACACTCAGATCCAGCTCAGACAGGCTCAGTAAATCAGCATGCCTGTAAGTAGGTCTCATTGACCCCTCAGGATCCACCGGTGCCTGGATCTCTCTGGATCATCCAGTCAATACATCAATATCCATCTTGTGTTTCTTGTTTTAAGACCTGCACTCCCTCCCCCCCCCCATCGTCTTCTCACTGAATGTCAAACGGAGATTGGAGTCATCAATTACAAGAGTGTGTGTGCGAGGAGCTTATTTGCTGCTGTCTATAGGAGCGATACACATTCTTGCGCAAACACTCACACAAACATAAATGCCCCTTACTCCCGTGGGATCAAGGAGAAGTGGGTCATGCGGAGAAAGGTTTCCAAAAGAATCCAATAGAGCAGTTCATACGTACAAAAAATCTATAAACTAAAGATCAGCTGGTCTACATACACTCTGTCAGCCTGAATAGTCGTTCAACTCAGACTTTCAGCGCTCTGCTGGAGCCATGCATGGTATGTCAGGGTAATTCAATGGCTGGCTGTGCAGAGCGGCCATGCAGGAAACACTGCAGATAAATGGACAACACACAGATAAAGGCGATGATTATTCTCTCCACTCGCACCTGAAATGACGTGTGCTGGAGCTGGTTAGAGGGGTCAATACACCTGGCAGGTGCTCAAACTTTCTTTTTTTTGCAATAGCTCAGCACCAACAAATACAGAAACAAGTGGAGTAAGAGAGGCCAAATAATCCACTTTGTCAGGCCTCCAAATTCTGCTTGGCAAAGCGCTCTCAGTCACAGGTCGGCCCTGATGTCTCCTCGAAATGCCTTGAAGGATTCCACTTAAATCGACTGACAGGACGTCACACGTGCCATTTCAGATCGCTCAGCTATCCATCAATAACAGGGAGACATTTCACTGACATTATAATCTGCGGTACGATGGAATGCTGAATATCGCTAGACCTTGAGATGTGTTGAAAGGTGGCGTTTCTCTACAGCTCATTCTTAAGATTCAGACTATCAATGATAATTAATGAAAAAGAAACCGACCGTTCCTTCACGTTTAGTCATGAGAATTAATTTGAAACTCAAAGCAGCCAAGGACAGAGCACAGCGGATTGTATCTCACCTCTGGCAGTGGCATGCCGTTGATGATGAGGTCTGGCTGCTGGTGGCCCTGACCGGTGAATGGGTGCTGATAGCCATGGTTGGGAGCTGCATTGCGTGAGTTCTGGTTCTCCACGTTGAGGAAGGTGCTCTCGGAGCGCCTGCAGCCCAGTGGCAGGCTCTGCTGGTGGTAGTCGAAGTAGTTGAGCGAGGAGGTGAGAGACGAGCAACTCACCACATTCATCTTGTCCGTCTCCTCGACGTCGCGGGGCACCAGGCGGATGTCGTTCTTGCTCAGCTTCTTCTTCTTGCTGGACTTCTTCTGGTTGCCATATGAGTACTCCGCCACCCTGCGCAAGTAGAAGAAACTGAACAGACTCAATAAAGCAGTGTTCTGCCTTCCCCTCCTCTGTCCGCACGGTCAAAAAGCGCACCTGCCGTGCCAGCAAGGGCGCTGTTCGACCGTGGGTGCCAGACAAAACCGCTCATTGCTCGCGTCCAGGGGTGGAACAGCACACTTAAAGTGACTCCCCACTCCCGGCTCGCAATGGAGCTGTTATCCCTTGTTTTGTTTGCATTTGCATGCTCAGCAATCGACATGTCACAAACAGGCAGGCAATATGCAAACATGCCAAAAACCACAGAAGCAAAGCAAAGAACACACTGATACAGAGCAGCACTACCGGTATATGCAATCATATTCAAAGCACACAACCCACACTAATTCCATTTTTTTTTCTTTCGTTATCAAGTGAGCCCACTAGCAGCACGGCCTGCAAGAGAACTGCAGATTCAAATTCATTTAGTTGCTCTCGGAGGCTGCTGCAAACTTGAACTGAGTATTTTGACTTTAATAAGAGTAAATGAGCAACACAGCCATGTTTTATCAAAGGATCCACAGACTGGGGGGAAATATCCATTCTTCGCACAGCTTCGCAGTTTTCCACAGGAGAACATATGCTACGTTCTCTATAGTGATGACTACAAAAATCCACTTAACATATTCCATATCATTTGTGATATTTTACCATCTGCATCACTTCAAACTCTAGAGGAGGCCAATTTTTAACCTTACGGCATGGAACATATGGTTTATTTTCCCTTTTAAGCCCACAACAAAACTATAGCTACCCATGAAATTGCAATATCTGGAATGTCTCTGTTCCTGCTCCAGCAACGTCTCTGCTATACTAGCCCCCACTGGCCTCTGTTGCTCACTAGAATGCAGCTCTAATCCTCTGTCGCTTCGAAAAATCTGCAGTTTGTCTTTTTCATTTTTCTTTCAGATTGCATCTTCAAAACAGCCTCCCTCCTCCTCCCCCCGTATTCTGCTCCCCCTTGATTCAGAGGAAAGAAAATGGGCAGCTGCAAGAGTAGAAAATACTCCATCTCTTTTTCATTTATCATTTTAACATGTTGTCTCTCTAACCCCCGCGCCCCAAATTGAAATCTGGAAAGGGGGGGGGGATCTTCAGAGTCAGACAGACTGACAGAGGACAAGCAATAAATTGGAGATAACTGCTCCTCATATTCGAGGTGGCGACTGAGAAGCAGAACACATCAGTGCTGATTAAAGCACCCAGCGGGGAGAGTGGCTCACATGAGCAGAGCAAAGTACTGAGAGCAGTTTTGAATTTGGAATTTGTGGTTGTCTGTCATTGCTTCTCCTCTGAGCAGAATGTAGATCTGCCATTAAAAATATGATAACTGCGTAAAGTAGCCGCTGTGATCAAGATGTCAACACACTGCCTCTATAGCGATTCAGGTGTGAATAAAACATATTCGAGTGCTTTTTTTTTGCATTCCAATGATGAGAAGAGATGTTGCTTTAACAATACAAGGGTGGCTGGAGTAGTTTTTCTTATAGCTTCTGGAGGAAGAACAAGAATTTATTTTACAGTTAAAGATCTTAAATTCACAAATAAAAACACAACCAAATGTGACACGAGAACAATAAAAATAAAAACACATTTTTCATCTGTATTGAGAGAATAATCTGAGTGACACTGGGTGAGTTTTTAGATTTTTTTTCATGCTTGAAAAATGGCTCAAGTTAATTTGGAATTAACAAAATTATGTTTAGAGCAAAATATGATTATAGCTTCAGGTTAAATTCTCAAATCCAATCTATATGTAAATTTATAGTGGTAATGTGGCACAGGGAAATCAAAGCCAGAGCTGATGTTCAGATTGATGAACAAAAAAACCCACAGAATGCTCAATATGCAAAGGTCTGGAAAATAATAATCTGCTCCTTTCCAGGAAAACTGGGTAAACAGTAAATGATGATGTGATTTACATGCTTTTAAAAAAAATAAATCTAAATTTTATTTTGCTGCTCCGGATATTTTCTGGTGCAGAAAGAAAGCAGAAGCAAATCTGAGTGATCCTGGAGGACTGTCCATAATCACACTGGATTAAAGCTGATAACAGCCAATCAGCCATGGTGGACGTTAAATAATAAATGTCTGGGACTGCTATTGAACCAGTGGGACGTTAATTGTCCGGCAACACACCCGCAAATTGAACATGACAGTTGAACCGTCATATTTATGAGTCAATTGGCTACAATGGGAGGATTAAATCAATCAATCACGTTTCCTTAACACGGAACAGTGGGCCTCGGCAGTCTGATTTAAAGCAGGCGGGTTCATTTTCTAGCTCAGTGTGAGCTGTGAGGGGGAGAAAATCTGCAGTCCTCACATTCAGGCCTCTCTCTACATGCTGCATGACAAAAGCACTCACAAGTCACAGTTTCAGGAGCGGGCGCACGCTCTCTCTCACACATGCACACACACACAGACACACACAAACACACACACGATGTAGTCAGTACCTGCAGTTGTACGTCCGGATCTCCTTGTTGTCCCTCTTGCACTTGACGGCCACAAAAATCATGGTGACAAACAGGATGGCTGCGATAGAGCCCAGCGCGATGATGAAGATGAGGGACAGGTTGACAGGTCCAATAGTCTCCTGCGCGTTCAGGTCTGGGGAGAGGTACACCACGATGTAGGCCGAGGCGGAGAGGGAGGGTTTGCCGTGGTCCCTCGCCACCACTGTGATCTCATAGGTGGATTTGGCGTGCTCTCCAAACATCCGGGTGGAGCGCACCTCCCCGTTCACCTGGTCGATCTCAAAGAAGCCCCTGTCTCCCTCTGAGATGGTGTAGGTGAGCCGGCCGTTCTCCCCCTCGTCGTAGTCGTCTGCCTTCACCTGGGTCACCATGTAACCCACCACTGCGTTTCTGGGGATGGAAACCTCCGCTGTGCCGTTCACCAGCGGGGGGTTTGTCATCACAGGTGTGTTGTCGTTGACGTCAAGGACAACAATACGCACCGTGGCGTTGCTCGATAAAGAGGGGTTGCCGTTGTCTCTGGCCAAAACTTTGAAATCAAAAGTCCTGGTGTATTCATGGTCGAATGATCTCATGGAATAAATGCGGCCTGATGGGTTTATGCTGACATATGTGTTTACATCCATGTGCTTAATCTCACCGGGGACTATGGAGTAGGAAACTGTGCCATTCATGCCCAAATCCGGGTCTTCTGCTGAGACAGCGAGCAGACATGAACCGGGGAGGTTGTTTTCCATCACCATCTCTTGATAGTGTGGTTTTAGGAAGTGGGGAGGGTTGTCATTTTCATCTGTGACTTTGACTACCAAAGACTTTGTGGCGCGTAAAGGAGGCATGCCACTGTCCTCCGCCTGGATAGTCAGGTTGTATGTGTCCTTTTGCTCTCTGTCCAGCCTGCCGTCAACAAGTATAGTGGAGAAGCTCTCGTATTCTTGCAGCCTGAACGGCACATTGCCCTGCAGCCTGCACTGCACTTTGCCGTTTGCCCCAGAATCCTTATCTGACACCCGCACGAGCGCGATGACATATCCACGCTGCGCGTTCTCACTAACTTCCACCATCTCCGTGTTGAGTGAGAGTAAACTGATGACAGGTGGGTTATCGTTGGTGTCCATGACGTTCACTGTGACTTTGCAGTGAGCTGGAATAGAGTTGGGACCTAAATCTTTGGCCTGGACGTCGATCTCGTAGATTTGCGCCGTTTCGTAATCCAAAACACCGTTGACGGTGATGATCCCGGTTCTGGGGTCAATTTTGAACGCGTCCCTCGTTTTCTCGGTGACGTAACTGTTGAACGAGTACACAACCTCTCCATTAGTGCCCTCGTCAGGATCCGTTGCATTCAAGTCTATGACTAATGTATTGATGGGGGAGTTCTCCATCACGTTCACTGTGTACACCGGCTCGTCAAAAACAGGGTTGTTGTCATTAGAATCAATCACCTTGATGTTTAACTGGACCGCGCCTATCTTAGGAGGGTCTCCTCCATCTTCTGCGCTGATTTCATATGTATAGTGGGACTGGGTCTCCCTGTCTAACGATTTTTGCACAACAAGCTCTGCAATTTTGGACCCATCCCCTCTGGTTTTTATTTCCAGTCCGAACAGCTCATTTGGGGTGATGGAATATGATTGCACGCCAAAGATCCCCGAGTCCGGATCGCTTGCCCCCTCTAGGGGAAACCTGGTACCAGGGGAGGCATTCTCGGAGATTTCAATGTCAATGTGGCTCGTTGGGAATCTGGGTGCGTTATCGTTCAAATCCTCGATTTCAACTTTGATGACACAGATCTCCATTGAGTTTGACATCACTTCTAGGGAAATAATGCACTTTGGGTTCTGTCGACAAACTACGTCCCGATCTATTTTCATTTGGGTTGTAAGGATTCCGGCTGGACTCAGTTCCACCCATCGTGGCTCGGAATTGGAAATAACCCTTAAGTACGGGGGCTGCGGTGCTATCTGAAATCCTTGCTTTAGCGCGTCCTTTGTCACGTTTCCAATCACTGACCCGGGCTTCATCTCCTCGTTTATTCCATACTTGAGGTTGATCACAGCCTCAGTCCCGACCCAAAATAAGAGGAACACAGCAATTAATTGTATTAATTCCATTTCCTTGGTTTGCATTGTACCTGTTGAGTTTTTCTCTCCCTAATAAAGATAATTACGCACGAGTACGCACGTCAGAGAAAACAGGAAAAATGTTCCAAATGAATCATCTCAGTCAAATGTCCAGAAAAAGTGTTTAAGTGAGGAATAGCTCTTGTGGTATGCAAATTATATCATGGTGCGAAAGCTATAATTGTAACAAGTGCCTCAGCCTATTTTACTCTTCTCGGGCAGAGCACATCCTCCGGTCTACTGCAGCGGGCGAAACATTGGGGACGACAGATCTGTGAAAACATGCTGGAGCTTCTCACAACACTGATTTAGCCGTGTAAATCCGTGCAGCTCTTCTCAAGCGGCAAAAACTGGTCTTACACATGACTCATATGATGAACTGTCCATTTTCAAGTGGAGGAAAAAAGGAGGCTGCATATATGAGAATTCCTGCGAGCCAAGTCCACAAAATGTTTAAATCTTCCGTGCAGATGAAGTCAAAAGTCCGTGTTAAATTCTCCGCTTTGATGCCAGCACAGATTTAAGTCGCATTTTGGATAAACATCAGTGCTCTGGGTGAGATATTACAAGCAAAAAAAAAAAAAATCCTCTTCGGCTATCAAAAAAAGCTTAAAGGAGCTGCAGTCACAAAATTATTCAACAGCTTAAATCCGGATATCTTTGCCTAAAGAACATAATTGCAGGAATGTCTCATCACACTGAAGTCCCGATTACCTTTTTTATTTCCAGCAGATTTAGTCTTTCATCCCGTCCGCAAGTCTTGAAGCTTTTTACTTACTAATTAATTTCCTCCGTATCTCACTTAGAAAAAAAAGACTGCACATATCCCGATAATTAGTCCATGCAACATTCAAAAAAATCCGTTGAAAATAGCCAGCGGGGAGGAAACGATGCCTACAGTATGTGCAAAACGCTCTCAACACTGGGCTGCAGCAAAGTAGAAGCACAGTAGCCTATATCCAGCCTGGTTGAGGCAGAAAAAAAGAAATCACCACTCGTTGCCAGTAGGCTGTCTAGTTGACTCCAACAAGCGCTCCTCTCGCTTCACTGGTGCACACTGGCGGACGCGCAGCTCCGAGCCGAGCGCTCAGTCTCAGGACCTGCAATCCCCTCAGCCAATCAGGGGTTACACAGGAGGGCTGGGAGCTGCTGGTGGGTGGGGCAAAGTACAGCAATGAAACACGGCCAACTACCTGTTCTTCTGCAGATGGACGACTCAACGGGCAATTACAGCGTACAAGTTGAGACACGGAGCTGTGGGTGAGATGATCGATATGGGGACTAAAAGTGGGATCTGGGTGGACCCACGGGGGTCTTTGAGAGGGTGCTACTGGAGACAAAAAAGAGTAGCAGACTAATCTCTCCCAGTGGAAGCACAGAGGAGATGCTAAGGATAACTTTTCACTGATTTGACCTTGTTTTCTCTTACAATGGACAATTATTTGTAACAAGTCATATTTTACAACAGATCTCCTCAATGGGGATCCAGGGGGTTATTGTGGACTCGTATGGATATTTTGACCCCCGGTGACATGGCGAAGTTGGTGCCAAAGCAGATAGCATCATAAAATAGTATTTCCGTTTCATTCTGCAGCATATTTTACATTTTGAAGTTGCGACTGTGCGCATTATTGCTTTATATTTTTGTTTTATTTTTTTTAAATTTATGATTTATTTTTACAAAACAAAAATTAATCCAACAAAAGCAGACAAGGTTGTGCAGGTGAGATTAATAAAACGCCAGGAGGCTTATGAAAAATCTAAAAGACATAATAAATACAAATATCGTGTAATCGAGAAAAAAAAGAAACAAAGCCAATAAACAAACAAATTCAGCAATGCAAATCAGCTTAAACCAATTTCAAAATAAAATAATGAAAAATTTAGAAAATAAATTAATGAAAATGTTACGTCATTAACACCCTGACCTGGCTCTCTCGTGCAATGCGTGTGGACTTCAACATCCGGCACCATGACGAGGCAATCATGAATAAACATTATAGACATGATGGTTTCTATGTAGGAACATGCTGGGAGGAAATCTCGCCATGGGCTAAATCAATATTAAATATCCTACGTATTTTTTTCTTTGACGTCACATAATAAAAACACTAAATATTGCCTTCAAGCCTCCTTATCAATTACGCAACCCCTACTGGGACACATGTAATAAAATGTCATGTATGATTTAAAATATTGGTCTATGAGATTATTAACGGTCACAACCAGCAGTCACACCTATAACTATTAATGACTGACAGCTAATAAATTGTATTTTGCATTCAACTTTTGGATGAAGACCAGTAGAATAACGGAGCGAGTTTACTAACAGAGAGAGAATAGTTCCATCATATGAAAAATAATAAATTGCCTTGACTGTAATTAAATCGTTTGTGTTTGTCAGCTGCAAAGTCCGCATTTATGAAAGGTTAATAACGAGGTGGGTGGACTCTGACCTCCAGTCTGTCGCTAATCATCACAAGAAAAGAAGCAACAAATCAATTATTGGCTATTATTCTGCGCTCGCTTTTTCCCCGCGTAACTCAGGTTGACATCATGGTGAGGATCTGTGTGACGTGCACAAGTGCCACGTGCCAGCCAAATGAAGAAAAGTACCGAAAAGAGATGGGTGGATATTAAGTTCATCCCCACGGATTCTCTCATCATCCTCCCTGATATGTTCTCATGTAGACAGGAGACACACTTGGTCGCAGCAGGTCCCTCACACACACACACATACACACGCCCGCGCACGCGCACACAGCCTCCTCCCATGCAGCCTGCCTCTCAGCAGCGCTCCTCCGCCATCACATCCTGTCGAGGGCAGGCCGATTTCAAAGTCACAAGGGTGACACCTAGCGTCCGCAGCCGCAGCTCGAGTCTGTTCCTCCAGCCTGTCTCTCGTTTTTTTTTTTTTTTTTTGTACCCCCAGACTGTTTTCACCCCGATGAAAAACAACAGCGTGCCACAAGAATAACAATGAAAACACACTGGCAAATCAATTTCCTCTTTATATTGGAAGAGAAGTCGGCAGTTTGACCACAATTAATATGCTGTCCAAGAGGTGAATTAGTTCTGAGCCATATCCAATCATTGTTAATCAATACCAGAGTGATTGAACTGTGTATGGGAAGGAGAATAAGGTCAATGTTGTGCATTAAGGACATGTAATTTACCTTATTTATGATTTTATTTATTACAAATACTTAAAATGTGTCAGTCAATTAAACACTTGAGATGAATAGCAAACGCATAGGCCTATTTTAAGGTACTGGAAGGTCATAAAAGTGTTTATATCATTCAAATAATAACACCTGTCTTACTATGTCTTATAGTTCATAATCACTCACCAGCACTTCCAAATAATACTGTTGTAATATGAAAAAAAGATGAGTCCACACCATCTCCTATCTGTTAAATGCCTCAGATGTGATATTCTTTTTAGTGAAAAGATTTTCTCTTCTGTTGCATAATGCAATCATATCTCCACAAACAAGCAAGTATCAACAAAGCAACTTGTTTGCTCTTCCAAAACACTTTTCAAGACATGTTGCAGTCGCATAAGGAGAGCGCCAGAAGAATCTTTAAGCTCATAAATTCTTAATGTCAGCAAGTTAAACAACCGTAGGCGGCGGCAGGGGACTCTCTTGTCCTCGGGGCTTTCTGATGGCTGTATGTACGACTTAGTGCATAGTACGTTTTTGTATTTCTATCAGTCTGAGGTGGTGTTACAGATGCTTGCACTGCCGACTTAATTCCAAGATGAACAGGTGCGAGTTCTCCCTGGTAACACTGTCAGTTTAAGTACAGAGCAATAAAGTGTGCTTTTATTGTCACATGATGTCTGTGAAAGATCAGGAGACTAGACTGTCTGGATAATATACTGTAAATGGGCATGGTGACTTTTGTTATTGTGCCTTGTTTTTCTTTTATTTATATGACTTAATATTGTGGTTAAAGGGGGAGTCAGCGATTCAGGAGAAATATTCTTGACATTTGAACTCAGCAGGCCGATTACAAATGTCCAGATGTTATCGCACTTGCAGACTCGCATAATTTGCAGGTGTGCTCCTGGGAAGTCTGCGAGTCTTGAGGAGCCGTCCAAATCCACAATTCAACCAGTCCACAAGGGGCCTTGAGAAGACTTTCTGCACCCTTCCAGGGAGTCTGTCTGGGGGGCATTATTCATCCCAATCACTGATTTAATTACCTACAATTTACTGCAATACAGACGCAACAAATTCAAAGCACGTTAGCACACTGGGGCGTTTTTCTATGGTGGTTTTCAATAAGAGCAAAGCATTTTGTTTTGGTGTTGCTGAACACATTTTTCTGCTCTATGTGCCTCACGTTTTTTCAGTGGTGCCCTAAATGCCTTGAGTTGAAAACAACTCGAAGCGTTCAGCGTCAGTGGTGTTTTTTTTCTATTGTCCAGCTAGAATAAACTGAGCGGCGGGTCCTCTGTGGTGGCAATGACAACAGTGGTAGCATATAGTATTAAGCTAATGTTAGGTCACTTTCATCGTCACCCAAGCAAGCTGCAAGACATATCTGAACAAACTGAAGCCTCAACTACTTCCTTCAGATTTTAACAACCGTAATTAGGCACAACGATTTACAGCAGATTGTCAGACTGTCCCTGACTCATCATCCTAAAATAAGCCGTGAATGGACCACCATCCAGGTGAAGCTCCTGGACCAGCTCGTGGTCCTCCCTATGATTCCTCCTCTTTCTGAGGGTCTCATGTACCCACACATATTCCCCAGTGTCCACTCCTAAAGTGCCCTCTGTCTGGTCATTTGTCATCCAGGTTTTAAGGTACTTCATAGCAAAGCAGTGGTAAAGCCAAGGAAAGGTGATTGGTGGTTGCCTAGCAACCATAAAAAAAAATGGCGCAAGCTGCAAAAAGTGCTCTGTCTCATTGAATTAAAAATAAAAAGACAGAGCTGTGTACACTGTGTTTTGAAACGTGCAAAAAGTGCTGTCTGCAAGTTATCATGAATGTGTAACTGTACTGAAACGTTTCTTAAATCGTGTTAGCTAGACAATAAAAATCAACCATATCAGGATTTCTTTAGCACACACAAATCGCTACATTTGATTAAAAAATGTGCTGGATTAGAATCATCTGCTGCACCTTTAAAACAGTGATTTGGTTCATGCCAGAGGGATTGACTTGAGGGTTAAACATCCCTTGGCTGGCGAGTTTTGGAGTGTTGCAGTGCCTGATGAGGGCTATGATGGTTAAAAAATGTTGCAGATTTTCTTGCCCCTGCAGTTGAGTGCAGTGTGGGGAAAAAATGCAACAGCACCGCCTCGAGCAGCAGGGCTGATCATAAACTATAGCGCAGTCATTTAGCCACAATGTATGTCTTTCTCTCGGAGAGGGGTGGCATATTTCATTCATGAGCCACGATCTACCTCAATACGCACCCTGCTGTTGATGTTCTTTTGTGTCCTTTTTATTAATTTACTGCTTTGTTAAAATCCTTGAATTTTCTGATGTGAGTGGTGGTATTTTGGCTGTTTAGCGTCAGTGTTTGTTTACATCGCAATCATTTTGGTCAGTGGAAGAAAGAAGGAAAGTGATTGTGAGAAGGTAATGTGTTTACTCGTCTGCTGATTCATTAAGCTGTCAGTTATTCAAGCTCCGGAGCGTCTGACTGACACCACTTTATGTTCTGGCTGAATTTCAGTTTTCACCATTGAACAGGATATTCATCATTTTGCAACATGGAGATTTGACCAGGCAATCGGATTGGTCAACTCGACATTTAAATCATATCAGCATGACAGCACATCTTCCTCATCACTAAAAGTACTCCGCCATTTCTATGACAACATTGAAACTTATAGAGCTGAACTGAAAACCAGAGGGCTACAATATTGGTACAAAATAAATCATTCTGTTGTTCAATTTGATTTAAATCAGCTTTTTTAATGAATATTATTTATGGTGCTGCTAGTTTGCTGCTAGACCCCATTTTCATCAACAAAACGGAGAGCAAACATTTTAGTAATACCAAAAGAAATGTTGTTTTTGAAAGGCAAAACACAAACAGTGCCAAAAACTGCAGTTCCTCTTATGGCCACTTGAGGCTAACTCCGAAAAAGGGTCAATCCTCATAGCCCCCCATGTTAAAATGCCCAACATTACAGCCTGATACAAAAAAAAGTTTAGGTTTCTATAGCTAACTTTTACATTGACGACAACTATACAGAGGTGATTTTTTTATATAACTGGTGTCTTTACATTTCATTAAGGCCAAAAGGTACAATAGTTACTATTTAAGGGTGGGATCGCTTGAGTGACAGGCTGTTAGCGGAGCATCACAACCCTCACTCCTCCACAGCTCCACCCTCTGGTCCAAATAGATGACACTTCTGGCTCCAAAAAACCAAGATGGCAACGACTGAAATGCCAAATTCAAAGCTTCAATACGGCAGTCAACAAATCAGTGGGTGACTTCATATTTTGTTACAATCTATGATAAAAACATGCAATGAATTTTGTAAATGATGGATACTTTTTCAATAAATGGTGACTTGTGGACTTAACAAGACTCTGGAGTTAAGTGTTATTGGAAATGTTTGGATCACATCAACTAAAAAATAGCCAACTTGTGGTGTCTGCAGACATAGCAGCTAAATATGCCCATGGAAAAATGATTATTTTAACAGAAAATATCTTTTTTAGAGCAAGATTGAGCTTGCAAGAAGGTTTTGTTTTTATGTGCGTGATAAAAACAAGTATAATCTCACTCGAGAGTATGCTTTACTGTCATTATTGTAACAGTGATGCAGCAGGGCTAAGGCGCTTGCATGTAGTATTGCTTATATACACGAACGCTACTGTACTCTCAAAGATGGTGTCAAAAATCATCATAATGTTCATTACAGATCTGTCAGTACACTCTATCAAAATCACACAGCAAAACCTGGGTTTTTCTTTTTTAATTCAAGCTAACTCCTATCTCCTTAGATGAAAAACAGGGAGAGTGGATGAATGGCAGATTATTTTAAGTCCAAACTGATGTTGTTTGTGTTTACTGTCCATTGAAATAGGCTTATATTTTGTGGAAAAATAGAATCTTACCACCATGATGTCATATTTCTTCACTTCACTTGAATTATATTTCCTGACACACATGTAGCACTGCACTGTGCGAGCTTTCAGGCTGTGCAGCGGTCTCTTTCTTAAACTTGAAGACAGGAGGCAGAGCTCGGCTATTTAAGTCCATGGGAATTTCACAACCTCGCACTGGTTTTGAACATATTTTTGAAGCATTTGTGGTGGAAAGCTTGAACCAGTGCAGTTGAAAGTACACAGAGAATGACTGATTTTATTTCATATCATTTTTTTCTCTGCTGCCAAAGAATGGCACACGTCTGTAGTCTGTCCCTGCTGCTTGCTTGGAAAGGAATATCTAAGCTCCTCTGACAGATGCTGGCATTATCACCCCGATGTCCTGCCCGGCACTGGAACTCGGCCCATGCACAAACACGGACTTACAGGGGCGAGCGCGAGACGGCAGAGACAGACAGCGGCACATTGATTCCGAATGAGCGAGATGGCCACGCTTGTTTTGGCTGGAGCTGAAGATGACGTTATTATTATGGTCTTCATCCATACAGCTTCTCAAAAAATTGATTTCTCCTGAGCACCCCTTGCCAGAGGCATAAAAAGGAAGGGGAACTGACAGGCTTAATCTATGGGTCTCTCGTCAATGACGATACGCCCTCCACTCCATTCCACACTGTGCCTGTCCATGATACATCAATTAGTATCAACTCTCACCATCCGTCTGAGGGTTCACAGAGTCCCCTGGGCTCTTCAACACGTCTGCAAGTGCAATTCAACAGCGAAAGGGCCTTTTTTTTCCCTGCACTTCACCAACTATTTTTTTGTTGTGATGTTTGGTTGTTGTTGTGCTACTTTTAATTTAATCCTGTTTTTAATCCTAATTTCCCCAAAGCACTGGTCTGGGACTCTCATCGTGGTTGAGTTGCGGAGGAAAGAGTACAGCGGC
Source organism: Plectropomus leopardus (assembly GCF_026936395.1). NCBI lineage: Eukaryota > Metazoa > Chordata > Actinopteri > Perciformes > Serranidae > Plectropomus > Plectropomus leopardus. Next base: position 13,509,125 of record NC_142183.1, read on the forward strand.
TACAGCTCGGCTTTGTGCCATTCAATCAGCGTTAATACCACTCAATACCATTTATTTTTCCTTCCTGTCACTTCCCTGTGAATCAGTCAGTGGAAATAAAAGTGAAAGTATTTGTGTTTGTGTCTATTCTGGGCACTTTTATCTACTGCAGTGTTACTATAGAACAAAACTTTTTTCATGGCTGCGGATGACGCACTTGTTAGGCACAAATGTGCCCTCTTTTTACCAGCACGAGAGCCGCTTTTGATTTTCACAGATTTGATTTGATGTGCTCTAGTAGAAATGTCAAAGGTTTTCGTGAACAGCCTCCCTCAGGTTTAATAGAATTACTGCTCTCGCCTTGCTTCACCCGCCACGTGCAGGAAATGGATGCGGATGGTCTCGTATTCGACTGGATGTGGACCTTGATGCATACAGATGCAAATGAAAGGAAGAATTGTTGAATGCGGCTGTTTGAAGTCGCATGGTTGGTGGGGCCCCTGATCATCAAGAGCTGCACTGATTTAATATGCAGTTTGTTGTTTAAACAATTAATAATTAGTAACCCAATGACCCATTTGCTTCTGAAATGAAACATGTTTAAGTGAAGCTTGTTCTATTTGTGCATAATTGGTTTAGCTATTTATGCTGTTAGATGGCAATTAACAGACTTTGTGTAAAGTCCTCTCATGTTTAGAGCCAAATGTGCTCTCATTGTTTTCTCTTTGAATGTCTGTATGATAAATAGCAGTTTAAACTCTAAATGGTTATTTGGTAAAATACTCTCTTCAAAGTGGAATTATAGTTTTAGGACATCAGTACTTTTTTTCCCTTTATTTAAAATGCTACACTCATTTTAAATTTGTGGTACAACAGAATTAGGTTTAAAAAGTTGAGGAATGCAGACAGTTTTCTCATCTCTTCTGACTTAATTTAAAATGTTTCATGTAAAAGAAACAGATATTAAGGGTGTAAATCACGAGATTCATCATTATACGAAACATTGATTTAGTGTTCATTTTAGGCTCCAAACATGGGTGCATTGCAGCAACTTGTGGGTGTGTTTCCCTCAGCTTTTTAGGCTACAAATGTTGCTGTTTTGTAGTGACCCATCAGTTTGTTTCCATCTGCTCCCATCGTGGGTGTTTTCTGGCAAGCTGTCGGTGTGCTTCCATCAGGTTTTTAGGCTCCACACGTGGGTGTTGTGGTGACATATTGACGGGGATAGCACCATGAAAATCAGCTGTTTTATACAAACATCACTGCTTTTCCTGACAGAATTGTGCCCCTAAAAATGGGTATTTTTAGTCCAAAAGATCTTTTCAAGATCAAGAGCTTTTCCTAAATATAACAAAATGGTTTTTGGGCCTAAATCTTACCACATGACAGCAATGTTGAAATAAAAACTTTCAACATATCTGCTACATAACAATATGTAATGTATCTGTGGTTCGTAGAAACATACCCCCCACCCCCCCACCCCGTATTTTCTGTTCTTTGCCTGCAGTGGCTCTATTTAAAAAAATATGACATGCTTTACAGATTGACTCAAACCTCATGTCAGTCTTGATATTTGGTATTTACAGTTGTATTTCTCCCAAATCAACAAAGTGCTCCTTTTAATGCATTTAATTTTTCCCTGAAAAGGACTGACCCCTGAACAGAATTCTTTTAAACATATCTGAATTGGGAAATTGAACTTTTACATGAGCTATGAATGCTTTGGGCAACCCAAGCTGCTGAAAAATATTCTTTGAGTCAGGGCGTTATGGGCCGAGACTGCTGTATTGATAACAGATTTTGGAGCTGCACGTTTTTGAATGCTTGACTGTTTAAACCACCATATTTCACATTTCTTCTCCATAGCATGAAGCACAATAGGTGTAATCACAGACACCAATCCGTGCCGGAGGTTTCATTTTGATCTAATTATCCTGCTGTGCAAAATCAGCTGTCTTTGTTTGGAGGCCTGGGTCTGTTAAAGATACAAAAATATAAAACTAAAACAAAAAAGTCACCCAAACCTCAGGCTTTGAAGAGACAATAGACAGGATCTGTGAACACAGAAGTTTCTGTTCACCTGGCGTACGGTCAATTAGCTTTGTGTTGCTGTGTTTATTCAATGTCAGCTCTGATTAATAGGCACAACATGGTGTAAAGAACACCTGAAAATGTAGTATGGTGCCTGGGTGGGACATTGTTGCCATCTGATACCATCTCCACAACATGGTGCTTATCTCGTCGCCCCCCCCCCTTGGGGGTGTTTACAGCTGTTTTCTCGTCAAGACAAATTAGTGCGGCTGTGTGCCTCTTTCACCCCCTCAGAGTGAAGCAGTGAACGGAGACGTCATGGTCACTACCCCTCGCCGCGCGTCTGGATTGGCGTATGCCTGGATTGGCGTATGCCTGGATTGGCGCATGCCTGGATTGGTGCATGCCTGGCCATGCTTAGTGGCATTTGAACTGCTTAAAGCCTCACCAAGAAAAGAACAGTGGGGTTTTTTTGTGTGCATATTTTATGTCCTCCGGGCTATAAGAAAAAAAGTTGTTATTTTTTTGTTTTTTTAAGTAACCCTATACATTTTTAAATAAGCCTCTACCAAACAGTTGAGATGGCCTTTCATCGTAAAACAGAAGCAAAAAAAATTGAAATTATAAATCATTTACTGTTATAATGGTTGTAATTTGTTAGCATACCAACATATATCATTTGTGACCATGGAATTAAGAGTAATACCAGTACTAATATTATTTTACGATTACAGTACTTTGAAAACATCTTAGAAATAGTAAAAAAAGCATACAGATATAATATATATATATATAATGGAATAATATCAAATATATGGTATTAACAACGGTGCATATGCAACCCTTTTTAATTTCATTTTTTTAATTTCATAAAAGGCCAACAATGAATGATCAGAAGTTCATTTATATTTTAGCAAACAGTCAATTTTAGTTTAATTTGCTTCACTGCCTTTCCATAAAAGGACAAATCAACCACAGAGCATGTCTTAAAATTTTATTTTTTTAATTTTATTTAAATTTTTTTTATGAAGTTACATAAATCTGTTCAATAAGACCTCTGAAACTATAAAATGTTGAATAAAAATGTCTACCTTTAAAAATCCCACCTCACAGAGCGATTATGTCTAGTGTGATTTTTCTTGTTACTAACTTCTTATTAGGGGGGGAACTAAAGCCAGACTGTTTAAAGACACAGAGACATCTAGTGGATATTTTTAAGCATAATATACCAAGACCGAATGGTGGAGATGGCTCAATCAGGTTGAGCTGAATTCAACACATTTTTTAATGAATATATAGTGACTGCACCAAACAGCTTAGCAGGACGTTAAAGGGATAAAGTTGGTGACGTGTCATTTTTAAGTAAATGTGTTTGTTGATCTTTGTATTCATAACCTGAGGATCTAAGAAGAGGATAACATATTGTTGGGGTTTTTATTCCCTCTATAATCTGTCTGTCTAATCTAATATACAATTTTTTTTCCCAAGCGGCTGTGGCTGATTTAGCCGTGGTAATACTCTAAATCCTGACTAGCCTGACCGGGCTGCGTGCTGTAAAATCAGAGAACGAGGTTACATTCACAGAGGATAACCTCTTTCCACACATCCCCTCTGCCTGCCACTGTCTCTCTCTATCTCCACAACACACCTCGCAAAACAGATTAGCACATTTTCACTTAAGACAGAAACCTCTGTGATATTACTAAATAGGTTATAGTCTGAAGCATTGACTTCCCGCTGGTGAAAAATTACGTTTTGTTAAGAAAATGACATTTCCTTTTACACTGACCATGACAACAGTGTTGTTAGCAAACCCCAGGCGGGTAAGCACAGCCACTCCTGCGGGCACCCATATGTTGCCTGCATGATAGATGCAGTAGCATGAGGGGGGTGTGGGGGGGTGGGGGGGGGTCATGTTTATTGCTTTTCATAATGTGCCACCAGTGTCCTCACGGTAATGAGGACTTTGCCCTATGATTGTGCCAGTTTAAAACGCTCCACTTCATCACGTTAATACTGGGCTCCGGCAACATTTGATGGCACAGGCTCCATAATGCTTTGCCACAAATTAGTAGGTCTTGTTATTTCCACATTAGCTTGTCAACACCTCATCTTAATTTCACCACTGAACCACATCTGAACCATATAAATGGAGACCTCGAACGCTTTGACTGCTCGTGTCGAGAGGAGATAGGGAGGTGAGAGCGTGTGTGGGTGAAAGCACACAGGCGTATTTGTGTCTGCGCCACTATGTATGGACGCGAGCGTGTGTGCGTGTCAGCATGTGTCGAAAAGGCATTCACTTCCTCAGAGAGATGTGAATTCAAAATAACACACAGAGATAGAAACAGAGGGAGAGAGACGGCGAGAGCGAGCGAGGGAGAGAGGAGAAAAAATAATCTCATGCTATGTTATCCCTGCAAAACCTGACAAACCACCCCCGAGACTGATCTGGCTTAGCATTCAGTATGGTTAGGGGCTTGTTTGTGCTCCTATGATTGGAGCAGGCTGGCTAAGTTGGCCTCATAACAGTCCAGTCACAGTGGAGCCCAAGTGGAGTCACGCTGCCTAGGGATGGCAGGCCTGTCTATCTGGCCACAGATATCAATAAAGGCAGCAGTGCAGTCTTCTGGGAGGCTGGACAGTCCAAATTCTCTCCCCTGAAGGAGGGTTATTAATTGTCCCGATGTTGTATGTGGTCTGCCTGCACAACATGGTTTTTTTGTCAAACATTCTGAATTCCAGGCATGTATCCCAGAATGCAATTAGTCCTCTGCCATTAGATCAAGCGACACATGTCTTCTCGCCTCGTGCCTGGTCTGGAATTACGGTGAGGGGAGGTAGAAAAGAAAGAAATTAGTATGGAAATTAGCTGTCTTCAAAGCCTTTGGCGTTAAAGGTGGTGTAAGGTGCTACAGGAAGGTGGCAGTTCCCTTTGCAGATATCCGAGTAAGAGAAAACGCAGGGATACAGGAGGATTGATTTCCTTGGGAGACTCATATCCCTCTGTGCAACGTGGGATTAAGGAAATGGCACATGAAAGGCATATCATGCTGTTTAGTATACACTAATTGCGCATGCGGTACGGAGTGGTCTGGGATAAGCAGATTGTATTTTAACATCACACGCTGATTTTTGATCCATGGAGAGTTTGAGGTCCTTAACATTTTAAAATAAACACATTAAGAGTTTGTAATCTTTACTCGAGCCCAATGGAAGCAAGCCCAGGCCTGAGAGATGAGTCTGCTTTGCCTTCTGATGCTTTTCTTCACTTCCTCTGGGCATTAAAAATGGTGACAAACTGACACATGTTGACGCTCCACTGCAGCAAGGATGAAGTCCTTAAAGGTACAGTAGGTTTATTCTAAGCGTGCAGTTTAACCAGAAATCCAACACCGTCAGACATTGTACAACAGATTGACTTTAGTCACTGCATATCAAGTCGGCGCTTCATGGTTTTAGCAACCAAAACAGTGTTCAGGGCAGGTGGTGACAGCTGTGGCATGCACACGTGAAAAACAGGGCTCTAGGTAACCTTAGGTTAAATTTACATTTAAAATAAAATATTAAGCCACATTTGAAGATCTAGGATAAGACAGTGGAGCACATTCACACCAATCATCCATATCACCATGCAGAGGGAAGCTTGCATCTACTGCTAGCTCACCTAGCACCACTGAGCTAGCTAACATTACAGCACTTACACTACACGAACATAAGTAGATGCAAACCTCCTCACAACAAGGTCTGTGGATTATCTTCCATTATATTAAAGAAAAGCAGGAATCTCTACAGCCAATATCTCCAACACTCTGCAACTCACACCGACACCATCTAGATATATAAATAGCACTATAAGAAAGAGAAAAGTGTATGTTTTTGATTTTGGGGTGAACTATCCCTTTAAAGACTGGAAACAACCATGATCACAGGTAAAAGAAGCACTTCGTGGTTAAGGGAAATTTTGCAGTTACTGATTTTGAAATTTCTATTTTTAACTTTTTTTTTCAAGACCATAAACTTAAAAACCATCAAAAGAGTATATATGCATAAAAAAAGAAAAATAATAAAGAAAAAAAGAAAACAGTCACCTCCAATGTTCGTAAAGGACTAGGAAGAAGTATTAATTTATCTGATCCCGCCCCCTCTCCATTGTTCTTTAACTTATAAATCAACACTTCCTTACTTAAAAATGTAACTCATGAATAAAAAAATAAAAAGAAATGAAATATATATGCACACACATACACACATAATGAACAGAAAACTAAAGGTTGACTGTCGGTAGGACATGAGAAACAAATGGCCAGTATCCAGCTGTTTTTGGTTTTGAGGAGCCACTACAGCGTCTCACTACATCCACCTTTGCTTATGAAAGACAGCTGTCATAATAAGTTTGACCAGTAGAGGTCCTCGTCAGGTAAACGCATGTTGCATTTGGAATTAGAGTAAACAACCAATGCTGTTTTAGCTTCTTTAATCTTTAGGGTACAACCACCTTGATTAGTCACTTGAGGCTGATATGGTGTACTATTGTACTTGGTATATGTGTTATTAGTACCATGGTCACATATAGTCATACATGTGCAGTTTGTATTCTTTACCTCTATTTGTTTTTCAGCCACGTTTCTTTAGTTCCTCTTTTATTCTATACAACCCAAAGGCATGCTAAGGTCCTTAATACCTGCATATCTAAGATAATTGCTCTTTCGGCACCTCCTGGCTTCATTATCTCTCCTACAATGTAGTGGGGTGGTGCTGCTTATTTTGGCAAGAGGCAATCAAGCCCCGAGGCTATGGGGATTCCTTTCCCCCATGTGTCAGCTAATGTTTACCGAGGCCTGAGGACTGAGGATGGATCACAGGATTTCATAATCCACTGCCCGTACAGTGGAGCAAGGGCAAAAAAATAATTCTCTTTGTGTCAACAGTTGTTTCATTCATGGGTAATTTCCCCATAGCTAGCCTCACGCTGCAGCCAGAGATAGAGAGAGAGGAAGAGATAGCAAGAGAGATGTCCACACTCAAGTGCTCTGCCTCCCTGGAAACCGCTTCATGATTTGGTTGTAAAGCTATGCTATTTGTATTCCACCTGAGTTGTTCCCTCTCATTCAAAGACCTGCATGGTTGTTTTAAACCAACCGTGTATTTGAATTTATGAAAGCCATATAAGTCAAGAGATGCAGATGATGTCAGCAGTTCTTTAAGGAGTGGGGGACATCTCTGGAAACGCTACTCAACAGTTTTCTTCTTGCTCCCCGGGCACTGGCTATTTTCCAAGATGTAGTTCAGGATCAATGCGCTGTGGAAGTGAACTCTGAATGGCAGCACTGGAGGTAAAACTCACTCAGACCTGAGCACAGACTGTGTAAATCGGAATTTCAGAAAAGTGATATTTCTTATGGTATAAGAGCAGCAGTGCTTCCTCTTTGATACTTTCTCTTTTATTTTCTGACTATAGTGGTTGATGGGTTTTATCAAACATACAGTAAGACAAGCATGTCCTGCAAAAAGAACAGTCATATGAGCCAGGTTGTTTCATAGCTCAAACTACAACAACATATATTTGTTGATTATCTTTTTCACATGAAATTGTGAATAAACTAAATAAAAAAACAGCCTTTGAAAATGACAGCTATGAAAAATTATATTGCAATTTCGGTCGACGATTGGAAACATAATGATGCAAAAGACAGATGAATGGACAAATGGTTTTAATGCAAAGTCTTATTCAAAGACCTTAATGTAGCTGTGGACTCACACACTGTAGCCTATTTGTGAATAGTATTACAATATCCTCCACTGCAATAAAATATCTTGTTTCCTGCCCCAAGAAGGTTACATTATCAGTTCAGTTTGTTTGTTTGTTGGATTATGGAAAAACCACTGGCCTCTCTTTTGTGAAATTTGATGAAGGGGTGTAGCATGGGCCAAAGGAGAACCCATCAAATTTTGGGACAGATCCGAATCACAGGGCAGATACAAAAATTCTTGTTTGCTTTCATTAAAAACATGAAATAGGGCATTTGGCCTTGGCAGAGGTCGGAGAGTTCAGAGGTCGATTTAGCTGTGTGACTTGTTACACCGCATTAGTCAGAACCATCTTTAATTCAGATACGTTTTTTTTCTCTTTCACTTATGTTTTCCGGTGTTACTCGATCTTGGAATGAACACAATTATTATTAAAATAAAATAAAATAATCAAATATTAATCTACTATGAAGATTTAGACAAGAAGCAGCAACAAAACAACCAGGGCAAGCTATGAAAACATGCAGGCAGTATGCAGCCATTTATATACAGGAAAGCTAATGTAACATGATTTAGGGCTGTGATTGTTGACGTAAAGTGAATAGCACTTTGAGATGGCTATCCTCTGTGTTGCTTTCTCAAGGATTAGAAGAGGAGTTTTGGCTCCAAAAAAACAAGATGGTAAAGGCCAAAATGCCAAACTCGAGGCTTAAAGCGGCAATCCACAGACTAATGGGCTACGTCACGGTAGCTTTGTCCATTATGCACACAGTCTATGTTTTTACTCAAGATCCAAGTACAATGGATTGCAGCATGATTTAACAAAATAACAGAATTTAACTAAACCAATATACCTCTCCATCAAAGACTAAAATTGGCAGTACAAAGGTTCTCTGTAAACATCAGTGTAAAGTTTACATCTTTATTTGATAGATTGCATTTTGGTCCTTGTCTATGCATTGCTATGTTACTTGCTATGGGATAGCGTAAGATTCGTCCGTACATGCAATTTAACATGTACGATGCAAACAAAAGAGGTACCACTCATGAAAACATTGCTCACAGCACTACTAATGATCAAAAACTCCACAGGGGGGCTTTAAATTATGCAGTCTGCAACTATCACAAAAACACATGGGCCATTTGTCTTACCTCTGCCCACTTTATTAAGTGCAGTCACACAACAGAGAGGCCAGAAACAGCTTCCTTCAGCCTCTGCTGCAGCTACACTGTTAAACTTCCCCATCAATATGTGTTTATACTGCTGTCAGTGCTGCAACCTGGGTGCTCCTCTGCTGTGTCCCTCAGTGATCACAAAGGTGGAACAACTCCATACTGTCTGTGGGCGAGCCATCATGGCCCTTTGCAGACCTCAGGATGTACATTCTGCACATACTCTTGTACTATTTCTCTCCTCTGCTCTTGACTGATATCTGGGCTGCACAGGACTGCAAAAGCAGGATCATCTTAAGGTGGATAAAGAAGGACTTTCACTATCATAACCCTGTGGATTAACTGGTGCCTTCTCTATGCTGATATGAAAGTGCACTGCATTGCAGGCAGAGTATATGAGCACTGCAGGCAGAGTATATAAGTCAAAGGTGCATTGTTTGGCATTATATCAGTATGAATGGGTGGCTCAGTGTTTTGTTAGATGACTGGTATGGTGGCAGAGGTATGCATGACGTTTCCCTTTTCATTCTATAAATAGCAACAATAAAGAACTAATAATAGGAAGTTATACAGCACAATAACAGGGAAGCAGAAACAGCATTAACAAAGCATTAAAAACAGCATCACTGACCACTGCTTACAGCTGCAACTTATTGACTTTCCAGCCTAGTCTGTCTGCTGCATTTACGTAATATTGCACTCACTGTAAAACTGAGCATCCAAGAGGAAAAAACAGTCACATCAGCCTCTGGTGGCTGTTATCAGAAATGTGAAATTTCTGCAATATCTCCCACTAGCTAGAAAGGATGGCTGAAGCATCAACAAACGGGTGCTGACATATTTGCAATGCAACATTGTTAGTAGTTCAATGTGAATAGAATTCAATATTAACACAGGTACAATCAATTCAGTTCAATCTAAAAGGAGCTCAGTTTGTTTGTGGTTTTGCTTGCTAATGAACAACTAGAAATATGTGATGCAATTACAATTTCTATTTTAAGTTGCTTTCCCATTCATACAGTGTGCCTACAGGGCGAGCTAAGTAAGTAACTATGTTTCAGGTAAATGAGAACGCAAGAGGCAACCTCCAGGACTGAAAAATAAAGCCAAGACAGATGTGTAAAAACTGTAGTTTCTCAAATGGCCACTTGAGGCTGGCTCCAAAGGCCAGTCAATCCCAACAGGCACCCAAGTTAGACTGCTGACTTTAGAGCAAAAATTAACATGTTTTCAACCTGGTGCAAAAAAACGATTTTGGCAGGGTCTGATACTGGCAAGAATTCTGTCCACCATACTGGCGGTTAAATGTTTGTACCAAAACAGTCACATAATGAAAAAAAAAAGCAGAGTCTCGCATTTTGATGTCACTGCTTCTGTTCTTTGCTGCCAGACCAGTTTGATACTCACAGCAATGGGGACTTCATGTTGCATTCGGGTAAACCTTGTGTCCTCTGAAATCTATGTGGCTTTGTACTGCAGAGCGTGAGTGCTAACTATGGTTTGTTCATGTGCACCTTGTAAACTCAGTTATCAATACTCGAATGGCCATGAATGTTGTTTAAAATGAGAGCACATTTTAATTATTAGATGCTAAAATCTTAACAATATCCAATTCATCTCTACACAGGCAGATTTAAATATTCCATTTAAAAATCACGTTATCAGCAAACCCCATAACATTCTTGTGTAAGAGAGAGTTTCTGTGATTATTTTCAAGATGTTTTACCTTAGCATTGTTTAATAATTAAATACTAAAGTCATACCCAATTTGCATATATTTTGGCCAGTAAAACTGTTTAAAATAAACTAAACTTTTAAGCCCCGCCAGTCTGCTGCTCGCTGCCGATATTTTGGCAGGTAGAATGTATGCTTGGCTGGTGGATATTTTTCATCTAGCAGATCCCTTGGCCAGTGAGTCAAAAAGTTAATTTTGGACACTGTCTTTGGTCTCTGGAGCTTAATGCCCCCCCCCCCATGACAACTGTATGGGGTGAATTTTTATATAACTCACTAGTCTACATCCTATTAAGGCTTAAAGTTATGCATAGTTAAGGCCGCTTTGAGTGACAGGCTGTCTGCTGATGGTGACCTCGTCTTCTCACTCAGATCAACCCTCGCTCCTCAGCTCTAGCCTTTCGCCCTAATACAGTCACTTCTGGCTCCCAAAAAAACCATGGCCACGGCCAAAATACCAAACTCAAGATTGCAATGGCTTAAATGCCTAACTTGGAGCTTAAAATGGGAGTCCGCTACCCAATGGGTGACGTCACAGTAGCTACGCCCATTATTTTTACAGTCTATGCTTCTTCATGGTAACAACAGGATGCTCCCATTCACCAAAAATGTCATGAATGCAGCAAAAGACTCACTTTGCATCTGAATGTGCTGCTGTGTGATATTTTCCCATTCCTGCAGAAGCTCTTGATGATGTTATTTGCCTCCAGGAGGCAGAAGGTCGTGCCTACTACCCCACATTCACAGGGCTACAGAACAAACAGGAAAGTGACTCAGCACAGTCTTTCTTTTGCAGCTTGGAATTAAAAGTCCTCTGCAAAGGTGACCTGATTAGGCATTGTTCCAGCTGGACCTCGTTAGGTTAAAGTGCACCTAATAACCTTTGGCGTGAATGACAAGTTGTATTAGTTCGCTTCACAGGTATTTTGCAATGCTGTTCCTCGTCTCTACTACAGGAGAAAGTTGTGAATATAGATGATCTCTGTTATATGGCAGCCGAGACGCCTCCGTGAGAACACACTCATTGATTCAACTCCTGTGTTCTGATGTGTTTCATTAACGTTCGCAAGAAAATGATCGATTTGAGTGGTATGAAATCTCGTTCAGCTGGGGGCAGTGTATAAATTGAATGTAGGTCGGAGGTTGACAGTCTATTTGTTCACAGTACTTACACTACTGTGGGTGTGGCTTGTTACATGTATGTATGTGTGTGTGTGTACAAACAGGTTTATACTTGTCAGAGTCAACAGATATCATATCTGCAGATGATGGGTCCTCAGGGCTCTTTGTTTATCTCACAGTGGGCTTCAGGTGTAAATAGGAAGGTTTGAAATCACTTTCACCTTCCTCGCCCACTAAAAACATCTATATCACATTCACTGCTGCAGTCACAACGTCTGATTCTGCCACATCACTGGAGAGAGGAAGGGATTTCTGGCACTATACTAAGTACGTTTACATGCACACTAACATTCTAATATTATTCTGAATACGACAATATTATCAATTTGCTACTGGTCATGTAAACAGCATATTCTGTTTGGATATTCAGAATAATATACAGCCGTTTGCAACACAAGGCACATTGCCTGTTGGTTCTGGATACATCAGCCCCCAGGAATTGCACTGGGCTTTGAAGTTAATTTTTATAGTGCCCAAACAGTGGAGTTACAACTTTTGAGTCTGTCGCGTGATGCCATTGGGCCAAAAATACTTTTCCTCACAGACCTACATTAGCACAGAGACACTTGTAAATAAATCAATACATTTATTGAGCGTCACAACCCCAACCTAAGGACTCATTTCACAATCTGGATTTCATCCATTCAGTCCGATAACAATTGGAAAATCTAGAAGAGCCACATGAGTGAGTCATTTAATCTCCATTCAAGTTAGCAGAGCGCTAAACCAGAAGTCATCAGCTCAGGCATCAGAGTGCTCTAGTGCACCTGAAGCAGCGCGGGCAATTTTAAATGCAACAGTTTAATTTTGACTTCATACACCACTGAGCAAATTTCATAGGAATGAATGTGGACATGCCTCCAATACTGTAACCGTGTCTGTTTATACAGAGTTTCCACTGTCGTGAAAAAACTGGATAAGTCACAGAATCAGTAAAATCATTGCACGTTTTGGAAAAGACATGGAATTTTGTTGAGTGTAATGTAGTCTAAGTGTTACATCAATCTGTGGATAACCTTCCATGTAATGTAACATAACAGAAAATGTATTTTTCTCTATCTATGTTACATGTGATGACATGATGTTTTGTCTACATCACACACATTTCTTAATTAACTCCCTGTGTTACGTCTCTCTTTCATGTATGCCAGCTAGTTTCAATTATGCTTGAATCGAGTCTGAATATGATATGTTTGAGAAATGCCGGGCAAGTTTGGCAAGAAAAAAAAGTGTTATTATGGGTCCTTGAAAAGTCATATTAAAGTTTTAAAATGTTGTCCATTAAAATGTGTGGGAACCTTGTTTATACATCCATTGGATACACTGGATATTTGGATACATTTGTAAGGCTGGGAAAGAGATGCATGCCTAAAAGAAAAGCCCACATTTCTGATCAGAAGGACAAACACCTACTTTTTAAACACTATGAAAGAGTTGGCTATCAGCAGACTACGATATGCGCAAATCACAACACTGACCTTTTCAAGAGGGTGGTTTAAGGAATGAACAAGGGAGGCTAAGTTTGCACTGTCAAACAAGTCCGCCACAGGTGGAAAACTTTTTTTAAAATTCTGGCACGAGCAACAGCCACTCCATTTTTCCATATTTTGATATGATAAATGAATTTTAAGGCATGTCAATTAGAGTATACACAGCTGCATGTAAACAGGACTATTAGTGGAGTATTTACTTTCCTTGGCCATTTAAACAGCTTTGTAGGAACATTGTCTTTTTTCAGAATAAGGGCAAAAACCAGGATATATTGTTCATGTAAACATAATCATTGTGAACAAGAGACCCTGGAGGTATAATACATCTGCAAATCAGAGGATGATGGACAAATCATCCATTTGAGAGACTAATCTCAATGACCACAGCGGCACTAAAACCCTCATTCTGCATTTTCTAAACAAAAGGCAGCGAGGCCAGTGCCCAGCACAGTGGCTTCACCGGCCTCGCTGGAAGCTCCCAACCTCTCAGTGTTAGATAAGGTTGTAATAAGATATAGTCAAAGCCTGGCAACTAATCTGATATTTCACCTCAGTGAGAGATAGGGAAGATATAAAAACGTATTAGGAGTGGGCACTAAGAGGATTAGAGTATGGAAACGGATGTGTGCTGGCGTTTTTAATCCACTCATGCTTAACCCTTTCAAACTGCCCAATCTGCTACACACAAACAATGATTATTTAGTCTTGCTTTCGATGGAGCCGTTGCTCTCGTTTCAGGCCAGTGACTCTCCACACACCTCCAGTCCTCTCTCATTTAATTTGGTTTTGTGGGAACAGAAAAAAAGGTGAGCAGCGGACTGACAGAGCTCAGGTTTGATTAAGATTCTCTGTCCTGTGACAACACTGCACGGCTCTGTCTCCGGTGAATTGCTCTGGATTGTAGATTGACATTTGGTGCTTGGTTTAGCAGCTGCGTGTGAGCGCCTGTGTGCAGCATTCATTTACATGAGCGTTTGTTCAGGTTGAATCTCTGTATGTTTGGGCAACCATCCACATAGCTGTGTGTGTGTTTCATGTTTTACATACGTGTGTATGCAATTATATTGTGTATACACCGAGCGCTTAGTGGCTTAGTGCAACCTAATCTCACATAGCCACACTTTGAGGACGTGAGATTAAGAACAACTGGACTATAGAGGGCAATTAATCTTCCGTCTACATCCATGCGGCGGTTTAATTTTGGGGTGGGCCGATCATAGCACGAGTGAGCCGTGTGAAAGGTGAAAACACGTATTTGACCTTTTGACATATATTAACACTGATATTAGTTTCAGGGGGGCGATACCACAGAGGAGCCTTTCAGGAGGGATCATTACAGTCAAAATTAAGTCATCACTCTGGGAGACACAGCTGTTACACGGGATATGAGCAGTCAAACCCGAGAGAGCCATCGTGTTCTGTCATTGTGGTCTGCCCTGAAGGGGGGCGCCCGGTGGCCCACAAATCGCCGCCGTCTATTGGGACGCGACCCTTGTGACTGCACGGCAAGCTCGTAAGATGCGTGGATGTAACCTTACAGAAGGGCACGGCCATTAATAAAACGGCAGTGTGCTGCGGGTGGCGGAGACAGGGAGAAATAACAGGTGTCAATCTTCATTACATGTGATCTGCCGCCTCTCCAAATTCCAAATTATTCCTCAATTAAGAAGAAAAATGAAGGCACGGATGCTCTCTAAATTTGACATCCTAATTAATTACTTCCTTCACATGAAGAAGTGACTCATACTTCATGTCACCTTGGAGCCCTCTTGTGTGTTTTGTATCACAAAATTAGTCGAGAGAGCTCGCTGTAAAAGAAAACTTTTCAAAGTGGAGAGGGCTTTAAAATGTTTTGACAAGTGAAGGTATTGATATAATTATGGTTTGGTGTTTAATTATGTGTAATGTCTGCATAATTGTATATGTCAAGGTATTTTTATTATACATCAATAAGTGACAGTCAATACACTGGTTTTGAATCCGCCACAAATTTGATTGTGAGGAATAAAACTGGAGCAACGATGGCAGAACTCACTGAAGACATAATTGGCTATACTGTGAAATGGGCTCGAGGTTTATTATCAAATCAGTTGTGGTGAATTAAAGCAGTGTCTTTCATCCTGTCCTCTCATTTGTTATTTGGTTCCCTCATGGCATCCCTTCGTCAGTCCCATCCCAGATTTTTAACAGGCAATTTCATTCTTACAATCAATTACAGGTTGATTGTGAATGGTTTATTGTGAGGGGAAAAATGTGAAAAAGATTGAAAATATGATTATACTTCCATGGGTAACTGTACCAATATAAAAAAAAGGTTTGATATGACTGTTTTTTGCTGTCCTTCTCTTCCCCTTACTCGTACACAGACACACAGACACAAATCACCGCAAATATAAAGTTCTTTACAGGCAGCACAACAGATTTTTGCATAAATTTAACTTTTCAGTGTCCTTGTGAACAGCATAGTGATAGTTTTGCAGCATTACAGATGGCTTGATAAAAAAAACACCACGAAAAAAAAAACTTCCCTCATAATCATGTCTGCAGCATGACAAGTGGATGGGAACATTGCACATCATTACAGGACTTGGCTGCCTCCACGTACAGTAGTATATCAGTCGGAGCGTCTCATGCGTGCTGAATGTATGTCATTCGAGCTCAGAGCCAACGCCCTCCTTTGGTGCAAATTTTACACTTGGCAGAGTGATTAACGCTTGTGAGGCGCTAAATCTGGGTTGGCCAGAAAGCACCAGCATGAGTAGATAGACTGGCACTCAAAATCCTTTCCACCTTTTTGCCTTCTGGCTCCTCGAGCTCATACTGTACATCTGTTGGATTTACTTTCCCTTTGATGATCACCACTAAGCAAATATTTGCTCCCTGAAAGAACAGCCATGCTGCGTTATTTGCATTCATAAACTTCCTTGTGTGTTTGCATGTCTGTGCTTCTCCTCTCAGCCGTGAATGAGGATTCCATATTCCCCTTTTCACTGCTATATATGAAATTTGAAAGTTAAATGGTTCGCATAACCTTGCAGAATTGTGTGCAGAACCTCTTGTTCAGTGAACACTCTGAGCTGCAGCACTTCTCAGTCTTCCTGTGTCCCTGACTCAACTGCTTAGCAAATTGTCAGACAACCTACAAAGAGAATTATGGGCCCTGAGGGGTCTTGGGGAAATTGCACCACTGGCAGTTTTATCTGGGGGAGCTGCAGGGCCTAGACAATGCTCCACTTAAGTATGATGACAGACTAGAGGGGATGTACCCTGGCCCTTTCTATAAACTTCACAAAACCCTCACAGCTGAAAACTAAAACTCCTGGCATCCCCCACTCAAGTTGTCGCCGTAGGGTAAAAGTCAACTACCATAAATTTAGCTTATCAGCCAACTTGAAGACAGAAAGCATATAACATTTCTGGATCTGGTCCATTAGCAAATTCAAATTCTATAGTTCCACAGCATTATCCAAATAGTTTTTCCCATTCGTTTCAATGGTGACAAGCAACCCACTCGACAGCCGTGATGAATACTGTGCGTGGAAATCATCCATCACAAGTGTGGGCCTCTTGCTTGAAAACAAATCAAACTAAAAACCCAGACAGTTGACTTACACGGTGACAGACTACAGCCAGCAGGTCGGCGCACGTTCGCCTTTGGTGTGTTTACATGTAGTCTGCTGCGGGGGATCATAACAGAGGAAGATAGAGCTCTAAATGCATGCGCAACACATTCAGGGGAGCGCATTGGCTTTGAAGTGGTTATTAATACACAGACAGAAAATTCCTGCAGGGATCAAGACGAGACACCAGAAAGACACAGTATCGTGGTGCTGCAGCATCCAAGGAAGCTCATTTTTCTTCCTTTGCTAGGTTAACATGTTGGTTTGATGTTTTTGCTGCCTCTGTGTAATTTGAATTAAACACTGCACACGATAGCAGCAGACTATAAATACGACGGAGGTGTTTGCATATTGGCCTGTTTATGAGGGTGTTTCTTACATGTCATATTGCCTGTCATATTTGTGATGAAACTCTGCCTCTAGCTCCTCCTAAACACAATTCCTTCTTATTTGTGAAATGTGCACTCGCTGTGTGTTCTGCAGGGTGTATGCAGAAGTTTCTCATTAAGCACAGTAATGAACAGGAGTATCAGCAGCGGGCAAGGTGTTTTATCAATACCAGGGGCGGAGAAGGGAACCAGGCTGCACGGCCTCACTTCTGACACTCAGCAAGAGAGCGAAGTAAGTGAACATTGGACTTTTCCCTTATTTCAATACTTGCAGTGAGAGAGATAAACAGCGGAATGAGGCTGCCTGTGTATGTGGCGCTAGTGGAGCCTCTTGCCGCCTGACCCGTCCACGGTGATGAATAATGAATGAGCAGGACAGAAGCAGTTACCATTTGGAGACAGTTTCCTGATGAATGATTACTGGCTCCATTGGGTCTGTATTTGCATAGGAGATGAAAATGTCGAGAGGAAGACACATGGCTGTACAGTAGTGGAGGCTGTAATACTTTTGACTGCTGAGCAGGCAACTCTTCTAATGTTATAATCAACTAGCATGGCTGGTCATAAGAGACCACACATAAAACAGAATAACTGAAGATGGGTGAGGGGTGCATGAGGTGACATTTCAAATGAGATGTATTTATCTGTTATGCTATTAAATGGGTTTGTCGGCTCCAGCAGAAATTCCGATTTATGTTTGTACCATTCTGTACAGCTGTTCCTTTAATAACCACATTTATTACCAGGCGACAGTTATTAACAGAGCAAAAAAAAAAAAAAACCTCTGCAAGTGAGGTGAAATTTTTCATATAGGCCCACCAGAATAATGAGGTTAAAGATAATGATCATTTTTGCAGAAAAGGAAACAGAACCAGTTGATTCATCCCTTTGCAGACAGATAAAAGCCGCCTGCCACTTACTGTAGCAGCCATGCTGCTGTGTAGCAATATCTGCTGGCGCTGAAGTGAGGGAGATAAGGATTTCATGGTCATCGCGTCTCCTCACAAGGTGGTTGTGGTGCTGCAAGGGAGGGTACGGCCTCTGTCTGGCCCTGCAGGCTGAGATGAAGTGTCCCTGTCAATGTCAGAACTCTGTTTACACCTCAGAGCAGCCACCTATGCCACCACTTCTCGCCTCGCCACGCAGAATCTCGCTTGGTTTGATCAGCTTTTTGAGTCGGCTTAATCTTGTCAGGCCTGACAATGAAGGCTGATCTCCTCTGTTCTTCTTCACAGTGGAATCAGCCTACAGCTCGCCCTATTCAAACAGGGACCAAGATTCCCCCAGAATCCGTAATCATTTCTACGAGGGGATTTTTCCCTCTTTTTTTTGGGGGGGTATCAAACATTCTCAAGTAAAAGCACTGATCTGCATTCATAGCTACCATAAGCTGGCCTGGCTGAATACAAAACGGCCCTGCTAAATTCTGAAGGCCCTTTTTTAAAAGTGCCTAAGATATGCATAAGGGGTAGTATAAGAGAGAGAAGTCATCTTCTTTTCTCTGTCGCTGAAAGGAGATGAGGAGACAAGCGTGTTTTAGTGCTCTCAGGGTCGGTTGGAGCTAAGAAAAAGACAGAGAGGAGAGGAAAAACGCGAGAGAGTAAGAGAGAGAGAAGGTGGGAGCCATCATTACCACAAGGCTACTTAAAAATCCTCCTTTGAGGGCACTTAATAGAACCATTTGTAATAGAGGCTTCCTTTTCACTGCACACAATGTCGGCAAAGTAAGGAGATGCTCTACATGTGGGTGGGTGTGTATAGAGAGCACAGAGGAGATGTTCTGCCCCCCAGATGTTTGCCTTCTTTGATAGAAAAGAAAGTCAAATGCATCTCACACCGTATGTTTTTTGTCTCTTAAGATTGTAATGAGCATTACTTGTCTGGGCCACAATCTGGCCCACTTTGCTGTTCATGTGTTTAGCTGCACTCTGCCAATTTAAGACTTGCGATGAATTAGAGTGCTAACACGATGCCACCCTGATGTTTACCGGTGCTGTCAGTTCAATAAGGCTGCATATTATATTCTATTATATTCAGTGTCATTTAGGTAAAAATAACGAAAAATGCTTTAAAATTTGAATATCTGCTGTTTTTTTAGTCCTCTGTGATAAAAAATTGATGATCTCCTGTTTTTGGACCATAGTTCAGACAAGTACAATTTAAGTATGACATGTGGTTATTGAAAACTGTCACAGGGAATTTTCACAATTTTCTGAAATTTAGAGGACAATACCAATCAATTAATTGAAAAAATAAAAATTATAAAAATAATTGAAAGACTAATCTAAAATGAAATCAACCATGAGGTGAATACTAGTTGGTTATATGCCTGAAATAAGGTCAGTGGTTAAAACAAGCGAAGAGACTTTCATGTTTTGTTCTACATTAAATACGTCAGTGACAGTTGCTAAATGAGACTACAGCCATGCTGTGCCAAAAACCGCTTTACGGCCTTGTTGTGGTGATGCTGATTCATGCGACTGTGGTGTAGCTCTTTTATAGCCCAATGTTAACATTTTACTCCTGGTGACTATATTTACTCCTCAAAAATCCTAAAAATGGTGTTGATTTGTGAAGATTATCTTGCTGAATGTGTAAGTATCAAAAACACAAATGAACACCACTTTTAGGATTTTTGAAGGGTAATGCAATAAGTAAAAAGCTAATGCTAGGCTACAAATGAACTACATCACAATCGCATGTCAAATGTCGCCACCACAACCCACTGACTTTGAGATGAGGGAACCGGAGTGCTAAAATGCTAACCCATTTCCAGGTTTTAGGATTTATTCCTGCATCACGTTACTGTGCAAAGAGAGAATAGTCTAGGTTAAGCTGTCACCTGATAGAGATCCCAATACACTACAAAGCACACAAACTAACCTACACTGTAATACAACTACACCAGCTGCTCAAAAAATGACCAGTATCATCAGATATGTCACATAGACAATGGACATCAGTATCTGCAGCAAAAAAGTATTGGGGCATCTCCAGCTATGTTTAATAATTTCAAATGTTTTACAGGCATTTAAAATAACTCACTTTGTCTAAATAACATAAAAAATGTCCATTTGATTGCAATTGCACCCCACAAATATATGCCATTGAGTGGTGGTATGAAAGTACATGGATTCAAGCTTAAACTGAATCATGAGTGGAGATTTGCCAACAGTCAGCAGTAACTCAGCCACAGCAACTAAAATATTTGCTAAAGCTGTTCTCTTAAAGACCATATTAAATGAGAAATAGTGCACCTATAGCACAAATAGAGCTTGGGCCAAAAAATTGAGAAGAATTATGCTCAATGTGTACATTGGTGCTCAAATAGTCTTCTTTTAAGCACACTGAAGGTTTTGTGAGTCATCTCGCTCTCAGGAATTTTAATTGGCATCTATTAGATGCAGCTTGCGGCGCTTCACTTCCATTCCCAAGGATACATACACACAAAGTTACGTCAGTTCATCCCTGGTACAAATAAGCATGCATACATATCCACTCTGCACTCAGTATGTTACTGCAATTAAACTGTAATTATAAGCATGAACTTCTTTCCTGAACAGGGGTGAGAGATCAGTAAGGATCACAAGAGTGAAACCTTTTTCTCATCGGGTATGATTCAACAACTTCAGGCCTGCCTGTCCTGGGTTACACTGCAGGTGGACACTGTGCTGTTTTTTTTTCTCCCTGAGACTCAAATCTGTTTTTAAAGAGGAATAGCAATAAAAAAAAAAAAGCAGCTCAGATACAGACTGAATTGCCGAATCTGATTCTTGACCAGGCTCATACAGGCACACTTTGCCAATCCACTAGATAGAATACATAGTCATTAGGGATGTTTTGAGTTACTGGTATTGACAATAACAATAACAAGCTGTCTAGGTTATTCTTGCTAGAAGTCTCTTAAGAACGTCCACTGTTCCAACAATCATATACTCTGGTTAGGCCAAAATAAATCCTTAATTCACCAAGTTAGATGTAAAAAAACATGACGTTCTTCCCCACGTTGCTGGCCGCCAGTTGTTTACAGTCCTGTAACTTATCCCTCCACCACTAGGTGCAACTGTATCTCTCAGCTCAGCTGGCTGTTCCACCAGTAGAGACCAGAGACTAAGCTCTGGTGGTGCCTGCTGTGCACTACATACAATTAGTTTAATAGAAAGAGGAACACCTGTATTAATAATGACTATACTGAAAACCATACCCTCGGGATTTCTAAATACCCTGGTACATCGTAATACTGTCAGACTGCCCGAGCCTAGTTACACACTCTCACCCCACCTGCGTACACTCATATTTTGGGCATTATTTATTTGCCAAAAGAGACAGGACACAGAATAAACAAAGTTAAAGATGAATTTGACTAATAAAGTTTTTAAAATGTTCTCTAGATATCAAAATAACATAATTACTGCAAACTCTTTTGGCTGGCCACGAGTATCATGTAATGAAAAGCTGATATGATGCCAGTCCTCAGAGGCATATCTAGCATCTGTCTAATACAAACTCAGTGTAGACAGTCACTTTAAACAGTGAAGCACTGACAGTGTTAAACTATTCAGAGATGGCTGGATAGTGCTGCAGGAAATGTGGTGGCAAAGTTAAAACCTTTAAACTAACTTTAATGAGATTGTGACACTGGCAACTGATAATGGCTCTTTTGTTTGCATTTTCAATGAAATAGACTGCATTTGCACTTGAATTTTGAGATACATTTCCTGACAGTCTTAATTTTGTCAATGAAGCCCTCATAATAAATGTTATTATCAACCTTTTTTCATGATGAAATCAAGACCACAACCGAACAAATGGTAACCTTTAAAAAACAAACTTACGATAAAATGCACTGCAACTTTCTTCATAAGCTGATTCAGTTGCTTGACCTGCTGCAGTAATAAGCCCCACCTTGCACTTCAGTAACAGTACATCTCATCTGGTAACTAGCTAGCAAATTCAGATTCATGGAGTAAATCTCACTGACAATTAGGCGAGACATTTTACAGGCAAAACACCACACCATAATTCATTAAATGGTAAGCTGTAGTAAACGTAAAGTTATCAAGAATGTGGATGTAACATTAACAATATGTTCATCAAGCAGCAAAAATGAAGCCAATGCAGAAGTGCCAAAAACTGCAGTTCTTTAAATGGCCACTTGAGGCTGGCTCACAAAGCCACTCAATACCCACAGACTGCTTGTTATTATGCCCACCTTCAAAGCAGAAATGAAAATGTTTATAGTCTGGTACAAAAAAACAGCTGTGGTCTCTATAGCTAATTTTAACATTCATGACAACTGTCACTCTAAGTTTGTTGCATGAAGTAGCACATAGTTAAAGGTGATCCACTCCTCCACAGCACCAGCCTCTCACCCAAATATGGTCATCTCTGACTCCAAAAAAACCATGGCAACATCTGAAATGCTTCAAAAGGCTTCAAAACAGGAATCAACAAAGCATTCGGTGACTTCACAGTTGCTAGTATGTCAATAAGTTTGACAGTGTATGCTCAATGTGGTCACTTGGTGCTTTGAAAAAGAAAAAACAATAGAAAAACCAAATCAAACGGCAAATGGAGATGGCGAAACCAGCGGGTGATGCCATGGAAGCTGTAGCTATTATTTTTATAAAGTCTATGACTTTTACTTAGCCATCTCTCATGTTTACATGCCATCAGTGGGAATGAGTGCAGGAAAAATACAGGCTGTTAAATATTAAAGGTTTAAAGCTATCTTTAACCAAAGTTTTACAGTCTTTACTTTGGAAAGCTGAGTCTTCTCTATTACAAATCTGATGTTAATAGAGAAACGGTGCCTTTTCTGTGAACCCTGAACACCTGGAACCATAGCAACTTATTAAATATAGCAAAATTTTAGAGGACATAAAAATCTAAAATGCACAATGAAAGCTAGACTAAAATATTGTCCATTTTCCTTGACTTAAATTAATCTGACACGAACAACAATAAATAACTAAAATGTCTTTAAACATAATATGTTTCGTCAAAAGACTACGACCATATTGACTTGTGTACCCATGTTTACACGTCTGTATGAACATGTGTTTGGGCTATGATCTTTTGCTCATCCAGTGAAAATGTGATCAGTCCAACTCAAACATCAACAATAGGATCTGAGCTGTAAATCACAACTAAGTGCAACGGAAACTCAGTGTGAGCGTAGACTCTAAAGAGGTGCATCAACTGAAATAAATGACTTCCTCTCAAACAAGCAGCAGTTCTGGCTTTTTCAGCAGTGTAAAACTTACTAAGGGATGACTCAGGGTTCTGCGCCGTCACCTCTCTCGTTCACTCTCAACTCCTCTGATTTGAGTTCCACCTCCAGGATTATCTCCTCTTTCCTCTCTTGTGGGAAACATCTGTGAAGGCAAGAAGAAGGGGATGGTGGGAGTCTGGTGGAGAGCTTTATTGGGTAACGTAGAGAGAACAATCTGCTGTGCAATGTCTGAGACAGGAATCTTAAAAGCGATTTCTACTGCAGCAGTTGAGGTTTTTCAAGAACCTAAGGGTGCATATCACCAAGAATGAGGCACAAGTGTGTAGACTGTTAAATAGGGTCAGGTTATATGTATAACTTTCACGGTATAATATAGACATGTCTCTGCAGTGAGATACCACCACACCAGCCCACAATGCATATTAATTATGCCTTTATTGATAATCCCAGGATTTCCCACACTTTCATGTATTTGTGGCGGCCCGCCACGATTAAAACATCTGCTGCCATATATATATATTTTCTAGTTTTGAAGCTGAACCATTCATCAGCAGCAATGTTGGAAAATATATATATATATGTTGTTTGGTTATTCATTGCACAACACTCTCAGGGATCAGAATATATTATAGGCACAGCTAGAGCAGCAAAGTGTTAGGCGCAGTTAAAGTGAGACTGTTCATTGTGCTGGGGCTTACAGTTTGCTTGCACTTCATCTGCAGCAGCTTCTCCTCTCATCCATTGATCTGATGTGATCAAGTCGAATGGATCGACCGTTCAATTATTCACCCCGAAACCCATGAACTGCTACTCAGTGGGAAAGAAATAGTGAAAAGCTCTGCCTACGCTGCTAGCATTGCCAGAAACTAAAAAAGTGGGTGCCCCATGTACAACGGCTATGTCGTTGCTGCAGCGGCCGTGGGTTCAAGTCTGACCTCGGCGCTTTACTGCATGTCTTTCCCTCTCTTACCCCTCTTTCACTCTTATCATCTGTCCTTACAAATAAAGCTGACAAGTCTAAAAAATGACCTGATCACAGGTAAAATACTGAAAAGCACATAAAATATTACATTAAATGTTGGCAGTTAAATTAATGGTTATAATATTCAACAAAATTCACAATAACAATAATAATAAAAAATAATAAACCTTATTTGTATATCACTTTTCATACAAGAAATGCAGCCCTACATGCTTTACAACACAGAAATAACATGCACCAAGTGCTTCACATCAAAAGACATAGAAGACAAAAAGACATAATAAAATCTGCGTATAAAAATAAAATAAAATCAGATCATGCATAAGATGCAAAATAAAATAAATGAAATAAAACCCACTGACATTATTAATAAAAATAAGGCTAAAAATGGAGTTTATAAATTGCATCAAAATAAAGAAAATACAACATTTTAAAGAGGTGCAGCAGTGTGTAATTGCAAGGCAGAATACAAAGCAATTCAGTCGGCGCTAGTTAAAGGTTAAAGTGAAGAGAAGTTTTTAGTTTTCTTTTAAAAATATTTAGCGAGGTGGTTTCTCTGAAATCTATAGGTAGTGTGTTCTAGACTACTGACAAACGCTGCATCCCTAATTTTCTTTTGGCTGTTTGATCATAATTACTGAAATGATTCACAGACTGGGGAGATCACTTAACTGACAAGCATATTTCATAGTATATTTTCTGTTTATTGTTAATAATTTTTACTTATGAGCAAACACAATAAGATTAAGGGAATCAATGTACCACCACAATGGCATAAATTACTGTGCTCATCTGTGTTTGTAATAAAATGTGAACTATTAGTTGCTTGCACTCAGTTTTAAAAATCATAGTGCATTCTCACTTGCCATTCAACACATTTTGTCAAAATGTGCTTTGCTGTGCTTACGGTGGTAAAACCGCTTATCTTCAGGCTAAAATAGTTTCACACAGGCGGCAGAGAAAAAGAAGCATATGCCACAGGTGATTACTGGAGCTAAGGGGTGTGTCAACTTCTCTCCTTCAACTTTGGCCCTTGTTCTGAAGCAGGCAGTCGAGGCAGTGAGCGGGAGTCGGCTCCACAGGTTGAGCACAGGGGTTAGATGTCGGAAGCGCTGGGCTCTTCTGGCTTAGAGGCGTAGGTCTGCGCAAGCATGCAAAATTGGCTGTGAGTTCAAAGAGAATCAGTGAGAGCGGGGAGTTGAGCTGAAACCTGTTATTTCTCTCTCCCTCTCTCTCTCTCTCTCTCTGTTTGATTCCGATCTCTCTCTCAAGCCTTTCTCTCTCAAGCCTTTTCTAATGATGACTTTATCTGCCTCCCACTGGAAGGCAGAGGAGCAGCGGCCTCGGGGCCTGCAGCACTAAGGTATCAGCATCGCAACTGATGCTTTCCTCTGGCTCTGCTTTTTATATCAGCCCTCATTCAGAGCTCTTTAGCCTTGAATATGCACAAGTGGAATTATTTAAAGATGTCCAGAATCCAAAAATTTGCTGTCTTATACTCTTCCCTGATTATCATCAAAAAAGTTTTTTCCTCTTCCTTCAAACCTGTCAACTGAATACGGATATGAAATTCAGACATTTGGGGAATAGCTGATGGACTAAATCTAAGCATAGAGATGATTAAGTCTGTGTGCATACCTGTGATGGAAGTCTTTATAACAGGAACAAACCCATAAATTATAATCTCTTTGATCCACTGCATATTCTTTGATGACAAGACAGAAAAAAATCCCCTTTTCACGTGCAAGATGACATTTGCTATAGGGCATATGCCAGCACTTAATCATGCTTTTTTGTAGAAGGCAAGTTTGGGCCAAAATTTAATGAAGGTTTGCATCTCTACAGCTTTACAGGTTAACTAGAATAAGCAATTCACTGTTGTATGCCTCTGCAAACCAGTTGCAGTTACAGTTTACATACACGTCTGTGACAATATGGATGCTTTATACACATCATCCCTCCACTAATACAGATGATCAATACAATCAGCACAGTTTCGAGATGGACCCCCAAAATTACTGTCACCAATCACACAGAAACGTGTTTTTGTAGAACATTATGATGTCACAGAAAAGCTGACCATTGGCATAAATGTCAGCACTTTATTAGAATATCCTGTTAGACATTTTTGTGATATTTTGTTAAAAGTTAGTGCATGAATTTCTGAATTAGGGCCAAAAATATCATTGATAAGTTCACAGTGACCTTGACCTTTGACGACTAAAATCTAATCAGTTAACTCTTGAGTCCATTTAGATGTTTGTGCCAAATTTGAAGAACTTCCTTTATAGTGTTCTTGACATATCGCCTTCAGGAGACTGCAGTAGATGAGGTCACAGTGACACTGACCTTTGACCACCAAATTCTAATCACTTCATTCATGAGTCCATGTAAATGTTGTGCTGAATTTTAAGAAATTCTCTCAAGGTGTTCCTGAGATATCACGTCCACAAGAACGACATGGATGCAAGGTGAGGGGATCTTGACTTTTAACCTTTAACCACCAAAATCTAATCAGTTCATCCTTGCACCCAAGTGGATGTCTGTGCCAAATTTGAAAAAATTCCCTCAAGACATTCTTGAGATACTGCGTTCATGAGAATGGGACAGACAACTTAAAAACACAATGCATCTGGCCTTGGCTATTGCCAGCAGGGAGGAATAATAATGGATTACGACACAAAGGTAAACCAGAGTGGTTTTGTTTAAAAAAGAAGGAAATCTTTCATCCTTTACCCCCTCTATTTGGACTGTAGGCAGACACGTGCTGCTTTGTTTCACCAGCCAATTATTACCAGCTGCCAGCTGATGCCAGCTTCACCAGGACAGCGCAACATGCAGATCCTGTCCCACTCTGTGCAGGTGCCCCAACCCACCAGCACAAGTCGCGAGTGCAGAAACAACATGCAGGACGCTCACTGGCTTCCCACCTGTGAACGCCGCCAATTATTTTTGTTGGAATAAACAGTACGAGCCAGTCGAAACTTTTTAACAATAACAGTACAATACAGACAGACTTACGTTGTCAGTCAAGTTTTGGAGATGTTAGTTTTTTCAAGAATGTGGTGATTTTTATAATCATCTTAGGAGAAAGTGCACTAAAATACTAGCAAATTATTCAGCAAATATGCAAAAGAAAAACTGATACCATCTAAAATCTTAGTGTGGAAATCAAGACCCATTTTCATGAAATTGTTACTGTATTATTGAAACAGTGTGCAAAGACAAATGTAAATATATTAGACAATAGCAGCATTACCATAGAAAGCAAAGGGTGCCAAATATATTCAAGGTGTTCACTACAAATGAAGAAGAAAGGAATGCCAACTGAGAAAATGTAAACGCTAACCCTCTGCCCTCACTTTGCACGTACAGTAGCTGCACAGCTGTGCAGTGAGAAAAACACACTTTCAGTAAAGACAAGAGTTGGCCTCTGAAGTCAGAAAATACTGAAAACAATTTTAAGACTGACTGAAATGTATTTTATCGGGTAAAACATAAGAAATTAGAAATAAGGAGTAACAAAAAGAAAGATGAGATACCATGAACAAAAGTAATAGAGAATGTATTGTGAAGAAAAAACTAGTAAAAGTAAGTGAAAAGAAAACGTAAGCATAGACTAAGTGTAAAATTACACTGAACATACATTTAAACGCAACACCTTTTGCTCCCATTTTTCATGAGGTGATAGAAAAGATCTTATATTTTAAATATAATTAAAATTTGTGTTAGTGAGGACTTCACTCATATAATCCACAATCCATCCAGCTGATACAAGTGGCATCTCAAGATGCTAATTAAACAGGATCATTACTACACAGGTGTGCCTTGGGATGGTCACAATGAAAGGCTGCTCTAAAATGTGCCAAATTTTCAGACAACAGAATGCCACAGGTGCTGTAAATTTTGGGGGAGCTTGCCATTTGCATGCTGACTGCAGGAATGTCTAACAGAGATGTTGCCCATGAACTGAATGTTTATTTCACTTCCATAAGCCCTCTCCGGTGCCTTTTAAGAATTAGGCAGTACAGCCAACCGTCCTCACAATCATTGACCACGTCTTTTGATCTTGATATGCCTCAAGCGGAATAAAGGGTTTATTTCTACTAAACCAGAGTTGGTGCCTGTTTGAAGAGCAGACTGACAACAATGGGCAAACTTAGCCAGTTTTGGCAAGTTTTATTTTGTTTCTGGACAGGCTGGAATGAAGTGTGTTTTACAATAAGTAAAAAAGCCAATTAAGTTAACGTTGTTCTTAGTTTGGTGAATGAGAGAAACTTGGATTGGTGTATGGTTGTATTTTCTGTTTAATAAAGCCAAAACAGAGTTCAAACACTCGTGAGTATGGTACTAGTCAAATGACCACGGCAAACAGTTCAATATCCATTCTACTTTCGTTCTATTTCTGTGGTTGGCGCTAAACCAACAGCAGAAAAACACATTCATCATCTTCAATTACTGCGGCGCTCCCCTTTCTATTAAACTCAGCACGCTCCACCAGTGTTCGGCCAACAGTCTCTGCTGCTGGAGCAGGAAGCTGAACTGAACAACACCTCCACACCAAGAGGTGGAGGGATCAGTTACATGACTGTAAACAGCCAGCAGCTGTGGGGGAAAAGGCATGTTTTTATATTTATCTTATTGAATTAAGGATTTTTTTAATCAAACCTGAGCTGGTGATTTTTGGAACAGTGGACATACTAACTAGTAAGTGTGTAAGCACCGCACACATACACCATCATATATCGTACACCCCCGAGCAATTCCAAGAAGGTATGAAATATTACATACCGCACAAGCCTGGCAGATAGACAAAAGTTTTCAATTTTGTTAACATTGAAAGATCGGGAATTTGGCCTTAACGGGGGTCGGCGTTTTCCAAGTACCCTTCTCGTCACAAATGTTTCCGTTAAATTAGTTGGTTGCAAATTAGCCATGCCTTAATCTACTTCAAGACCCAAGTTAAAAGAGGAAATGAAACCCAACATAATCTTTTAGATTTATAATGCTTATTCATCTTTCTTAAATTCTCTCTCAATTTACATTTATCATGCAACTATTCTGATTAATCTTTTAAATTCAGTGTCACTGGAAGGTCAGAGTCGAGGGTGAACGTTAAATGAGTTTCTAACCATTTGCCTTAACCAAGTGGTTAAAAATAACTTTGAAACATAATGCCACAGCATTACATTTTCCCCAAAACATATTTTTCTCATTAAAAGTTATTTGTGACTATAAACTAAACACTGCAGTATTTAGGCAGCAATTTAGTCAACATTGCATATTTACATTTAAATATGTGGTTAAATGTAAGTAACTGTGTTTGACTCGACCTGACTGTCAATCACCAAATAAAATGTCTCTTGATAGTTGTATCAAAGTTATCAAACTCAGGTTAATTATCCTATTTGTTAGTTTTAGGCACTACAAACACATTTTCAAACCAAGACATGGGAGTGTGTTTGTATGTGTGTCCTTGCTGCTTTCTTAGCCAAGGACTGATTTAGGCTGTTCCTAACTTTATTTGCAAAATGCTTGTGGGTTTGAATTTAATTGAAAACCAATTAAAATCACAGCATGAAAACTCCAATAATAGTCGAGGGTTCGTCTTTAACAAGTGAAGTTTATAGAAAATGCCTCATTCCCTTCACCCTTTCTATTTAGTCTACATTTTGATTTAACAGGGGCCACAAGGCACAAAAGGCTGTAGAGGAAGATGTGCTTTCAGTGGCTGACAAGCAGAACACAAGTCAAACTGGAAAACCAGAAATGCTTGATTCGTCCGTAAGCCTTTGTCAAATGACCTTGCCAAACTGACAGGCAGTATCAGCAGCAGGTTCTTGGTTGTGATATCTTATTGCTTACAAGAAAAAGTACTTGTGTTTTTTTTCCACTGTGACCGAGGATTTTTTGGTTCAGCAAACAACAGTTCTTTCAAAGGTTGCACTCATTTAAGGGCTCCCAGTTGGGCAGTGACCTGCCGGCTGGGCGAACTGTGTACTCATTTTACTCTATGCTCCTGACCTTCCCACTCTATCAATGGAAAAAAAAAACAAGCAACAACAAAAACAGAGAGCTGCATGTCAGAGGAAAATCTGAAGAGCGAGAACATCCTGATTCAGTGGAAAAATTTATCAAAATGTATATTTTTTGTGGTCCACTCTTTGAAAGTGTTGCAAAAAGCTCTCAACTATGAAACATTTTTTTTTGTCACTGCAATAGAACTAGCGATGAATAGATCCTCTCCCTACTCAACTCAAATTTAAGAAAGATTGAGGACAAAATCCAGAGTCAGAAAAATGCTATCTAATCTTTAGTCATAGCTAACCAGAGGCTTCGACAGTCTGAGTTGATGAAATCAGGTTGGTTATACAAAAACCCCTCTTTTGGTCTGTCAGGAGTGCTTTCTGGCTTTCAGTCACTACAATGGTTAACTCACCACTCAAATCACAATAAGCCTGGACTGCTGATAAACTTATGCTACAGTTACAGCTGAGTAAAAGTATTAAAATATTCAATATGGGCTGGGCGATATGGCTTTAAAATAGTATTGCAATATTTTAAGGCTATATCTCGATACACAACATATATCCAAATATTTTTAAAATGTCCTTTAAACTAATGTGACTAAGATGTGACTAAATAGTCACAATCTAAAGCTCTGCAAAAGCCCTGCTCTGCGTGATTGTCTGTGAGAGGCAGAAAAGAGAAAGCAAGAGAACCAAAACACCGGTGGCTTATAAAACATGACAATTTATACTTGATGTCCGCAAAGTAGTCATACAGTCATTTTATATGTTGCACATGGAACAAGCCGCAATACCTCGAGTATGTTCGATATGTCGCCCACCCCTGGCTTAAGATACTTCATACTATGTTCTACAGTGGTTCCAAACTGGTCCAGTCACGGGGTCCAGATTTCTCCTTAGTCATTAGTTCAAGATCCACACATTATAAATTACCACAGTTCAATTTTAAAACTCCATCCAGAATGGACCCACGAGTTGAGAACCACTGTTCTACAACATAAAATACATCAGTGAACACCTCACTTGTGAATTTAGAAATGCTTCTGTGAAGTTAGTTTTTGGTTAATCTTAGAAATACATACAATACTTTTTAAAAGCAAGAATCTCCTGCCACAAAAGCTCAATTCGGTACATTCACAGAGGACTACTCCATATTGTTGAACGGTCTTTCATGCTTTTTTTGAAGACAGTCCTTGTTACAAGTATGTTATTGTGTATGAAGGAGAAAAAAGTACAGTGGTTCAACCAGACTGAGAACTGCAAGGGAAGAAAGAGACAAAAATGTCTCTGACCAATAGTTAAATAAGAATAGGAGAAATCACTAATCACTGATAAAAGAAACTAGAAGCTTAGAATCAAAATTTGTGCAGATTTAATTAGGAACAGGTTTCTGTTTCAGTGTCAAGTATAGGTTAGTTTAGGGTTAACACTACTGGAATTGCATCAGGAAATATCAGCTGAACATACTTTGAACTGACGAATCAAAGTTTAAACTTTGATTCAACTACTGAGAAGCCTGCATGGGTTTCCATTTTCAGATATCAGTACATTTTATTGAGCAAGGTACAATTTTTACCCCCCGCCCCCTCTCTCGCTCTCCTCAGAAATCACTTGCCTGAGTAGCCTTTCCCCCTCCTCTGTGCAGGTGAGCTATGGCCTAACCAAGCACACTGACTGCAGGTGAGGCATGAGATGAGGGAACAACACAAATATCTGCAGGTGAGAATATTCAACTCTGTTGCACATTGGTTCAAGCGAGGATATTTTGACATTTAGGCTGTGCTGCTCTGAGTCTGACAACAGAGAGAGAGATTATCCCTGTCAGTATTTTCTTGTTTTTACAACGTACTGTGGATGTTTTTCTTGCTCTTTATTGTTTTCACAACCACAGAAATATTGGATGATGTGAGTGATAGGTTGTGAAAATTTTGCCTCTTGCATTTGCTTACAACTCAAACAAAGACTGTCACAATATTACAATGGGTAATAATTTGTAAATCCCGGAGTGGACAAATGAACTGCGCAATCAAACACTTACTAAACTCAACTAGACTAGAGGAAAGCAGAGAGCATGTTTAGGTTTTTTTTTGGATCAATCTATTTTGGAAGTGTGTTGAAACATGAACACAGGATTTATCTAATGGAGGCTCTCTTTTCACTCAGTTATTGAGAAATATTGACCCATTTGTGGCCTTTTTTCTGTCATCTAATGTCATTAATTCAATAGAATATACATTTTTTATTTACTTAATGTGGTCAGGTCTGTCAGTGCTACAATCACTGCGTACTAGGGATCTCATGAGAACCACTATTTCTGTACCAAGCTGATG
The DNA here is from genome assembly GCF_026936395.1 of Plectropomus leopardus. Taxonomy (NCBI): domain Eukaryota; kingdom Metazoa; phylum Chordata; class Actinopteri; order Perciformes; family Serranidae; genus Plectropomus; species Plectropomus leopardus. The sequence continues at coordinate 13,542,050 of NC_142183.1, forward strand.
CCAAAATTCTAAAAACGTGATGCTACTTGTTCTCTTCAAGTAATGTAGGTACCGGGAATGCAATTTTTCCTGACCTAACAGGTCAGCATTTACACCTACAAGTGTTTTAGTTTGCTCTTAAACACCAAAGGAAGAACAACTGTCTTTGCTTGATTCATCGAGAAGATTTTTTTACAAAGGCAAACATATTTTGGTAATTGTTTGGGAGCACCGCGTATTTACACTGTGCCATAAATGCGTGACGAGGCACTGAGCGTCTATTATGCCCTGAGCCCTGCATGTTTGTTTGTTTTTCCTGTGTCCAGAGAGCTACTAAATTTTGGGTAAAACCAAGCAACAACCTTCAAGGCCAAAACTTAAGCCAATATGGAAGTGTGCAGTTTATCAAATGGCCAGTTGAGGCTGGCGCCAAAATGTTGTAAATCCACAGAGACCTCCATGTTAAAATGCCCAACTTTACAGCAGAAATATAAACATGTTTACAGTCTGGCTGCGGAAAAGCGGATTTGGTTTCTATCGCTTATTTCAAAATTAATGACAATTCACCTGTTCACATTTTTTAAAGGCCAAAACTATGCATACTTAAGGGCGGGGCCGCTTGATTGACAGGCTGTTTGCAAGATACTGCTACAGTCCGTGAGTCTGATCCAGCCCTCGCTCCTCCACAGCTACAACCTCTCATCCAAAAATTGTTACTTTTGGCTCCATAAAACGTAAAGATTGAGACAGACAAAATGACAAACTTGAGGCAGTGCACAAACCAGTGGGTGACATCAAGGTAGCAACATCCATTATTTATATAATGCTGTGTTCGTCACTCTCACTTTTTACCCAGCTGTCCAATTATAGTTGAGGAGGGGTGGAAGAAAGAGCCTATTACTAAGATGAACAATCACATTTTACATCTCTGCTGAACAAGTGCTGACCAGTGGAGAATATATTAGAAATATGTTAACATACTGCAGGCTGTACTTTATTGTTTCTATCTTAATAAAGAGACTGGAGTCTGATAAATAAATAAATAAATAAATAAATAAATAAATACATTCCCCTCTTGCCCTATCCCTTTGGGCGGTTTCTTCCTTCAAGCTCAGGTCCTCTACCAGAGGCCTGCTAGCTTGAGGGTCTTGCACAACAGTCACCACTGGTACCACTTCCACCGTCACCTTCCACACCTTCTCTAACTCATCTGTCAGCCCTTGGTATTTGTCAAGCTTCTCTGGTCTAATATATATATATATATATATATATATATATATACTATATATAAAAACTTTGCTGAAACAACAAATCTATGGTGACCTGCACTGGTGTACTTAGAGTACTGCAAGTGTCATCGCCTGCAATTCATAAACACACATAGACTAGTACTTTGCATTTGGTGCAGATCATTAGGGAAAAATGAAATTTTAATAACATTTTATCTAAATAAAGTTACGAAATAAAGGTGTGTATGTTTATATATATCGGTTTATTGTTTTTTTGTTTGTTTTTTGTATTGGGGATCATTAAATTTCAGTGGTATTGACATCGACTACTAATTACTGATATCCTGAAATGCCTAGTGCATACCAACAAAAACAGTATGGCCCCAGAGACACTGGTGAGTTTTTCAGTAGCCTTACTCTAATCATTACAGTCACAGAACAAGGTAGAAAATACAGACTTTTACCCCTTAATAATACATTGCCACTGTTAAGCTCTTAAGCACCAGCAGTTAATCATCACACGCAATAATAATTATTCCAAGGTTTTACACATGATCATGTGTAGAAAAGTAATAGTTTTTTCTTGTAAAATAAGTATACAAGTAATTACAGTGCCCTTACTGTAACCTTCATTATTCCATCAGACTGCCATAACCCAAACCTCGACTCCTCGTACATCACCATTACAGTGAAGACAACGATACACTCTGCAATGCATATTTTTTTTTTACAGAGAATCCTTTTGAAGCACTGCAATCCCTTTTGGCAATATATAGTATATGGGTGCACAGTGCAGTACTGTATATGCTAGCTGTTTGATGAAGAAGGCCAGCCACTAACATATCTCACTTGTACCAGCGCCTGGGGAAGCTGATTGTATTTCAGTCTCCACTACAAGGTGCTTCCAGCAGTGTACCAAGCAGAGCATGTGTGGTTCATGAACAATATCTCTGTGTATTTGATTTCTTACCGTACCACGCTGGCCTCTCACTCCGCATCAACTCGCTGCCCTCTCCCACATCCACAAAAAGAAGCCACTCTACCCGAGCTTTTCCAAGCCAACAGAGGTTACATGCTGCATTCATTACTATCGCTTCTTAGACAGATCGAACAATTACCATGTGAGGGGTAACTCTTGGTGTTAACAGACAACAGTGTTACCACACTGTATTGTAAGAGAGAAAGTGGGTGGATGTCGCGGTTGGTTTGGAGGTTGGGATGGCTGCCATCCATGTCTTTTTTTTTTTTTTTTTTTGAGGCGGTTGGTGAAAATGAGGCCCAGTGCTGGAGTGAGGAGAGTGGATGTGTTGCTTTGAAGCAGAGCAGGATAGCTGTCAGAGTCAGTCATGGATGGGATGTTCCTATCCACAGCCTATTAGAGAGCTGTTTATCAATGCAGCTGCCAATCAGGCCGACTCCTGGTTTGCCCATTCTAATCTGGACTTCATAACTGCTACATATGGTGCAAGTTCTGTTCATTATGTGTGGCATGGGCTCCATATCCCACTCCTGATGCGATTCTAGTGGAGCTGCAGGTAAACTATGAACGCCACAAGATTGCAATGCTCTTCTTTGTGCAGATGGTAGCTGGTGTGTGTATGTGTGTGTTTGTGTCAGTGGGGGAAGAGGAGCAAAAAATGTGGCACAAAAAAATGAAGAGAAATCTCATCATAGTTCCAACATAAAATATTTACCTGGCTGACGCAGGTTTTGGAGATGTTTCCAAACATACTACAGTGTTGCTGCAGGGAATTTGTCAATACATGTTCCAAATTACTCCCCGCTAAACCCCTCGCCCAAGTGGTGATTGTCTAATCATAGCTTAGCAACAATTACCAAGCATGGCAGGGCTGTCAAGCTTAAAATTTCTCTCATGGATGTATTATGAGAGCTGGACATGGTGCCGCCACTCAGCCTTTCCAAAGTATTAGCACAAAAAGTGTACAGAATTCATTATTCATTGTTTGTCTGATCGAAAATAAGTTGTAAGCATTAGCATGCCCAGCTGCGTAGTTTACTACAGAGAGTAGCCTACAGTGGGAACCACATATTACGCCCAAGATCATGTAGCACTTCATTAAGGGATACTTTGCTCATTTTTAACCAGCTTGGTATCAAAACAATGAGGGTAGTATGTGTTAATGAACTGTGGTAAACTTTCCTCCATCAAATTAGTGCCTAGATATATATTGTATATGTATAGAAGTAATAGAAAATTCTTTCCATATTGCCCACCCCTCCTAACTAGGTAAAGGGTTTATTTTCAAAAACATATACGAGAATCATTATGAATTTCGAGTAAATCTGCCAACGTTATCAATACAGTAACTAAAGGAGGCTGGGTCTTGTTGTCTATACTATGGAGATTTTGAGAAAGTACAAAACTCAATTTTTGCTGCACTCCATTGTTGATAACATAAATATGCATTCATTTGGGCTTTACTTACTTTAGGTAACAGTATGTGCCATGTTCTTTGCTGATATATTCATCTGGAAGTTGCAATACCTTCTAAGAAAGCTCACTGGGGATCCCTGTGACCCCGGATACCTCCCTCCATGATTTATTCTTTTTAGTAACAACCCGGTAAATAAGCAGGGACACATTGTATCCTTCAGGGGAAGCATCTGTGACTACAATGAGCTTTTCTTATATTTGAAACTGATGGGAACGACGTGAGAGGAGCTGAAGTCAAAGGAAGTTTGAAGAAGTGGAGGAACAAAAGGTGAGCACAGCTGCCCTTCAATTGGCCATGGTTGGATCACATCGCTGCTCATTTGCATAAAGTTGAACTCAACTCAACTTTCTCCTGCCGAAAAGTCACTGAGATGTCTCTGACTACTGTCTGTTGCTGCGCTCTCTGTTGCTCTTGTCTTCCGGCACTCATTTAAAATGAATGGATAGCACTTTCTTTGCTGTGATCTACAAATATAAAATGTTGCTTGACTCATACTGTAAATATTTGCCTGTTTGTTCTTTTTTAAGTCTGTATTTTCTCCCAAAATGAATCACTGTTATCACATACACGAGGTGCCTGAATCGCCCCCAATGTACTTAGTGTGTTTTCGTTCCTTTTGCATCTCTTGCAAATGAAACTGTCACCGTTGTCTCTTGCGGAGGGTGTAATTGCATTAGGGATTTCTTGAATTTCAACTGTTGTTTCTCAACACTCTGCTGAGTGTGGACCTACAAATGTAATCTCAGTAGGAATTTGGACCAGGCGTGCAGTGGTTAATAATTCAGCTCAGAGCTGGAGGCTTGCATTGAGGTGAACTATGCAGCAGTCTTGTTAAACATTCATGTTCTCAGCTGTGCCTCACCCCTGGAAGGCATTTGACCGCCAGAGCGATAACTCAAAAGGTAAAGGCTTCTCATAGATATTAATATCAATTTGATGTCTGTGGTGTCAGATCTGCCCCTGCTCAACAATAAGGCCATTGCTGTTTCTCTCTCTCCCTGTTGCAAGGACAACGCCTCTGTGTGCTTGCCAGCTATATGAACACTTGTGTCTATAGGGTGGCTGCAAAGCCACCCTATAGAGGCAGCATCACTACGCTCTAGTGTGTGATTTTAGACAGCATGCCAGAATCAAGGAATCAAATGAGGTGTGATGGGTGTGACGTTTAACACATCAGCGTTGGCCTCTAGTGTGAAATATGTGTTGGCAGTGTTTGCTTTCTAAACAATAACAATGGAATAACACGGCAATGACATTCATTTACTGTCTTTGTTATACGGCAGCTGATCTGGGCTCTGCTTGGGGGGTGAGGAACCCCCAGATGTCATTGTTTTCCCAATTTGTGCACATGGCTGCTGTTTTTTATTTATTTATTGTTAGTTGTTAGGCACTAACTGCTAACAGCATCTTCTGAAATCTCCTGCAGTGGGTCACACACACAAAACGCCACAGTTTCCCACACATTACTTTATTTGTGGCAGGCAGCCACAAGCAGTTGTCTTGTATGATGGTTAAGACCGTATGTATTAACGAGTGATAATAGCAAGTAGAAAAGTGTATACTGAATATATTCCACATATATACTTTGAAACTCAGGGCTACAGCTTAACCCAACTCGTTCGCTTAATTCTGGGATCATACATGATATACAGAACGGCGAGGCACCATATAAACTCGAGACTCCAGCCCCAACAGGCAGTGTGAGAGGGGCGGCTGTCTTTGTGTGCTTGCCAGCTATATGATCATTTGTTTGTGTTGTATGTTGTTTGTATGTTGTTAGTATGTAACAATGCCCATGAGTTCTGACAGTTTTCCTGGAATGTAGGCAAGCTTTAAGAACCAGGGGGGACATCTGCCAAATGACTACAAAGCACACACTTAAAATATCACAGCATAGAAAATAATAACAAGGTGTGACACCACAAGCTAATGCACTCCATGCACAGCATCATTAGTACATGATCTCAGCTGGTGGGGCATTTTTTGGCAGGTATTATTTAAAAAAGCAGCTGTCCCTCGCTCATGTGTGAAGAAGCATGAATGGGGAATAGAGAAGTTTAGCTTTCATTGTAGTCGACGACAATGAAGAACCAGCAGGGTGGCAATACAGACACTGCTTGACTGGAATAAATTCAGAGTGTACAGTCACAAGTGACAGCTGCTACACATAATTTCAAGGTGGAGTGTTTGTCAAATGTTTTTCTGAAGCGCTCAACAAAAACAACAACAGAAACAATCATTCTATTGGCTTTTGCTTGGGAGGAATTCTGTTCATACGTTAGTAGTATGTGTAAATCTTTATCAATAATGGATGCCAGTTGAAGAGATTAAAGACTTTTTTTTGTCTCAGACTTTTAAAGATATAGTGCAGCTTTGTTGAACTGTGTCTCCTTTACTGCAACCCAGAGCATGCTCATCAATCATGCTCACAGTGCAACAACACAAATTAGTTCTTTTTGGGTGGCAGTGATTTATTAGAACGGCAGCTGGATATGCACGACTAAATTGTTTTTCTGCACTTTCATAATTCATTTAATTCTCCAAACAATAATTTTCTGGCAGGTCAGTGTTGTGCTCAGGGTTTGAATTTTTCAAAGTAGTGGCTGATGTAATTGTTTTTTGTACTCCCAGACTAAGAAACAAAGCCTGTGGCTACTGGTAACAACTAGTAGGAGATGCAGGCAATTTGACACAGTCTCTCTTTATATCTGAAATACCTTTGCAGCCATCTTGCACTATGTTTACCTCCAAACAAACAGTGCACAGACAACTAATTACGTCCCAAAACCACAGCTATGCCTGCACACCAGCAGGTAGCGACCCAATTTTGATCTTTTGTCACTCGTAGATCAGATACATTCATAACACATAGGGCGTCTGCTCCCAGATCAGATACATATAAACAACTGTATGAACAAGATAAAAAGCATTTGTTGTTTTTCAGTCAGACATTTGCACATCCCAAACTTAGTGTTAGCATTTGCCAAAATCAGTTACTCTTTATTGAAGAAAAAAAAAAAAAGAAACATTAGCAGATTTAGCCTTTTGAATAGCTTGCTGTTGTTTAGATGGAAGTTTTCTTCCGCCGTTGGAAAGCTGAAGGGTAACCTTGCCTGTGAGAAAATTACATTTATATGCTGATAATTTGTTTTGCCGAAAAATGTTTTCAGGGAAATGTAATTGGTGCCCAAATTCTATTCAGTGTTTTTTTGTTTGTTTGTTTTTTGATTGAAATAGTGCCATATGTGTCAACTTCACAGAAGCTGCAGGGATGTATTCGAGGGGGATGGCGGGTGGAGAAAGCGCAGGCAGGACTTTGACACTAGAGACATGGTTTTGCATCTTAAGTCCTATCGTGGTTAACTTTAGGCAACAACAGCACCTAAGTTAAGGTTTCAGTTTAACATGAATTAAGTAAACAAGCCATGTCTCATGTTTCAAGTCACTTTTGAGTTTTTAAATATTTTGCTAAAACCGTGGTTTTAAATGCCTAATCATAAGCTTTCACAGGTTAGCTGTTAACAGTACGCTATGCAAGATTTTCTTAAAAAAAACCCCAACAATTTAGGGACTCATTCAAAAGTAATCTCTCTTAATCATCACTTAAGACCGACAAGCAGTGTGTGGTGGTGTATTTATCAACAGAGGCTCCAACTCTCTGTATTTTCTTATTTTCTTCTTATTTTACTATGTCCACGATGTTCCTGAACACAGTGCGCAGGTAGGGACCAGGTGTCAGACCATGAGCAGCACACATTAGGGCTGAGTAGCGTTTAAAAAAATGTTGACACTAATACCAATACCCGTACCCTTAAAGTGATACCAATACCATACTCTGCTGACCACTGGGGTGAGGGGGGGCATATTTTCTTTTTTTCTTTTTCATCATTATCATATAAATATGTGGACTCGCTCTAATGTCCTATGTTTTTGCGGGTCCCTGAACACGCAGCGGCAGGCCTGACTTTCTTTTTTCTCTGCAGCACTTGTCATTCACAGTGTGGATAACTGATGTCACTTTGCTCACAACTGATCAGATCACATCAGTGGATGAGAGGAGCTGCTTGTAAGTGAAAGTAAAATTTTAGACCCAGCAGAATTAAAGGTTAAGTTTCACTTTCTTTGCACATTGTGACGTCTCTGCCACAAGTGTGCTATAAATAACCGAACGCATATATTACAACAGTGCTCCTAATTAACAGTTAAGCTCCAAAAATCTAGTTGTGGTGGGTGATGATACATGAATGTGTGGGAAACCCTGAGAAATTTAAATTAATACTTTTTTCCCTTTTTCCTCCAATACCCCTCACGTGAATGGAATTAATTAGTCTCCTAAAATGCCACAGGTGTGTAGTATAGCCATACTGTCGAACACTTTGGTGGCATCTTAGCGCGTTACACTGTCGCATTAGAACGAAGGGCACTTACGGTGATTGTCTGCGAGCAAAACCATACAAATAGTCTTTATTTTCTATATCTGCATACAAAACAGATTTAATTTTGGCATCATTTGACTGGAGAAGTTAAGATACTAATTGGTACTGGGTTTTTTTTGGCTGATACCTTAAAGGTTTTGAGTACAGATACGCAGCCCCAGTGCACATATATGAAAAGCTATGAAAATTGCCGACATGGTGCAGAAAAATGCATCATTAGCAATTGAGAGTGAATCTGAGGTTGAATTTCACTTATGTGGTTGATACTTTTACAAATTGTAACCTACAATACCTCCATAGTATACCTTTATAATGTATTATTGTATTTTAAGAGCAGAAAATATAGAGGAAACAAATGGAATACTTGTCAGTTATCATTTAGCTCAGTGTTTCTTTACTTTTTTAATTTCAAGGGTTCCTGAATTGATACACACGACCCCTAGTTTTTGCTTCGGGACCTCCGTTTGAAAAGATGTTGGTGGTCAGTTATGATTAGGGCAGAATTCTTTAGATGTCAGATACAGTGGGGGAGGTAAAAGCTATGATCATAATAGTCACTCTTATGACTTCTATCGCTTTGGGCTTACTTCTTTTGTAAATAGTGAAAATAAAGTACTTCTAATTTTTGGACTCCTGGGAGTTCCCAGACCTCTGAATGAAAACCACAAATTTAGCTAGATACAACAGATACGTTCTGTATGAACATTTTGTGAATGCTTTCTAAGGGTTCCCCAACCCCATGGCTTAGACCTAAAGATACCAGTTGTAAACTGCGGTGCTTGGAAATGAGGATCTTTGCTGCACTTTCTCCTTCTTTTCCTGTCATCATCTAACAAAACGTCTAAAAACAGGTTAAAACTAATAATAACAAAGACAGAGATATTTCCCAATATGGAAAAAAAAAGATCATATAGCATTTGCTGTTTCAATCTAGCACTACATAGATGAAATTTCTCTGAGACATAGCTGTGTAGGGAGAAAAAGTTGAATCTTTCCCCTCTCTGGTGTCCTCCAAATAACAAGGAGCAACAGAAGTGCTTCGCGTCTTGCCATGAGTCACAGAGCCCTGCCGCTCCTCCAGACGACCCTCCAAATTCAGACCCCATCTCCAAGTCCTTACCCCAAACCCTGCTGACCCTCCAGCCTGAATTTCCATCTTGTTTGCAGCCACTACAGATGGCAGTTCAGCTGTGCTCATATGGTAAGCTTATATCTGAAATGTACTCGTATGAAGGTATTTTTGAGTGTAAACACAGATATCAGACACGCTATGGTGATATTCTATGTTTTTCTTACTGATCAACAAAAACAATGAAAAAACCCAAACCAACAATGAATTGATCCTAATACAGTTTATAACCTTTTGAAAAGAACTATAATTATATATTTGTGACCATTTATTAAAGATTTATGTCTTCAGTTGGAGCAAACAAACCTACGGCTAAGAACCATAAAAATGGTAGGGAAGTCATTAAGTATTAAGAGATGGACTAATGTTTTTTTAATTATTTTACTTGTGACTGTCCCAAAAATTAAAAATCCTTCTGATACACAGTCAGAAAAAAAATCTCGATATTGCATACACTTAGCACAAACTGTTCCATGCTCCAGCTTCCTCTGTCTAGAATTATTGACCTTAAGCACCAGGGCCAATTTGAACTATTTTTAATGGACTTGAGGTATATTATAATAGACATGTGATCATGGGACTGCATAATGGTCCATAGTGAGTCATTAATATATTCACAGTTCTTTTTAACAAGGTCTGTAGGGAGAACAGAACATGACTGAGTCTAAAACAGAGGATATAAAACTACCACTCATCACCATCACCAATATACATTAAATTCCTGATCATATAACTCTGTTTACCTCTTCTAAAGTTAAAAATATATGACTTCTATGCGGACAAAATGTGAATGAATGAGGCAGCTGCAGCATGGATGCTTGTAATATATAATTTAGACGTGTTCACTCTTCCATCTCAAATGTAGATTGCTGGTTCAGTACGGCAAAGAATTATACGAGCAAAAGCCAAACATCAGACTTATGGCTCATAACCTCTTAATTTTCCATTAATGAACATCCCCAATCTTATCTTTGATTCATGTGAAAATGCTATACATCTTAAAATACATACTTTGTGTATTAATCATGGTATCGTAGATGTTGGCCATCAACAGCAGCATTTCTTATGTTCAAAGACATGTATGTTTAGCGCTTTGAGGTGAGGGCGGCACCATGTGACAGAAATGCCTAGGAGTCTGCATTTCAACACCAAAGCTGTCAAATCTAGATATGTAAACATATGAGACTTCACACTGTGACAAGGGCACAAGGGGAGAGATCTATCACATAAATGACACCCCGGGATTGTCTTTAAGCTTTCCTGTTGTTGCACACATAAATTAACCCGAGCCAAACTTGGATCAGTCAATTATGCCGGGGGCGGTGATTAGTGTTTGAACACAAACGTTTTGGAGGGGGGATTATCAGCCTGTCAGCCTGGAGACCCCAACCTTCACCTCTGCAAGGTGAAAATCATGACTTTAGCAAAAGGCTGAATTGAAACTCTGTGCATGTCTTAAGATCAATAAATTAGAACTAGAGCTCTTATAAATTTACTTTCCTGTTGTTAAATGAAATCCTCGAGTATTATGATCACATCTCAAGGTGAGCCTCAGAATTAAAATGTTTAGTACCATTTACATTTATTAAAACCAGTACATTTTCCACACTGATGGGGACACAGTGAATTCTTCTGTCTGTAAAGCCATATTATGCCAGTTAAAATATTTTGTTAAAGGATCTTTATGCAACATTCAGAGCACATCTATGATTCAGAGTCTGAGGTGCGATTGTCGGCACATGGTTGTTAACATGGAGGTGGTTGAGTTGGCAGCTAGTAGCTAACGGTGCTAACTCCATTAACTGTGCTAACAACAGCAACAGTGCTGACAGTGCTAAAACTAAGCTGGAGGGGGTTGGGACTTAGCTTTGGTGGCTGCACAGTGGAGGCTAATAGTGCTAGCCATTGGGAAACCCGTAAAGTGACTCACGTGGATATAGCAAAAAGTGGTTTGCTGCTATTTAAATGATCTAAGTGTGACATGCAGGGACTTTAAATCGTGATTATAGCTGAAACAATTAGTCAAATTCGTTGGTTGTTCAACAGAAAATTAAATCAGCATCAATTTTGATAATCAAATTATCAGATAAAGTCAGTTATCAAACAAAAAACACACCGGTATCTGGTTTCAGTTTCTCAAACACAAGGATTCAATGCTTTTGCTTTATCTTTGTAAATGTAACATCTTGGGATTTGGACTAATGGTCAGAATCAAAATCAGAATGCTCTTTATTGTCATTATACAGTGTATAACGAGATTGGAGAGCTTCTCCATTCCTTCAGTGCAAAGTACAAAAGCTTTTTACAGAATTAAGTACGAAATAGGTAGAAAAATAGCAATAGGAATATGAATAAAAAAGATAGGAATAAAAATAAAAATAGACTTATATACAGCTATGTACATGGGTGTGGAGGTATAAGTTAAATAATAAATATGAGTAGAGCGACTCGGTGTGTTGCATGACATATTGCACAGTATGTGAAGTATATTGCACAGATAGAAATATATTGCACAGGAAATATATTGCACATGGGTAGATAATTAGGGTGTGCACCGGGTGGATTGAGGTAGGGATGTGATGTATAATGTCTATTGTCTGTTGTGATGTCCGGGGTGGTTATTTGTGAGAGTTCACGGTGGTGATGGCTCTCGGAAAGAAACTGTTTCTCAGTCTGTTTGTCCTTGCCTTGATGCACCTGTTGAACAACAACAATTAATAGATCCATCAAAAAAATATCAACAGATTAACTGACTGTAGATACAGCCCTTAGTTGCAGCCCTTGTAGTGCCATACAGTGAGGTCCATATTCAATATGCCTGGCACAATAACCCTGTATCTTCATTAAGGCCAAAAATAACATTAATTGCTCACATTCCAGTATCTTCAAGCTTTTATGCAAAAATACTGAAGAACGAACACTTTAACAAACACTGAAAAAACTAAGGCTATTAAAGTTTCTGTATGTGACATTCAGAGCATTATAATAGCAGCACACAACTATTTGCTATGTAAAGATACTGCAGAGTAATGGCATCCTGACCAGAGAATAAAGTCACACTATGTGTGTGTTGTAATTTGAGCTTCTTTGTGTTTTGTTGCATTAAGAGAGTCCGGCTGCACACGCATGGTAGTGCATGTGTGTATCCTGCTGGCTAGCTCATCACCGGCTCTTTGCACTGTAGTATGGTGGTCACTTCTGATATTGAGACATTGCCATTGCAGAAGTCTAGTGCTCACCTCTGGTTAACGCCGCTAGTTCTGTCAGCAATGTTGCTGTTATTTAGTGCTATTTATAGAGGCTTTGTGGGTGTTATTGTTGTCTTGTTAATTGTGTTATTAGTTATATTTCTCTGTTCAAGTTGTTGCATTTGTCTGTCTGTGCTGCTTCAGATCTTGTCTGATATTTTATGCTAATTAAAAAAAAAATCAAATATGGCTTGTGTTTCATGGTACATATCTGTGTTAAATTGGCAAGCTTGGCAAGACTTGCTGTTGTGAAACTGAGGGACTACTGGGTTTACTGGGCAAACTCTGCATGGTGTCATTTTTGCCATTTGGTGTGTGTGGGCAGTGTAAATTTCATGCCCCCCCCCCCCTAATTTCTTAGCTGTGCTCTATGGAAGTGGCTATACAATGGAAGCTATCACCCTACAGTATGGTAATTTCCTTTGTTTAATGCAAGTCATGGATTACCATTGATTATAAGGGTTAGTTTCTGTGGCAGATGGTGCCATAAAAGAAATGTATTCACCAATAGAGCACACCGTCATAACATCTCTCTCCCTCTCTCTTTCATTTATGTCCTCTCTCTCCTCACTTTATCCCCCGTCTCACACTTCTCTTCCCCTTCCTTCCCTTCTTACAGTCATCTAATGCTTGTTTATCTTTTTTGATCTACTGTATCTGTTCTCCTATCGTCTTGCTCGTTTGCCCTCACCCACTTACTGATGCAAGGCGAGGTAACTCATGAGGGAATTAACAGGTGAAATGTATGCTCTTTATCTCAAGCATCACTGTGCCGCATTACGCCCTTCCCTGCAAAAACCTGCCCGATATCTTTTTCACACTGCGCAAACAAGAAGTTTATATAATTAACTTTCAAAGACATTGTTGAGCCAACCCTACATTATAGAGGAGAAGGGGAGCTAAGCGCCTTTCCCCCATAACTCCAGGGGATTAAGGTAATGACACAGAAAGACAGGAGTAGACAGGTGGCCTGCAAGAAGTCTCCTCCTATTTCATACAGTAATGAAATTGAATTATAAACCTCTGCTAATCTCTTTCATAAAGGTTCACCAGATATTCCCTCACTTGCAGGTATGCCAGAGCCCACCAATCAGCAAGTTATGAAGTCTGATTTACATTTCAGACTTACTCCTTACACCAGTACAGCGCTTCCCGTAGCAGATCAACCCAATTGCCAGAAAAAAATATAAACTTTGTACATTTCTGCAAACCATGCATACATTATATTTGTAGCAGATACAGAGTTTCTCAACAACACTGTGGTTAAGGTGAGGTTAGGCTTAGGCATCAAAACTATTTGGTTATGGTTAGGTAAATATCATGTTTTGACTTTAAACACAGCTGGTAATGCTGCAGTTTGTCAGTAAAAAAACACCCAGGTTTGGTGCCACAAACACACCAATGTGATGCAGTGATACAGCCTTGTTGCGCTAAAAACATCAAGGTTAAGTGCCTCAAACACTGCTGTGAAACACTGTTTTGCCACTAAATACACCCAGATTCAGTGCCACAAACACTGCTGGGAAATGCTACAATGTGCAATTAAAAAAAACATTTTGGTACCAGAAATACCACTGGGAAATGTAGACATGCAGCTAAAAAACACAGATGTTTAGTGTCTCAAATGCCCTACCGCTAAAAGACACACAGGTTCGGTGCCTCAGGGCCACAAATGCAAAGATCTACCACTAAAAAAACTCAGGTTGGGTGCCATAAATACTGCTATGAAACATTGCGATGTGCTGCTAAAAAAATGTGATATTTTGTGCCAAAAATGCTGCTGGAAGACGCTAAATTATGACCCAAAAAAACAGGCTCCTTGCCACAAATGCTAATGAGAAACATCATATTGTGCTGCTAAATACAACATGATTCTGTGACACAATCATCGCTGGGAACCGCCCTGATGTGCTGCTTAAAAACTGTTTTGGTGCAACAAACGCCACCAGGAAATGTGCCAATGTGCTGCTAAAAACCCTGGTTGGGTACCACAAATACCCTTGGGAAACACTGTGATGTGCCACCTCAAACAAACATGCCGTGCCAAAAACACCACAAGAAAACGTTGATAAGATACATATAAAACATGTAAATGTCACGTATTCAGGGTTGCAGACACATATAATGCAAACATTTTCTTTGACTACAAGTTGAGCATATACAGTGATGTATATGGGATTTCTGCTCTACTTATCCACATTTTTGAGATAGAACTAAAAGCTACCAGAAAAAAAACCCCAGTACCAATACTTAAAAGTACAAATTTAAAATTATAAATGCTTTTGACATGGATGTGGGTAAAACTGCCCTCAATGAACCCAGACATACTTTTCTAAGCACATTATGATTGCTCGGCATTGCAGTGGCAGCATGATTATATCCCCCAGCAACAGGTGATGGAGCTAAGCTCACACTTCACACAATAGCCTTCTCTGCACAAAATCATAACCATTACCCTCACAAAAACAAGGCTGCATTTGTGCCATGCACAGTGTATACTTTTGCCTTTATATGTATCTACAGGGGGGTAAGTGTCAAGCTGCATGATTCTCTAAATTTAGATCAAGGCCATGTCACTCAAGGAGGTGAGCTCATAACTGTCAAAACCTGTGAAAGAGAGGTGGAAAGAGACAGGAGAGCTCACACAAGCCTGCGGATGCTGGATGCATTATTTTGTATGGAGGAGCCCCTCAGCATGTTTATACTCATTCAGTGAGACAGCTGTGGGCATCTCAAGCCTGCCTATGCCTATGTTTCTCCTAGGCTCTCTAAGCCAGCCCCATTCATCATCCTCCAACAGCCCTGCTCTAATTGGGCTGCATCCCCACCTGCTGTCACTCACCACCTCCTCCACATTGAGCCGGAAGAGATACAGATGTACCTGGTCCGGCACAGCCCTGTCGCAGCGCACCAGCCTCTGCATTTGAATTGCATATGTGGGCAGCTGAGCCCCAGCAGCAACACGGCGCTGATCCCTGGCACTGCTCTTTCCTTTTCTCCCTCTTGGTACCTGCCTGTCCCTCTATCCGCAGCGGTGTGGAAGCCTGGTAATGATGTGGTCTATCAGTTTAACTGGTGACGGGGCTGCAACGCTCAAGGGCTTGAGGTACCTCTGTCCCTCAACATGGCAAGGACATTAAACATTCCTCCTCCTCGGGTAGCATGTCTCTTAAAGTTTTGCGTGGCCTAATTTCATAATATCTCTTGTCTTATGTGAGTGGAGCCTGCCACTTCGGATAAGAATTGCAGATACCCTTTAGCTGCCAAGCAGAGCCAGAAGACATCTAATGAGCCTTTGAGATTTCCCTGCTAAACCTACCATAAAATGCCCGGAGCGCATGGAGACGCAGCTTCAATTTGTCTGAAAGGAATTCCACGGTTTCAAGTTTCAGCATAATAGACAAGACAGCAACCAAAAGTCTCATTTGCTCAATTTGATTTTATTAATAAATAAAGGATTACCACTTCTGTTCAACGGAAGATTGGGTTAAGATTTGTAAGGGCTTGGCTTTGTCTAGTTGGGCTAACCAAGACAGAGATTTGCATTTGTTCACTCTGTTCCTTTTCTTGATTCGGCATTCTGTATACTTTAAGTCCTCTGTCAAACATTGCAAATACTAACGTCTAACGCCATTAATGACTGACAGAAGCAAGAGCGTTGAATTTTTTGGGAGTGCATCGCATATGGCCCATTGCAGGGGTCTCCAAACTTTTTGCCTCGAAGGGCTAATTTGACTATATGAATACGGATGTATCCAGCTCAGAACTATGTCATTTGAATCAGATTTCAGAGTTCAACATGAATATTTGACGATTTTTTTTAAAGTTTGAACAGGCTCAGCAGGATGTTCAGTGTGACAACGGCACTCAGGTAACATATGTAAACAAGTTACTGGCACTAATCACAGATCACAAATGTGCAACAACATTTTTTGCCAACTAGATATCTAGATATCAAACAAAAGCCAGAGACTGTATTTTACCAACTTGTTGTGAGCTGTAAATTCACCACTTCTAAGCAGAAGCGAGAACATAGCATCCTCTCAAAGACCTACAGTTCAAAGTCACCTCCCCTTTCTTTTGCTGCAGCATGTCCACAGCTGCTTGTATCAAAGAGTGGTGTGAAAGTCAAGGGTGCTCACTCCGAAGCAAAGTCTGGGGACCAAAACGTCCCCAGAAGTAAACTGCACCGCACACTGACTTGCAAAAAAAGGACTGCTCGACTTAAAGCAATTTCTGTCGACTGAGGGGTCCACGACTGATGATTTGAATCTCTGACATTCAGGGAGCAGCCCAAGAAATTAAGGTGGCCGAGAGCTACACATGTTTGACAAGTAACACTTATTGACATATGTGATATCCACCAAATCAGCTAAAGACGCCTTTTACTAGCCTTGCTATTTTTCGCAGTCATCGTCAGCTCTGGTATGTGTCTAATTTTGAGGACACAGGATTGGAATGTTGCCCAAGGACTTCTTGAAGTAGTTCTGTTGTCACGGGCTTGTGTGCATCTACTACTTCACACAAAGCACCTTGACTAAACATTAAAATTTGTATTTGGTCATGTCTGAGTCCAATTTTAAAATCAAATTGTCCCACCCAATTGCATCCCTGAGTGTACTGCAAAACACAGAAAGCTAGCAACACCTAATGCCAGCTAAATTAGTAAGTAACACATAACCAAAACTAAGAGCAAAAACATATGATTGGCTGATGCTTCTCCGCATCATTGGAGCGCTTTGAAAACGGTTAAAAAACGGAAACCAGCTCAGCTTTGATTTGTTGCGTGTCCATAGACTTAATATAAAGATGGACGACATAATAGCTCCCAATAAGTGGAACTAACACATCTCGACCTCTGGTGGCTGGCTGCAGTTAAAGGTCATAAAACCCACCTCTTCTATATAAGTGGATGGGACATGGCAAAACTAAAAACCACGTCAAAAAAAAATTTCCCCAAGATGGTTACCATCAGTGCAGATAGTTCTATCCACGCTGCTGTTTGTTCAAGTTTTCTGATAAGTTTAGTTATTACTAATATTATAATGTTAAATCAAGGGGAATATGGGTCATGACTGACAGCTATGTGTGCCAATTGGTATGTCTGCTCACAATGGCGCTGCTCAAGATTGGTTGTGTTGGTGTTTAGGCAGGAACTTGATATCAGCAGAGACTGTTACTGTGCAGACTCCAGCTCTGAATGACAGCACTTGCGCAAGATGGAAGAGGCCATATCTTGGAGGGTGGGCTGTCAGTTCATAGCTTCATGTCACTGACTTATACTGAAAATAACTTGTTGCCCTATGCTTTGTCGCTTGTAGTGTGTACTCGGCATAACACAGGGTGGAAGCTTGAGTTGATGAAGCTAGAAGAGACATACAAGTCTAATGTGTCGAACTTTTATGTTGATAATCAGACAAAATCCAACTGGATCTTATGTGGAACCTCTCAGCTTCTAATCATATTTACCCAAGAATATTTTGAATAACAGCAAAGCAAATTGTCAGGCTTTAACAGAACTGCAGTGAAAAGACTCAAACACCCCTCCTATATTCAACTGATAACACACTTTGTCATGAAACCATATGCTGCTGCCATATCCTCTCTTGTAACTTTTGAGACAGGAAAGTTTGAAATGTCAATTTTTATGTTTCAGGCTACATAAACATGAATACTTCCTGGCTTCCTGGAGACAACATTACGGTTTAAGTGATCTAACCATAATGAGGCGTCAGCTGTACAGACAAAACACAGGATGTTGACTTTGATTGTGAAAACAGGGAGCAGTCATTTCAAGTTGCTTTGTATTGATGCAGAGCGCTCTGCAGACAGCGTGCACATGATGAATCATACAGCGAGTCTCTGGGTCTGTCCCAGTACCCACAGTTGTGATATTCTACTACTAGAACTACTCAAGTGCCTCCTTATGTGACGTATCTCTGTTAACTGCAGATACTAGAGTACAAGTACCTGTTAAGATTAAGTGGAGGATTTTCAGGACACTCTTTGGCAACCAGGTCAAACCGTCACTGATGCAAATATGTGGTCACACAAGCTTGGTGATTTTCTTTTATTCTCACATTAAAACCACATACAGTAAGTAATTAGAAACTACCAATTAACTAACAAAACAAGAGAAAGACATTGTGGTTGCCATAGGAGTAAAACACTAAAGTAATTAAATGCAGACCTATCCAGAAGTTGTACTGCATGAATAACAAAGAGACAAGACAAAAATAAAATATTTTGACAGCTTCTGTGTGATTAGACAAGGCAAATATTTCTTACATTTTAAAAGGTAAAGGAGGAAAGCTTATATTATGCATTTAACCACATTAGTAATTATGTTTGACAACATAATTTTAGTCCTATAAATAAGAATCTTAAAATTAGTTAAATAGGAAAAGATTTTCCATTTTACAGGAAGTGACAACCATCTGTTGAGGTCCTGCCAAAACTGTGGGATGTTTGCATGTGAATGAAACAGATGTTTTAATGTTTCTGTCTTTCCAGAACACAGAATACAAGGTTAGACCTCAAAATTAAACATTTCTCTTTAAACATCGGAGGCTGAATAAACTTTTGAGGTTTTATATCACATTTCTTGGCAGACATCTGCCAGTTAATATTTTCTGAATAAGCTTTGCTATGCTTTGTCGCTCTTTCAAAATCACTAAATGTCTTGCATTTCATCACTCTGGCGAAGTAATTGTTATTGCACTTTTCATAACTATGGGATATAGAATCTATTAATTGCAGGGTTGGCTCTGTGATCCTTAACTCCTCCTGTCTGATCCCCAAACTACTCCTAATTACATAGCACCATATACATGTGGTTAATGTGTACATCAGGAAGTATGACAGGGGGTATAGTTGTATTTAGACTGAACACAACACATCATGAACTTAATTATTGTTTTTATCTTCAAGTTCTTTGACTATTGTTGGTTGGCAAACCAGAGTAAAGGTTCATTCACTGGCGTCCACATTATGAGTTATACTTATCTTTAAAATATGCCTGCAGGAGTAACTGTGAGGGATAAGTTAATACATGGTTTCATGTAAATACACTCAAAGGTCAAACAGTGTGTTCCTTTGCACCAGGAGTTGAGTGATATATTGATTATGCTCGATGCAACACTGCTTATTCCATGTAAGATCTTTAAAATGACAATATTGTGAACATTGAGTATATGTATATTGCCATGTTATTTTTTAAAATCAAACACTCCCCCTCTTCTTGGCCTAAGCATTATAGCAGGCAAGGTGTGTGTTTTGTATCTGTAGAGAGCGCAACCATTTAGTCACATTTTGCAGACCATGGTGCAACAGTGTTACAAATATTAATATATAAAATGGAGAGTAGTTAGTTTGTTTACCACTCACAATTAATATATTCCAAATTTTGACAATACTTTATTTAACTTTAACATAACAGCACTTTATTTGACTTTATCATAACAGTACTTTATTTACCTTAATTATAACAGTGCTTTATTTACCTTAATTATAACAGTGCTTTATTTAACTTTATTATATCAGTGCTTTATTTAACTTTATAGTAGCCTTACAGCCTGAAAATATACCTCTATTATATATAGGCCGTAGTGCCCAGTCCTATTTTTATTTTAACAGTATTTCATTGAACCTAATTTTACCAGTACTTTATTTAAATTATTATAACAGCACTTTACCTTTATTTTAATAGTAATTTATTTAATATCTATAATAACAGTACCTTTACTTTATAATGGTACTTTTTTTTAACTTTACTATAATAGTAATTTTTAGCTTTATTCTAACATTACTCTAATTTTATAATATCAGTACTTTATTAAAACAATACTTAAATTTTATCATAACAGTACCTTCACTTACTTTATTGTACTCATAGTTATTTTTTTATTTGGTAGTTTAGTAGTAGAGATTTAGGAGATTTTAAAATATTAAGACATATATATTGTGTATTGCAATATAGTCTACAAATACTGCTGTAATATTTAAAGGCCATAACAGCCAGCCCTTCTTGGCACCCATTTACATCATTTCCATGCCCTCACAGAGTCAATCAAAGCTGCTTGTGTGTGAAAGTTTTTTTTTCCAGATGTTCTTTATCTAATTTTGTTTCGCCACCACCTGTTTTCATTTCTTTAACAAATTTTCCTGTAATTAAGATACCCAAAGGTATACAGTCAACATATTATAATTTATCACCATAATCTAACTTGTGTGTGCGCGTATAATTATTACACATGGTTTATATTTGAGTCAAACTTAGATTAACTCTACTGTGCATGTAAGAATGTATTTGGTCAGTCGTGTAAATACATACGGTATACACAAAGATAGCGAACAGTACACATAAACAGCAAACACTAAGCAAAACAATACATCATCTAGACATCATCTGCTTCTACCCCTCCCCAAACACACAAACACAGGAAAGAAAAACAGCTGTGCAAGTTTACCCCCCACTTGCATCACACACACACACACACACACACACACACACACACACACACACACACACAGACACACACACACACACAGATTAAGCGGAAGCGCAAACTAAAACCATAATCATATGAATAAATTATGGTGTGACAATAAAACATATGAGACAGTAATACCAAATACCAACATCACACATGATGCAGATTTAGTGCCAGCTGTTATACACATAAACAGGAACAAAGGATTGCTTAAACCTTGTTGTTTTGATTTCACATTGCAGCTTTCAGCACCTCTGACTCAGCTGTAATTTCTGATGTAGGGGATGAGTGGGTCACCAGAGCAGATGTATGAGACCAAAACACTTGCTGTTACCTTCAACCTCCCACTGCTTGCGTTAAATGAAACTAAATAGATTTTGTAGCAGCATGTCATTAAACATCTGCTTTGATATTTCCTTTTAAAGTTATGATTCAAGGATTCGTTGTATTTAATTAAGTTGGCTTTTGTTGTGTCTTTTTTTTGCTTTAAATATGATTTCCCTTCATTAAGTGGCCTTAGAAATAAAATATTACATTTCCAGTGATTATACAATGCAAAAATGGGTAGGGGTCGGTCATCTCTGGGAAATTGGACCCAGGGAGAAACTCCTCTATTTGAAGTGCGGTCACTCTGAGGGCCAGTGTTGCATGTGCGGAGATATGCTAATGAGGACATGCTTTGATTGGGCCACCCACGTCAGTGACTCCGGCTGACAAAGGTGCACAAGGCTGCATCCGCCAGCCTCATTAAAGCCCTGTCCAATTATAGAATAGTAATTGATCGTCTGCTTTGTGTGTTTCTGCCCTCTCTCCTTGTCTCCAAAGTATGCTCGAGGTCAATTTAAAATGCATCAAAGCTGTAACATGGTTAAATCCCCACAGACAGTTGCTGGCCTTCCTTGGCTTTTTGTTAAGCTCATACAAGCACCTGCGTACTAAGTGTTGTCCCTGTTTTCCAGTTTATCATCGCTTCCCCTCACATCGTCAACACGAACCGTGAGGCTCTGGGGACTGCAAGGGTGAAATATGGAAGGCTACTATTCGGCACCATGTAATGTAGGGCAGGTGAACTATTACAATCCTGTTTCTGTAAATAAAGCTGCAGAATGAATAGGTTTTCCATTTACGGGAAATGAATAAAGTGAATTACTCTCTAAATTCTCTCAGATAATATATAGGGACAAACCTATTGTGGAATTCTGGGTCGATACCAATCCATTTTTTTAAAATAACAATTTGGCCGATGAAAGATTCAGATGTTTTCTTTATTGTTGTTATTATTTATTTGTTGTTATATATTCCCCCTTTTTGTGCTTAAAAAAAAATCTTTCTCGAAGCAAAGGGCTACAAGTTATTTTCAGCATAAGTCACTGACACAAAGCTATAAACTAATACCCCATCCTTGTCGCTGCATAACATCAACTATACATAAAGGTGTACGATACATCCCCACTGTACAAAACTGAAGCCAAGATATCCCGGATACGACCGCTGCCATCTTTTAAAAAAGAAACTAACTAACTAATTGTTTCAAAGCCATTCAGCCCTTTACTAAACTACCTTTAAATGAGCACAAATTCAATCCTACGCATTTATTAAACAACCTATAATATAAACTTCTTTCAAATGAAAAACATCTTTAATAAGAATGCTTCAAAATCCTTTTCATTGTCTATAATATCATAAATCTCAACTTTGTAGTGCTGTCAAAACATCAACAAATATCTTATTCAAATAACTGTATTTCAGGAGTTTGAGTCGTACGGTGGAAAATTGATTGGTTAATCAGATCAGATCGTTGGATGAGAGGAGCAGCTGCTGCAGAGAGGCGAATAAGAGCAGAATGTTAGACGCAGCACAATGACTGATTAAGTTTCGCTTTCACTGCTTCTGATGTTCTACTGCTCCGTCTGTGTCCAGAGCAAGCTCTGCGGTCCAACAGTGCGATGAATAATCGCACTTTCCATACGTCTGTTCCAATACAGGGTTTCCTGCACATGAATGTATCTGTGGCAAGCTGCAACAAGTGACACATGCAAGTGACACATCTGCCACCACAAATAGATTTTTGGAGTTGGACTGTTCATTAGAAGCACCATTGAAATATATATAGTTTGGTTTTTGTAGTACACTTGGGGCTGAGACGCCACAGTAGAACATCAGGTGCTTTAAAAGTGAAAATTAAACGTTCATTCTTCTAGGTCTAAAAGTTTACTTTCACTTACAAACATCTAAAAAAAAAAGCTCCTCTCATCCATCAATCTGATTTTATCAGCTGTGAATAAATCGACAGATCAATTCTTCTCCCCATGAGTGACAAACTGCCACAGAGGAATAAAAGAACTCATGGAGAGCGCTACCTGCTGCGCTGCGTTCATTGACCCGCAAAAATCTCCAGTACACTGACAACAAAAAGATGCCAAAAAGAAGAAATACAGGCCCCTCTGTCGACAGCTACTGCCACACATATAATGTCATTTTGTAGAAAACACAGCAGTAGCGCTCCCTAGTGAACACTCCATTACAAAAACACAAGACCAATATGTGGCGGTAGATGTTATAATCGTGGCACGCCAACAAAAATAAATGAATGTGTGGGAAAACCCTGACAATAGGCCAATGGCAGTCAACAAGGAGAGTTTTAAATTGTACCGATGTGCGGGTGATAAACTGGTACATCCCTGATACATAATGAATTACACAGGCAATTAGTATGACAAAGTTGTGTGATCATAGTATGTTTATGTCTTGCTGTGTGTGACTTGAAACACAGGGACCTGTCGGAGGAGCTCTATGTCAGTCAACCATGCTGAGATCATACTTTAAGCAAATATTCCCCACCCCAGCCACCCCTCTGCTGGTCTGTCGTTTCAAACTGGGAGAAATGATTTGTTGTTTTCTTTTAGATGAGACAGGGTGGCATGGGATCCTGAACTCTCCAGCGCAAATAGAGAGAAATAAACATCGAGGCGGGCTTGTCACAGCCACCGACAACCATCAGGATGTTGAAACAACACCGGCACAAACACGCCAATGTCTTCAGATCTCCATATTTAGAGATGTGCGATGTGTGTGTGTTCGTGTGTGTGTGAGCACAGGAGGCAACGGCATCCAACAAACTCACAGAGCCTGGGCTCCCATATCGACAGGGACCGAGTTCAACTGATTCTTGAGTCAATCAGCAGCAGAGGTCTAATTTATCTCTCAATTAGATCTCTCCTGCTGTATTGCCCCAGCCCGTCATGATTTGTATGCCAACCAAGATGGCTCCTCTGCTGCCCCATTATGAATAGAGACACTGCCTTGTGTGGTCTCATTATTAAATAAGTAAGGGGATGGAGGAGACAGACAAACGTTTTTAAGCCTTGTCGGAGAAGACGCCATGGCCATTAGGGGCTGAGCATTAACAACGGCAAGAAACAACACAAACCAGAGGAGGAGGGGGGATAGAAAAGAGGCAATGAGCTGGATGAGGAAGAAGAGCTGTAATTATGGTAATATTGCCACCTTGTTATTATAGTCTGTATTGCATGAGGTCTGGCAGTGAGAATAGCTCAATCAAATAGAGCCAATGATACAGTCAGTTTATTTTGTTAAGACCTTACTATTGTGTTTCTGCAGCTTTTTCTGCAGTATTTGTCATCAGGGATTGTTATAATTCATTGCTGTATCAAAACAAAGGAATGATAAATGGGAGTTAAAAATCATCACTGGACTTCATAACAGCCTGGGCATCCTCGGTGGCAGGACTGAATGCATTAAATGCAATATGAATTGTCCCTTTATTGATGCCATTCATTACAATGATGAAAGCTCTTGGTAATTATCAATTTTGTTTAAGCACATCCGAGAGCTTTGTGTGGCACACTAATGGACGCCACCGGTGAAGCCAGTCATTCAGATTTGTGTCAACGAGTCATTAAGCCGCCTTTGAGGGAAGTCAGCAATCTGATCCATCATGACAATAATGAGACGAAGATGAACTCATCAATTTCACTCTCCCAAGCACTGCGCAGAGCTTATGGATAACAGTCACTGTCTGTTCCTCCGTGACTCACTCTGCTTGCCATTGCTTTCACCCTCTTTGTAACATCTTCGCATGGGTCTTTTCTGTGCCCCCTTAACCATCTTTCTGTCACCTTTTTTGAAAGTCCAACTTCATCATCTCAAACCACTCGCTCTGTACGACCCACTCTATTTCTTGAGTCTTTCTGCCCCTCCCTCGCTCAACAAACAAATGGATGCGTCTCCAGCCAACGTGGCACCAAAGCTCATCCCCTCTTAGAGCAGCACACAAGTCATGTCAGTCCTTATTTTCAAAGCATGTTAACACACAGTTCATTCATTAGGCGCACACAAAAGTACTTAACCCTGTAAAGTCCTTCAGCAATGTAAAAATATTTTTTATGTTCTTGGGACTATAAATACAAAGTCATTGTTGGTTTTTTTTAATAGATCCCATAGTTTTTTAAATGTGGGCCAGTACAGAATGGTTGAGATGGCCTTTCATGGTAAAAATAAAAGAGAAAGAAATTAATCGAAACTAGGGATGTCAACATCTACATGTGTAAACGGGTACACGGATAACAAATCATAACCGTTCAGAAAAATCAATAACCGTTTACACGTCATTTTTTCCTCTCCTCCTCCTCGTTCATTTCTCACCAATAGTATTTTTAGGGGTGATAATGTTGCCTGAAAGCTTAAGATAATAACATTAACTAACTATACACTTAAATGTTCCCACTAATGCAGTTATCCGTATACATAATAGATGCACAGGTGGCAATGTTACGTTGATATTAAAAAAAAAAACGCAGCCACAGCCAGTGTCACATCACTTCAAGTTGACTCGGGGCCGCATGGACAACAAGCGATGAACAAGCGGAGCTTAAAAAAATATATTGTACAAAAGTGAGCAATAGTTAAAACAATGATTAAAAAATAAGGTTAAACCTTTTCCAGCTTTCACTTGTACGTTTTCTTGTCTGTCAAAATTGATGATTTTATTTTCAACTCATTTTACTTTCTGTCATAAGTAGGTCTAAGCCTTAAATGGTGAGATGGATTGCCTACTTTTTAAGTTCTGTTCGCTGAATAAACGTTTTTGTGCGATAACTAACTACTGGAATGGCTTTGATTTAATGAGATTAGGAGGTATTTGAATGGAGACAGAACCATCTAGTGGTTATATAGCGCAACTGCGATAGAAAAAGTTCATAAATCGTGTAACCGGGTACACGTCGGTTAGAAGTCCCGTTTACACGTGTAGAAAAAATTGTAAACGTTGACACCCCTAATCGAAACCACAAATTATTTACTGTTGTAATGCTTGTAGTATGTTAGTGTGTCAACATATTTCAATTTGTGACCATGGAATTATTAGTATAACCAGCACTACTATTATTTCCATGCTATCTTTTCTAGATATTTACCACTGCAGTACCTTGCAGCATCTCAGAAATGGTGAAAAAATCCTACTGATATAATTTCTTTCATTAAATACACAACAGAATATTCAGCCTCTTTTATTGTATAAAAAAAAAATATAAATTTGTTATCCTAGCATCACTACTTTCACTACATGAAAACATTAAAACATCATCCTAACAAAATAATTTCATATACGTACATATATATACTGTATACACACACACACACACACACACATAGATATAAAACTATTATTCCATATCAATAAATGATCAAAAGTTCATTTATATCTAAGCAAATTGTCAATTTCAATTTTATTAGCTTAACTTCATGACCTTTACCACAAAAGGCCAATTCAACCATTTGGTAAAGCATGTATATTCGCTCATTAGATTTAAATTAAATTTTTTTGTGTAAATTTACATAAATCTGTTTAGTAAGATTTTCTAAAACTATAACATGTTGAATAAATCCCATCACACAGAGCCCTCATGTTTGGTATGATTTTTCTCATTTATTATTTCCTACAGGAGACGAACTGATTGGCAAACTATTTCAAAACACAGCGACATCTAGTGGATTTTCTTTAGCTTAACATACCTAAACCGAATGGTAGAGATGGCTCAATCAGGTTAAGTTCAACACATTTTTCATTAAGATAAAGTGAGTCAAAATGTGCTCTACCAAACGGTTAAGCAGGATGTTTATGGGATAAACTAGTGTGAAAACAAATAAGGGTGTCAATATTTTTTTTGTCTTTAGTGCTCTTTCTTGCAATTTTTGTTGAATAAATAAAGGTCTAAAACTTAACACCGTGTCCTCTCTCCCCTGCATTAGTGTAAGACACTAGAGGAAAGAGAGTGGTTTGACAAAGTTAATTTGTTTTTCTGTGTTCATCTTTATCTCGGGGGATTTCCTGCATCTAAAATGAAATAAGCTGCCTTGAATTGCTTTGTTTTGATATGAAATTCTTTTGTACGGTCGGACGGTTCTTGATTCTGCATACTCCACACACTACCGGAGCTCAAACGCTACCTTAATAAGCAATTGTTCATTTAGCCTTTAGAAATACTGCATCCACCTGTGACCTCAGGCAGCTCCTGCAGTTTCCATTTCCTCAATCTGCAGTTCATCATGAAGCTGGCTGATCATAACCAGCACTTAATGATTCATGAACGGAGAAACTAATGGAGTACTTTACACGTTGTAATCGAATGAGGCCATTATGGTGAAACTAGCTGCTTACTGGGGACTTTGATCAAAGAGGGAGTCGGGATATGATCATGAGATGCATCAGATGTGCAGAGATGGCACGGGCTGACATCAAGCTTTTGGACTGACGTCCACATTAGCATGTCTTTGAAAAAGAGGGCGCATGCTGGTACACATTTACTCTCAGGACCCAAGGTCATAAAACTGATGAGGTCGTTCCAAAAGAGACTCTTCAACTTGCCAACAGCTTTTCAAAAGCATAGAAAAAAAAGTTGCGCTATGGCCCTGATCCCAACACTGAATATAATAAAAGACAGCAAAGAACAGACAGACAGGACTCAGTTTCATAATGGCTTAGTAATCCTCTTTGTCACTGTCATCTTTTATAAGATACATTAGACCTCAAAATGAGCACTCTCTGAACCACTGTTGCTGTGGTTGGGTATGGTTAGGTTCAGATGAATAAGAGAAATGGGCGCATATCTATGTTCCCCGGCTCAATATGATCTTAATAGGACTCATTAAACAGACCTTTCAAAGGATTTTATGTTTTCAGTGATTTTTTTCCCCTTGGTAAAATGTTCAGTGTGTTTCCCTGGGTCAATATTTTAAAATCACCACCTTCAGCTTTTAACCTACTGATGTTATACTTCTTGAAACTTATGCCCTAAAATTTGTGAGTAAGACAGTTTTCATGACTTCAGACATTGATATTTCCACAGTCCCTGAATGGATTTTTACTATTCAAACTGCATTTCAAATGTCCATATCCCTTCAATCTTTTGCAATTTAAGCTGCAACACTAGACCTTAACCATTTCTGACAATGTTAGTTAATATCAAGAGACATAGGAAGCTGGGCCTTTATATATGGATGACCTCAGAGAGATGTATAAAAGAAATGAACATTGACTGTTGGGAGATAATTTTGTCCTCTAAAGCATCCACTCTGACCTCCTAGCTTTTATCACTTCTGAATGGCACACAATATCACGCCACTTTGCAAAAAAACAAAAAAAAAACAAACAAAACAGAAACAGCTTAATTCAACACCCAATGCTGTAATGTTTTTGGGGAGGACATGCATTATTTGCACAACCACAATAGTATAAAATACAAACAGTACTAAATTCAGACGTTTTGGCGGGTGCGTGAACGTAGCACAGTCAGAAATCTTCATGAGTACTATTTTTCCACGGCAGCAGTTTGAGTCGTCGACTTGTATGTTAAATACATTCAAAAAACAAAAATGATCTGTTTTGCATTTTGATTTTTGTAAGAATCAAATGAGATATAACGTGTTGATAAGTGAGCTTTAGAAGTGTTTTTACATTGATTTTTGTTTTTGAACTAGGGCTTCACACTATGTGGTTATTTTCAGTTATTACAAAGTCCACTTGTACAATGAACATATCGCAAGAGGGATTTTTTTTTAGTTATTTAAAATGTAACTATCATTCTCTTTTTATTTGTGCTAAAAGTGCTTTTTATGTTCAGTTAAATGATCCAAGTTTTTGTATTTCATAAATATACTGAAAGCAGCAGCAAAGCAGAACTGAGTACACTTTAATATATGTTTATTTATCACAAATAATATTGCAATTGCAATATTCAACAATGTTATCCCATTTTTCCTCATATAGTGCAGCCCTACTTTAAACAGAGCCAGTCTAGCTGTTTCCTGCTGCTTCCACGGTTTATGCTAAGCTACCAGCTGCTGTAGATTAACATTAAGCGTGCAAATTTAGGATTTGTTCATTAGCTTGTCAGACTAAATAATAGCAAATAATACCATTTTGTTCACAAACGTCACACACTGCAGTTACACCAGCCTTCGTTTGTTGGATAAGCTGTCAGTTTTCAAATGAGAATCTTTCTATTTATATCAAAATCCGAACCAAAAATAGCGAAAAAAAAAACTGTAGTCTTTCATTCTGTACTGACAGATATACTGTACCGTATATACTGTATAGTCACACACTCATGTCTTCACCTTCACGTCATTCATTTCATCCAGTCCATCTGACTCACATGAGTGGGAGGAAATATGTGAAAACAATGCAAACTAACACTTGTCATATATCCCTCATATATGTCCTTTCCAAAGAGACACAGCAGCCCTCACATCTGTAATCATGCCCACACACGAACACCGATTCACCTCTCCCTCTCTGTCTCCCCCCCGTCTCTCTGCCTGTCTCCTGCTCTGCTACATCTCTTAGCTTTGCAGCCGCTTCTTGGGTGCCAGCACTTGTTGGAAGGAAAGAAGTGTTGACAATTGTCTTCTCCTGCCTTGTCACCAAATAACTTTGTCACACTTCACTGCCAGCTTAATTCTCAGACATCCTTGTCAAGAAATGACATTTAATTTTCACACCTCTTCTCTCTGCTATTCTTTCTTTCATGAATTTTATTTTCGAGCACACCCCCGGTACATTGGCTGTCTGGCAGTATCGATATCTCCGACAGTAAGGGAGTCTTTAACTCAAATGAACACTCCTACTGTCTTGGCCTTTCTTCCACTGTCTGTATGACAAAGGTATGTAATCTTTAAAATGCAACGTCAGCACTAAACTACATAGCTACAGCGCATTATCTATTTACATCCGCATTATTATATTGAGGGAGCCAATCACACAAAAATAATTTGTTATTGGTTTTTGAGGAATAAAAAAACGCATTTTTTACTCCTATTGCAGTTGCTTTCATAATGTGCTATAACAACATTATAACCGTGCATTTCTTAATAAAACGCTTCAAATTTCAAGTCTAGATTACCAGTGTTGGCTTTTTTTTTTTTTTTACTTTATTTTAATTCTTGAAAGTAAGACACACAGACAGAAGTTCACTTAAAAGTCTCCTGTTTTAAAGGCACATTTTTGTGGCTGTTTCCTTTTTGAAGGAGCATGGATTGCACGCTTCCCCATTTCTTTCTTAGCCCAGTAAATTAAAATGCTGCTCCACTTCTTAGTTTTCATAAGATTAGAGAGAGTGCATGTCCTAGTCTGCCGTTTTATCCTCCCCATTACATGTACGATGAGAGCTTAACTTCCTAAGGGTTTCCATTTTAGCCAGAATCAATAGCCAAGTGCTCGTTGGCCGAAGTGACTTTGGTCCTCGCCGCTCAGTCTTCAGAGTGAGCCGCCTTTTGACAGTGCGGCCCACATGAGCAGAAAATAGAGCTTAGAAGAACTGTGCCCGTCTACCTCAACTCCATTTCCTCTCCACAAGTTTTCAGGCTGTTATGACAGGTCCTTTTCATGGTTTAAGTAGGTGACTGGAGGGAGCTGATCCAAATGGCCAAAACAGCCCCTGGTTCATTATCAAGAGGCCTAGAATTTGAGATTATAGGTGATTACACTCATCCATCCCCTTTTCTGAAAAAAAAAAGAGAAATCTGTTTAATCCCTCTCTCTGGTGCAGCTTCGGAGGGCGCTCGGGGACGGCTGGCATCCATCACAGGCCTAAAAAAAGCACAGAACATACGGAACCAGGAGGAGCCCTGGCCTCGGCTTGCAGGGAAGAAGGCCAGTTGGCTGGCGAACAAGAGGTGCTGGGTCTGATCGGGCAGAGGGAGACGCCACTTGGCCGCAGATCACAGCGGTCAGTGGGGACATCGTTGGCCCGCCGGCTTGCGTGGGGAGCTCTCATGGAAAATGGGAGGGGGGAAGCTGGGAGTTCAGTGCTGACCTTAGACTCGGAGCTGCAGTCACAACACAGCGGTCCTCTCCTTCCAGCCATGTCCTCGCCGTCTCTGACAGCCTTGACTGACGGCTCTCGGAGCTGCGTGTTTGCAGCACTCTCACTCTCCTACGCTTTCTGGTAGAATTTCAATGCCAACACGCTGATTTAGACTGAGGGTCATTCACAGATAATTTGAGACCCATTATCTTTTTATGTAAATAATGTTTTGCACTGCTTTTCTAATAAAACTGTTTACACGTTTCCCTTTTAGTCGAGACCTGCGAGAGAGGCTAACAGAGGGAAACCACCCACATCACAAGTTTCAGACTACACTGTTTCTTGTTTGAAAACCAGTCCTTTGAATCCATGTGTGGATTTATGGAATGGGAGCCTGGTGAGCAGACTCCATTTAAAGTTTGAATTGATAGACCATATTGATCACCTAGAGAGTGTTGTCCTCATTAAATGCTGCCGCTTAGGTCAAGTTCACACAGAGCCCCTCTCTTTTCAGAGTAATTCCGTTTCAACAGGGCGGTGAGCTATTCACAGGGCATTTTGGGAACTGTGAGACACAAATAACAGTTTTTTGTTTTTTTTTACCTTGGACAATTTAGCATTTATTTCTTCCTTCCCTGTTTGCGATTTCATAGATGTCTATAGACATAGAAATCACCATCGTATGAGCAAACACTAGAAGAGTGGTTAAAAGGAAATCATTACAAGCTGTGCAGTGCTCCGTGAATGAGGTTTTGATTTGTTTTTATGCCATTTAAAATGAATAAATAAGGGGCACTGGCGAGGAAACCACTTAAGGCTTTTTGTTTTATCTCATATTTGGACTTGCCTTTGCCCTGGCTTAGGACACACAGCTGCATGGGAATTTATGGCATTTTGTGTCATGAAACATACAGATAAATCTTTGTAAGCAAAAATGCAACCTTTTTGGCCTCTATCACCTCAAACCAAGGGAGACTCCACTTGCAGTCACTAAGTCATTGCATTCAGTTTGCCCACTGTTAAATGTTTTGGAGTTTTTTTTAACAATACGTAGCAGTCCACTAACAATGCGTTTCATTGAATCATGTGACTATGTTATGGTTGTGTTTGCAGCAGATAGCTTGAAATCTTTTCATGAGTGAGATAACTGTTGCACAACAAAAGAAAATATGTTACATGTATACCAGTTGTGTGAAAAGGAGAAACACTAGCAACCAATTTAAACATTATGTCATATTCACAGTTTTTTGGAATTTCTGAGCGAAGCACTTTCTTTTTGCTACATAGAAATTAAGGAGCATTAATATGATTGCCGTAAGTATCAATATTTACATTCAGTATTGATAAAAATCCTAATGATACCAATCCCTAGTTGCATATGTGTATGAATTTTGGGCAGTTCCACCAAAACTTTCTTCATTCAAATATTTGTTAGAAGCCTAATAATGTAAAACTATTCAGTGTTTTACAAGAAAAATGGAAAGAATAGAGAAAAATTGTTGTTGAAGTTCTGGCAAAGTTCTTTTATCTATTCAATTACCATCCAGCAACCCCTCAGATTCAAGGCTCTGACATACCTTCTGTTTTCTGCGTCTGAGGACAGCTGCCGGTCATGTGGATGCGCATGTGGTTCCATTCATTCAACAGGAGGATCTGCCACGGTCTGGCATTTCACACGTTTCCTGATCCACACTCCATTCCAGTTGGTGGCGGTAATGTATCATGACATTGTTTGCCATCTGCCATAAAAATCAAGAGAGAGAAGAAGCATGCCCATTAGGAATGAAAATAGCAACCTCCTAACAGCAAAAAGAGCTCTAGCATTTGTTGTTTTTGGCTGCAAAAAGCAAATAAAGAAAATATAATGTGTGACCAGGACCAGGGACTAGTGTGAGAAACAAAAGATTATATTTTGTAACCGGAGCATGTGCGGACAGAGAGCTTGCAAATTTTGGGCTGCATGCACACGTCCACATATGGAGTCTGCGCAGACATGGGCTGATGACAACATTTACATCACATGGATCAAAGTGGACCCTTTTGCAGACATGCTTATTATGAAGCAAGCTTTATCAAATAACCCCTTGGAAGAGTCCCAAACCTCAGGCTGAGTACCACTGAACTGACACAGCATAAGTACTACAATCTCATAGAAACGATGTGTTTGGTTTGAAATTTTCTGTGGTTGTGTGAACTGATGTTGTCGTGACTACAACCCTGTGTACTGCACACCAATATAAAGCATTTCTATTCCTCATACTCCAGGATAGCATGGAAATGGGTTATGTTGCATTCATGTTGCATTGGCATGTGGCAGACAGCAAACCTGACATTCATTGTTTTCAATAAGAGAGCAACAGTAAATCCATAAAGTACCACCTACTGCTCTGCAGACAGAACTTGAAGCTGAATCCTCTCAGCCATCAACTTCTGCAGACGATAGGATAAACCAGATGGAAGGGAAAAAATCTGACAAAATGGATGCAGACAGATATGTTTGTGCAACAGCTCTGCTTGTCCTGTCCTCTGATAAAGATGAAGCAGTGGATAGACAGAGGCTCTCTTCCTTTTGTTTTAGCTTTTAAGATAAAGATTTACCTACAAATGAGTGGACAGAGCCTCTAATATCCAAACACTGCCAAATCAGTGCATTGAAGTGAAATAAAATCATCAAAGTATTTTTTTTTTTCTTGTACCAATCTGCATCAGTGGTCAAACTGCTTGTTTAACAAACTCACATTTTCACAGGAATCAATGTCAGGATTCTTCACGCTGCTGTTGGTTCAGACAGCAATCATCTCTGCGTTCAGTAGTGTTATTAATGAAATGATACAGTGGATGACACCGTTTTGATGTTTTATAGTGACTGGTAAAAGTTATCTGCAGCAGGCTTATGCCCCAGTTACAATTCGTGCAGTCTACTGACCAAGACATGCTCTTCAGAATTACTTAAAGATAACAAGAGACCTAATGATCCTCGCTGATCTGCAGCACTGAAGACACAGATTAACATGCCGTTTGTCCTCACTTAATTGTCTTGTTATTCCGCCACGACAGCAGATGATCAAGAAACAGAGGTGACCGACAAAAGTCCCTTTGTACCTCTCCGTCTCAAAAACAACTTCTCTCCTCTCACTCCTTTCCCCCACCTGTCAGCGCAACACAGAGTGAAAGTCAGGTAAGGACTCTTGCTGCAGGGTGTCACAAACACAACACGAATGAGGGCCAGACCACACTGCTGGGAGGAGGGAACAGCCCTCTGACCAAAAGCGGTGCTCATGATTCATTCATTACATCGTTAACAGTTTCCAGAGTGTCAACAGCTTGTCTTTGAAGTGATAATCTTAACATTGAGGGTGTCCTTGAATTTCTTCTCTCCATTAAAATGGTTAATGGGAAATGATTTCTATAATTCAGCAAGGAGGAGTTCCCTGAGCCTCCTGTTAGTTAAACCATGTCTAATAAATCTTTGGGGAAAAGACAGAAAATATGGGAGGCTCCTCGAAAGCACAGGGCATTTCTTCCTCACTTTGCATTTGATAATATGTTGCCTCACACTGTACTCAAGGATTTTATGTTTTCATAGTTAAAGCTAATAATCTACTGCATTTAAAAGTACTGTATATGGTAGGTTGTTTTTTTAATATCATTAAATACAGTATAAAGAGTATATACTATATATATTATTAATATTTTTATTTTAATCCATTCATTTTCAATTTATCCTGTTGTTTAGAGGATCTTTAGAGAGGATCTTTTCAGCAGTCCTCAACCAGTTATCTTTGTGCGATGATGCTTTGCACCAGTAGGATATGGAAGCTACAGCAGCATGATGGAGTATACTGAACTGATCCACTGGTGCTGGACAATATAAGACAAATAAGATAGATGTACACTTTCCTCCCAAGGAAAAACAACAGCATCAGTTGTCTCAGCAAATGCCCAATAAGGACATGTGTTTACATTCAAGTGACAAACCCTAAAACATCTGAAGGATTTCCACTGGGAGCTAAGAGGAAATAATATGACCTTATTATAAAGCAACAAAGTCCACAGACAAAGAGGTCGGCGTGGGTGGATGGGTCAATAAAACATTGTACTTCGACACAGAAGAAAGCTGTTTTCCTCGCGTTTCATACAGCAGTCAACATTGGTTTCTTTTGACCATGACAGCGGAAGTTCCCCAACCTTAACCAAGAAGATATTTTTAACCCAAGCTATTAAGAAATAAGTTAAGATGATCCTTTTTTGGTCCCACAGGGGGTAAATTTGCACAATCACAGCAGCAAAGGGATAGTGAAAAGCATCAGTAAAATATACATCAGCAAAAAATCCAATGTCCTGCATCTCTATCTTAAAGGTATCAATTACCAATACCCAGCTCTTGTTAGATCACAAAATGCTCTTATTTTTGTGGTGGTGAAATGTTGTGCTGCTGAGAAGGGCCTCAGTTGTTTAGTTGAGGAGAAAAATGACAAACATTGTTTGTCATTTACTTTGGATGACTCACTGAATAGCTGATGAGACCAAAATTTGTGGCTAAATTGCAAGAAATAACATAGGGCCAATTTTTCCTTTTTTGAAAGTACAAATTAGCCGATCAAGTGAGGTGTCAGTGCAGCAAAGAGAAAAAATGTGCCAGAATCATTTCTGAGTTGAAAGTTTCTCTCCAATTAATGTGTTTCAGGGTAGCAAAAATATTACAAAACTGCTATATTTGCAACAAAAACATAAGACAAAGCAGAAGAATCTATAATTCTTCCAACTAATGAACGGTCAACAGTATTTAAGCAACAAACAGCGCTTTCCAGTCTGAGCAAAGAAACCACAAACACCAAGATGAGCTTCTACCAGTTGCCAGAGACTGGATTAGAGCTTTGTTATTTATTACCCGAGTAAATATTGTATGATCTGTACAACTACTGTTAGAGGAGATAAGAGATAGTAATTCAGGTAATTTGTGTTTTTCAGTTTATCTTCTTGTTGTTTTACACTGTAACGTTTTTATGTTGTTTTGTTCACCCCTCTATGTGGATGGATGACAGCCCATAGTTTGTCAGCGCACTCAATTGTAGCAGTCTTATATAATAACAGTTTTATAACATTTGTTTGCAGATATGGAAATTTGGTTCAAAGAATTGAACCATCAAAAGAGCAGTATTGAGACCAGACATGAGAACAAATCCCAAAAGAAGGACGACAGAACCACTAATGTTCAGCGGGCCGATAATCATGTTTTAAACAAAGCAAAGTCATGTTACCAAATATTATTGTTAATTTCAGAACAAAAACATGTTAGCAGAGTCAAAAGCAGATGAATATAATGGGAACATCCAGCTTAAAATCTGCCACATCAAGGAAATCTTTTAATACCAGCACAATTTATTTCAACTCTTCACCCTAAAACACTGATATAATTCACTGTGTTATTCATTGTATGATTAAAGGCAGCCGACAGCGGCCCCGTAGTAAGTATCATCCGAGCTCACTTCAAGCTTATGTTCTAAGAGGGGACTTTAAACACAGGCATATGGTGATGGCTTTATATCATACTTAGTGATCCCTGTGGGGGGTCTAATCAATAAAGTACATGGTCTTTAGATGAACAAGTCTGTTGGTTTTTAAATCCAAAAGCCTTTTTTTTTTGCGAGAAAAGTAGACTCTGCTGTCCCCACTTTGAAACCCAAAGTACTGAGCAAATTAGGCAACTGTCACACTGTATCTTTTAATCATTTTCTTGTACAATGATGAAACAACTCATAGAGATCAGTGTGAATAAAAACTGCCCCGTATGAAATAGTATAAAATGCATTTTTAAGTAATATAGTAAAGGAGAGAGACGGATAGTGATCTTTTTTTTATTGTCCCCAGTTTTCTCTGAGAGAGATGCTCCCCACAGGACGTGGTGTATGTTTAGTTTAGCTGGAGGTAGGGGTTGATTCAGAGAGGGAGATAAGCTCTGCTCTTCATAACTGGGCCATTTAGTCCCTTGTGACCCAGCCTCTCTGCCTTTGGCAAACACATCATTTTATTGTGACCCCAGCCGGCAGCCAAACAGTCAGCCTATAAGCCATCAGTAATGAAAAGCACTAATTCCAGCCTAGTGAACACAAACGGAGAGGCTCAATTCATATTCATGTGCTGTGCTTCTTCCTTGCACTCCGTGTCAACCTATTCATCCATTCATTGCAGTCAGACCACCTCCAGCATATAGCATCCTCAATTTACTTGACAAGCACAGCAGCCCCTCAAGGTTTGTCTCAACTAAAACAATTAAATGGCTGCGACTGTCGCAACAAAGGCGGTTGAAATGATTAAGGTGTTTTCTCTCTTGTGCAACACAATAACATCCTTGATAAACATTTTCAAAATTTTTAAATTCTCGCGATGATCGCACTGTATGCTTTGGCGGTTCTTACACACCCAACATGTCATTCACATACGTGACAGTTTGATAAATTACTCTGCATCTCGTTCAGCTGCGATGCTCTTTCTTGTGTTTCTTAGCCCAAAGCTGGAGATTTAAAAAATGAATATACAATCCCCCCGTTTAGCGATCACACATGTTTAAAGGTATTATGCACCCCCGAGAGACTTTGCATGTAATAAAGTGTGCATTCTCAGCCGGGTGCATTTGCGGAGGCTAGACATGCCAGCGGGGCTTCACAGCCCACGTCTGGGTGATTCCAACAGCTGCTTCTATGAGCCCAGGGAGAGAGAGTGTCAAGTAGGATGCTTTCTGCTGTCACAAGCTCCTCAAGGTGTTTATTAAAAAAATGTTAATGCCATCAGCGTAACACACACATCATGACTTGGCCCTTGTGACAAGGATCTGGCAGTGCCCAACTGTTTTCACTTGTGGGATGGTCTGGAAGTGTGCGCCGGTTTTTCACGCCCGCACAGCAGGAGGTGTTAGTGGGCAACACACTTCACTCAGGTCCCTGAGGCCGCAAGGGATTTACTTTAGATGTCTTAGTATCTCTAGGAAATATTGATCAGGCACTCTAAATTAAAGGGAGGGCAAATCGAATATTCACTTTGACATAAGTGGACATGCACATGCTGTGTACAAACACAGACTGCCTCTCTCCTTTCTCAAGGTGTTTCTCCAGATTCCAGTATATAATCTTTTAGTTATTTCAAAATGATTCTTCTTTAAGTCATGTTGACCCTAAGATTTAAAAAACAACAACAATCAGCTAATGATATCTCAGCCAGCTCAGCTGAACCCATGGGCCTACACTGATTCAGCCATGTCAACTGGAGGACAAAGTTAAAGGGCATTTTTAGTATTTTATGAATTCTATCGACTTCTATCGGCAACCAAGCAGCCAAGCTCACAGGTGCTCATACTGGAGAGAAATATAAAAGTCACATTTTCATGATAGAAAGTTAGCTGGTCCAACATTTCTAGACAGGAGGGAATACATTACACCATGATCAATGCTTTTTGTTTTTTTTTTTTTTTAATAATAAAGACTTGTTTAAAGAGATCTCAGCTTGTATTCCTTCTTATTACAACACTATTTCCAAATGTTATGTTCTATTTTTAATGCTCATTACTGTAAAGTGAATTGAGGGATCTCTAATCTCGATCTGCAAACAACTGCGTTTGTGAGCACAGCTCTGTGCACTTCAGTAAAGTTGGAAAGATATTTATAGATTCAAACTTCCCAAATCAATAACTCATTAGTAAAATGATATTAAAAAACAAACAACAACTCTTTCCAACTGCAGTAAAGCAGAAAACAAGCCACAACCTAATTTTCATCAAAAAGAGTCATCCTCTGCAGTGGACAAACAACAGAAGTCTCTGTCTGCAGCCCGCTACGAGACGAGTGCGTAGGGACCGTCTGCAAAGTGACACACCAAAAAGAGATAGCCAATGACAAAAATATTGAATTGAGATGAACTTCACTCTTGTAAACTTTAGTGCCCCAGATAACTTCTCACATCAGTGGTCTTCTTTTGGTTATACTACAACACCTTCTCGGAAAATAAAGTGCTTTTGCATAATTTGGGGGAATTTATATTGGAAAAAATATTCAATAGCGTCACTCCGATAGTTCTCACACACAATTATTAAAACTCCTATCATAAGTTGCTTTTAAAGAAGTGAAGTTAAAAACTACTTTTGAGTAACAGATAATGAAAATTTTGATTTTTGTTCAACTTATTTATTTAATTATTTATTCTGATTTCGCACATGCGACCATGCTGGTTAGTTAGTAAATGTCATGCATGCGTATGTGCATTAGTTCCCGGTCATGCAGCTGATTGGAGTGAACACAGTGTGTCCAGCTTTCATGGTAGTGAGAGGAGGATTTGTGCTTTGAATAAGGTTGATCTTAGGTTAACGACCACTGACCATTAAGCTTGTGAAGTAACTGAATTTCAGCGACTGAAGCGTTTCACTCTGTTCTTTCTTGACTGAGGGACACGGATGAAATCCTTAATGAAGGGACCGTACATTTGTCACTGAAACTGTCTGCATTTTAATGCATTCTGTGTAGGGCTGCAATAAATCGATGTAATATTTGGATATCATGATAGGACACTAGATATCATCCTAGATTTTGGATGTCGTAATTTTCTAAGTGTTGTCTTTCTTTTGTGTAAAGTGATGTCATTTTCTAAACTTATCAGACTGTTCTGGTTCTATTATTTGCCTTTCCTACTTTATATCCGCATTACTGATGATTTTTCATCAAAAATCTCATTGTGTAAATACATTGTGAAATGGCCGATAGTCAGTGCTACATTACTGTAGCACTATTAATTTTTGGTCAGAAACAGTGATATTGGGTTTTCTTCACAATGCCCAGCCCTAATTCAGTGATAATAAATGAGACAACAATGAAGTTGTAATGTATGATGTTTAATTATTAATGTAAAACCTGCTGCTTTAATTCTTTTAAATAATGGTCAAAAATGTTAATTATGTGGTTGATATTGATGTCCTAAATCTATCTTCCTGCTTGTTGTTCAAATGTGCCTCTGATACGCCTATAAATAAAACAACCTGAATATATTTACTTCCATTCTGACATCTTTGCACAAGATTTTAGTTGGATTCAGAATTAAATATTATGCCGATGAACATGAGGCATAGCCACAAGCAAAGTCATATCATCTAAATTTAAGGGCTGGGTGACAAGGTACTTGACATGATCTTGTCCCCGTAGGCTCAGACTCAGAAACAGCTTACCTGAGGGCAAGAAAACTGGCTAAACCGGTTGCCGGCAGACTGAATTAAACTATTTCTCTCTGACTTGTGTATTATTATGGTGCAAGAATACCAGCTCATAAAACTGAAAGCAGAAAGATTTTGTTTTTGAGCTGCTGACAGACAGCACATATAGAGCCCCGTGGTGCCAATTATGGATGCCTAATTTTCTTACAACCTTTCTCTTTTTAACAATATCTTTGCTTTTAATTAAATTAAATTGGTGTTGTGATTGTGATGTTTATATATAGTCCAATGTTTTAATGATGTGAATAAAAATAACTGTAATTAGCTGATTAACTCTCAATGAGAAGAAGACATCATCCAATCTAAAGGCAAACTGTTTGTTGGGTTTATTCGATACTATCGAGGAGAAGAACAAAAAAAGCACACTCACGTT
Organism: Plectropomus leopardus; assembly: GCF_026936395.1. Classification (NCBI taxonomy): domain Eukaryota; kingdom Metazoa; phylum Chordata; class Actinopteri; order Perciformes; family Serranidae; genus Plectropomus; species Plectropomus leopardus. The sequence continues at coordinate 13,582,970 of NC_142183.1, forward strand.
ACACACACACACACAGACACACACACACACACACGCTGTATCAGTGTCCTTTGGGTTAATTCAAAATCATAGACAGGGAGACAAAAAAGCACACCCACGTAACACACAAGCTATAGAGAGGCTCAGCCCTGCAAACCCACAGCCGTCACCTTCTTTCTCAGCGTCATTACTGTGACATGTGTAAATACGCTGCAGTACCACTAATGAGAACAGAGAGTAGGCTACCGCGTGTCAGTCTCATCATGGCTGCCTTGATCAGCTCCATATTGCATGGCATGTTCACAAAGGGAGCAGACATTATGTCACAGGTAACATGGACGCTTCATTCAACACCGTCTGACTATCAGCGCCGGGTTGAGAGCTATATTCATCAGCCCGCCGTTAATTAATGCCTGCATGATTGAATGCGAGAAGGGGCGCACGGGAGAGATAATGCACACCTACAGGTACAACGCCGGCTCCACTCAAAGATATGATGATTAATTCATTCTTGTCTTCTGCTGTTGAAATTAAAATCAGACACGCTGCATTTTTTTGTGTCAAATGCTCAGCGAACACAACAAGAGTCATTCTGATAGTAATTAGAAGCCGGTTGGAAGACGGGCTTCACATATACGTCATTTAGACAGCTCCGAGATGCAGCCTGTACAGACAAACATGTACGTATGTTATCCCTGAGTTGGGGCTCTTTGATTGTAACAGATTGGAAAGGAAGGGGGCTATTTGAAACTGGGTCTCTGGAACACCGGCTTTGAGGTTAGGGTTAAATGGGATTGCTCCCTTTGAATCATTTTGATGACCCACCACAGCTGAGTCTGCAGGTTGTCCTGCTTGCTTTGAAGCGTATTATGTGCCTGAGATTGAGCAGAACTCGGGGCTTATCACACACACACACACACACACACACACACACACACACACACACACACACACACACACACACACACACACACACACACACACACAAACAAACACACACTGCATCTCAGACACAGGCGGGATGGTGGGTGACAGTTTAGGCAACTCTCTAGAGAAAGGAGGAACTACTTTAACCAAATGGAGTCCTTGAGGGGTGGAGGTTACTGGCAAACAACCGTGACATTGTTATTTAAAGAATAGACAAAAAAATAGATAAGAGTCATTGATTAGGATTGCTTTAATCTATTACATTCACAGACCTTCTGCAGTATGCAAAAAGTAACCTTTGCATATGTCCTAGGCATCTGTCTATCCATCTAAACTCTGAGATATTCAAAATTAAGCAAATACCGTTTTTGTTCTTATGCATTCTCATGTAGATTTTATGAAATCTACACAAACAAATACAACTGCAATGTCAAACATAAACAGACAAAAACGGCATCCAGATTTTTGCAGCAGCGCAGTGAGTGAACTGTTAAGGCAGTTTTTATGTGAATGAACGCTCAAGACCCAAGCCAAGGTCCCGTGTTACTCGTCACCTGCTGATTACAGTGAAGGGAACCTGACCATCCTCACTTACAATGGTGGACCGGCTATTTTTATCATAGTGACAATCTCAGCAGCTCCTGAACAGACATAGAAGTTATTAGTTATTAGAACTGTAACTGTTATAAAGTGTTCAATTATTGTACTTAGGATAAGTTTTATTTATCTATAAGAGGAATGTGTTGATAGCTTTGTGTAAAATCCATATTTAAATATTCTTTAAACTGTTAAGTATACTGTAAAAATGCCATGTTTAAATATCCTTTTGTAATAAAAAAGCTTTTCTTTACAGCCAATGACTATAGACACCACACTAAAGACACCAGTATCAAAAAAACCCCAAACAATCCCAAAACCTAGTTATAACTTACGTAAATTCAGACAAAGAGACATCACATGCAAACCGTAATTACAGTCTCCGCAGTTCGCACTTTCTACAGTACAGTGCAACTCTGATGTCCGTCAAGTTCAAATCACTTAAGAAAGAAAGTGTGCTGTTTAAAACTTGAGACCTTGGCAATGTGGTTAGTTCAATTCAAGTTCAACACTCAGACATTCAGCAAGGTTTTTACTAATTAATTTTTCATCACTTTTCACCCGATCTGTTGTGTAGTGCAGAATAAAGCCTGACTGGTGGCACCCTGGCACTTGACAGGAGACTGAAACCAATGAGCCTAAGTTAGGAATCTTATCAGAGGTACATGCAAAACGGCCAAGAGCTTTTCAGATTTTTATCAGTAACGTTCCCATTGTTTCATAAAAACAAACAAACATTTTAAAAAAAACAACCTTCACTTCTTTTTTTTTTCTTTTTTTATCATTTGGACCTCCATTTGCTTAGTTTTTTTTAAATCATGCAATATGGTCTTATCTATCAATCTATCAATCTGTGTCTCGATGAGCCCAGTTGCCAGAAAAATTGATGGCACTGAACATTTCTGCAAACCATGAATGTGTTACATTTGCATGATAGTGTATACATTGAAATTGAACTCCTCAGCAGCACTCTGGTTATAGACAGTATATAAAGATGGACAACAAGTCTCCAGTCCCTCTCTCTGTGTAAAGCTGAAGCCAAAATATTCTGCATATGGCTGCTCACCAAACTCATCAGAAAACACTTGGACAAACATCAGGGTGATAAGAACTACCTTACATGTTAGAAACAATCTTTGGGAAACATTTATTTGACATGTTCTTTGAGTTTTTAGTTTTTTTAACAAGGAGTGGGCGGGGTTTATGACCTATACTGTAGCCAGCCACCGAGGGACATACAAGATATTTTGGCTTCACTTTTGGGGAGCTGTTATTTCATTCATCTTTATACACAGTCTATGGCTATGGTAAATGTGTAGGTTAGCTTTAGGCACAAAAAACAAATGGTTATGGTTATATATATATATACACACACACACACACACATAACATGAAAACGATAGACATTCTTGGACAAATTATCCAGTTCATGTGCCTAAAATTTTAAAATTGTGGTGTTGAAGAAACAAGTTGACACTACTAACCCATCACTTACACACACACACACACGCACGCACACACACAGCAGCATCACCCCTGTTTTTAGCTGTTTAGCGCCACATGAGCTCCATCTGTACTCAAAGCCTTCATTGGTGACATGTGGCCTGTCCATTATTGCTCTATTAAAAGCTGTGTGCATGTCAGCGGGTCTCACGCTGTTCCATAGCAAATATGCATCTTGTATTCTGGCAGAGAGATTAACAACATCAAGCACAGTGACTTCTTTTAATGTCAGTCTCCCTTTGATACTTGGCACTCGCATTTGGGACGTGATTGAGATTAGATCTTTCACAGAGTAAGTGTAAGATGATACTGTATAAAGAGGGTGATGCCCCTGACATTTGAAAGAGCTTCTTTTGACTGTGTTGGCGGGATAATTATTTATAAAGAAGTTTTATTAAGTTTGCACTCACTGCGTGTCTTTATTCAGTCTTTCTACTGATGCCTGGATGTCAACAACTTCCCCCACTATCTTTTTAAACATTTAGTTTTCTCTTTTCCACCCAACTCTGACCTTTGTGATACGCTCAAAAAACTCATCTGCCTCCCTTCTTTCACTAGTGGATCCAGGCATAAGCGTGCCGTCTGTCGCGTACTCACACACTCTTATATACACGAGCACATAGACAAACAGACATGCAGCACCTTTATTTTCTCTCTCTGTTTCTTCTCCCCTCGGGTCGTCCGTCTATTTTTGCCCTAGCCTGCTGCTACCTGAGGGGCGGCTGAAAGGTGGTAATGGAGGGCTGACTGAGGCCTGTCACTTCGTGCTCTTTCACCCCGGGGACTGTGAGTGGGAAAGTAATGGCCGAGCCTGCCAGATGTAGCAGTCACTTTTAATCAAGTGCACGGCTGTCACTCTGCCTGTATTGATCCCTGTGAAGTCCCCAGGCAGCCTGCAATCGGACCGGTTTCTACACCACAACAACTTTCCTCTCGCCTTTCAAACAACTCCCCATGTGGTGGCATCTTGGCCAAGCTAATCATAATCCAGCTCTGCCGTGAAAAACAGCAACCACAGAAAACAAGATCGGACAGGGTCATCGCCCCAGCCGTTTACTGTGTGTGTCACTCACACACCATCCTGTCAGCGCGTGTTGTGATTTCATGTGAGACTGGTATTTGCATGCAATTTATGTGTCGGTGCCGCTCTCACTACTTTGGTGCATTCATGCATGAGTGTGTATCTTAAGACAGCATGCCTATTAGTGGTACAAGCTTAACACATTAGGGTGCTCGAGTAAATCCTTCCATCTTCATATTGTTTGTTGGATGCGAAGTTTGCTGAAAATATCGCCAAGGTTAAGTAGCCACTGTGAGGCCATATTTGTCTTGTCTTCACCTCGCTCAACAGGCACGCATGCTATTGTGAGACTGGGTGAAAGTCAGGATTTGGCACCTGCCCCCCCCTCTCTCTCTCAGAGATCTGTTGCAAGGCTCTGGTTTTATTGTTCATTTGCTGAGGCCACAGGGGCTGACTATTACTGGGTCATAACTCGGCAGGATGATGAGGGATGAATTCTAATGTGGATCCATCACCAATAGGGATGGGAGGGAGGTGGCAGGAATGAGAGTTGGAGGACTCATGGGGGAGATGGGAATAAAGTATGTCATGAGCACACACACACACACACACACACACACACAGAAGCACACACTTGTATGCAAACACAGAAACACACATCACACTCAGACGTATGCAGGTGCATGCACTGTCCTGTCCACTGGAAATGTAAGCCATGTTTGTGCATAATAACCCCTCAGATGTGCATTGTCACATTGTCACTCTTTGTACTGTTTTTTACTCCAAAATAAGGAGGGTACAGACTATAGAGGAGGCACTACTGCACAGAGGTCACTTTCTTTCCTGTGCAACACTTTGCTGTTGCACAAAACTCCATTTGTGTGGAAGGATCATGGCTGGCTGGAAAAGAGAGCGGGGAGAGCAGTCGCAGAATAATCTGCTCCACCATCCAGACACATGGTTGACTCCATGTGGTAAACCTCACTGACAGATGCTTAGAGTAAGAGTAAAAGGAAAGGTGTTAGGCAATGACATGTGAAATAGAGGGCAGACTGTCGAGCCCCCTGCATTGCAGATGTATTCCACTGCGCCATAGTGGACAGACAACTCTGAACAAGGCAGCAATGTGAAGAGAGAATTTGGTAAAAGAGGAGTTTTTTGTGCCCCTGCATATAAACTTGTGAATTTTAATCTTCAAGCTTGCCATGTGAATCAACATCTTGTGAACACAAGATGCACAGAAGATGTTAAATAACATAAAAGAACAAATAGGAATGTAAAATTATGCACAGTCAAATAAATCTGACAACTTGTCGCTGTAAAGCATATCTCATACAGAATGTAAATTTTCTGCGCCGCTGCCAAAAAGGTTATGGCAACAAAATGCTGATTATTTTATTTCTGTCACATAATATGTTGCTGCAACAGTAAATTACAGTTATTCCCAGCCTCGTATAGGAGCGGAATTATTTCAAGTTGTAGATTTTTGGTTCAGTTTAGATTAAACTTTAATGATCCCTGTGGGGGAACTGGGTTGTTGCAGCTGAGGAGAATAAGATATTGCTAATAATAATAATACAACAGAGAGTTCTGGGGATAATTCAAGAAGTCGCCACCGGCAGAAAGTGCTGATTATAATGCAGTAAATGAGTAAAGATCATAGATTGTCTGCAGTGACAGGTTTACAGGTTGAAGTGGATGTTAAAGCATGTGCTGCTACTTATTCTTATTGCGAGAGAAGAAGTGCATAGAGGTGCAGTGGGTCCAGCAGTGCAAATATGCGTATGCAAATATTCTTTAAGTTGCTGTCATCACATTTGAGATAAGAGACGCAAAAAAAAAGACAGATAAGACATCTTATTTTCTATCTATATAGTTTGTACCCAATGCTTTCCACCAGTTTTTCTCCCGTTCTTTTCTTTATCAGCACATCTTGTTATGTAAAGCACATCACAGGAAATTTCTATCGTCTGCACAGCTCCAGCATAATGCAAGCCATCAGGGGTGACTTGGGGAGAATGCAGGGGGGAGTGGGGTCTGTCTATGGGATTTGCAACCTAAGTATCAACCCTTGCTTTCTTACAACACACTGGTGCAGAATCCCTCTCAATCCCCTTCATTGTGGAACAAAGATTTTGCACTGCAGCTCACATAATGTGAGCAGGAAAAAACCAACAAAAAGACATGGCTCCTCCAGTGCCTTCTGTCTTTTCTGCAGGAAACAGACCGATGGCTCTATTAGAGCAGCGGCACCATACACCCTGGGTAAAATAGCTGTCAGATTTGTCACTTTCAAATGACATACCTATTAGAAGCTAATAAAACCCCTGAGCTAAGTTGAGCCAGCCGGCACATATCAAGGCTACAATTCAGTAGAAGGATGAGATTTTGAGGTGAAAGAGAGAAGGATATTTCTTTGGCTTTTGTGTGAGCTTTTGTTTGCCTGTTCGGCCCCTGTCAAGTTAGACAATGCAGTTCCCTGAGAGTCTAATCGATGCTGCAAATGTCAAAGACTGGCTATGGTTGCATGAGGCTAAAACATGACTCTGAGTGTGGTGTTGTTATCTGCTGGACAAAGACTTCGACAGCTGATGGCCAGTCCCGGGGCAAGAGCCAACATCTACAGAGGCTTTATCTTATATAGTCCTCTCATCCACTCGATGCCAATGATCCACCCTAATCTAGGTGCTGTTGTTCATCAGGAAAATCTCTCTGTGCTAGCTGCCTCTCTGTGTGAGCTGCATGCAATGTAAGAGGCAAAGGCTTGTCAACAAGTGGCAGGTATGTTTGCATGTTATTGGGCAAGTATCAGATTTACAGTTTTAGAGCTTCCAATCACTGCTTAGACACAATTACTTTCATTTCAGTGGTTATCATGTTTGCTCTTTGAAACCTTAATCATATTGATTTGTTTACATGTGCTGGAATGCACAGACATACACACAAACACACACACACACACACACACACACACACACACACACACACAGACACACACACACACACACAGCCATTGAAATTCAGGGAGCATCTACAGTGGAGATTGCAGTGTTGTGTCATTAAGACAGCCCCCCCAAGGGTACCATTATTGTACAGATGCACAGTAAAATACCCAGCCACACACACACACACACACACACACACACATGCAGAGCTAGGCTACCTTAATTGGCCTCAGTCTCGCAAGAGAGTTGTATTTTTAAAATGCGTTGTGTATTGAAGACCAAAACTGAACCCCCAAGACTTCACCGTTGTGACGTAGTTTTCAATATATCGAGGCAGATTTTATCACTGCAATAAAGGTAGATTTGTCACAGTACTCTGTCTTTCCAAAAGCAAATAAAATTTCACTAGTCTTGAAATTATAATGGGACTATATAAATTTAATCAATCAATACATTGATTAGCAATTACACAATGGCGGCAGACCTGGGCATAAAATGTTTAATGTGCTAAAGAACAAGGACATGAATGAACTGAACATGGACAACCATCTATGACTTTGTTATACATTTTTATTTTAGCGATTTTTTTTTTTTTTTACCCATTTTTACCAATCTACAGTGCAGTCTTTGAGCTATGAGTTTTATTGGGAGGGCGTAGCTGCTGTTTAGGTACCTTAACCAACCAGTAGGAGTCACAAGTGAAGTAACTAGTGCTGGGTATTGGTGTTCAATACCTTAAAGGTATCAGCCGAAATAACCCAGTACCAAGGAGTATTGAAATTTTACCAGTCAAACAATTGCACTTCTGTTTTTACAGGTTATTGAAAGTTCCTGCTCGTCAGATGCATACATTCCTATTCAAAATAACCGTACAAAATCAGCAAACACCTCAACACCTTCTAAAGAGAACACTATAGACATCAAGGTTAAAAACATTACAACGATAATTGATTTTGTTAAATTTGTCTTTAATTCAAATGTGAATGACTGAATATGTCACAATACCTCAGAGTAAGATGTAGTACTGCTCACACTTTGTTTCTTTGGTTCTTCTCATTTGTTTTGTTCGACATTTTTGACTCCATTAAGTAAAAGTCCTTAAGATTTTGTTAAACTTTTAGTTAGTGAACAGACCAATGTGAATTTAATTATTACACATAACATAGGCCTCACGTGTTGCTGTATGTGTTTGAATGTAAAATCTACTCCCGTGTATCGTTCAGTCACCCCGCCTCAGGATTACCAAAAACAGGGAAACAACATCCATTCTCTTCTATCTATCCCAGACTCTCAGTGCCGAGGAGAGAAACAACCGACCCACTGCTATCCATCTCTTCCTGTACTGGAGGGGCTCTAGGTGATAAATTCAACTCTTACCAAAACCCACTGGCAAGACACCAAGCACATGTTGTCCCAGAACAAATGCTTTTAAAGTGTATATTGTTCAGATTTTAGTGCTGTGTTCAGTTTCGGATACCTGCTTCAATCACTCGAGAGTCACATTATCATCCGTCATCACTTCCCCTCAACTTCAGGCTGGCTGATCACCTCATCATCCTGCCAGACTTTGCCCACAAATTGAAACTTATCCAACAGATGATTCCAGTGATCCTGTTTGCCCCTCTAAGGAATAGTCTCTTGGCCAACAAATCTGCCCATAACTTCCTGTAACACTGCACAACGCGTCATTTTCACATTTGGTTTTGTAATGATTAAACTAGAAAGAGATAACGTGTTAATTGATGAGCTTTTAGAGGTGCTGATAGGTGGATTTAATTACCTTTGGACAGAGCGAGGTGGTTTTTTCCCCCATGTTTCCAGTCTCAATGCTAAGCTAATCAGCTGCTGGCTGTAATCTCATATTGAACAGACAAATATGAGAGTAGTATTGATCTTCTCATCTAACTCTTGGAATGAAAACGGACACATTTATTTCTCAAAATGCCCTTCTTTTAGATGAGGCAAAAATCCACCTGTGGACCAACAAAAGCTAAATGGAAGAAATGAGCACATTTACATGTACAAAACAGTTTTTGCCCTTATTCCAAAAAAGACAATATTCCTACTAAGCTGTTTGCATGACTAATGAGAAAGAATATTCCACTAACTCTCCAGTTTGCATTTAGCTCTGAATATTCTGACTAAAATGCCCTAACATGTTGTTTATTATGTCAAAATGTGGAAAAGCAGAACAGCTGGAGCTGCTTGTCATTTTGCATCTTCGCTTAAAAAAATTTTTTTTTTTCATCGTTTCCTAACAGAGGCAGACCTGGACTCCCTCTTTCATTCTATCACCTTATTGAAAAGGTTAGTGCTGCAATATATGCAGATATCCAAAAGACTTCCACAAAGTTTAAAAACAGGTGTGTTTCCCTGTCCCACCAGAAATGTGGGATATTCTCTTGCAAGCATCTCTACCACACAGCCTTACAAACTGCTGGCAAGTTGGTTTGTGTACAACATATCCATGAAATTGCACAGCGCAGACCATAAACACGCAAAAATAAAATGAAAAAAAAAATAAATGGCTGTATACATGCACAAATAATGCTCCTAAAACCTGAATAATACCAGCATATCCCCCCACAACTTAAAGAAGTATTCCACCGATATAAAGAAAGCCCTCCCATAACTTTAGGCCATCTATGCAGCAGTATCATGGGCTCTCCCGGAAAACAGAAAACCTACAAAAACAAGAATGTGCCTGACGTAAAGTGACAGCAAGCTAAAACATGTTTCTAAAAATATTTTAGGCGAGAAATATGCAACTCAGCAACAGAATCTTGGTTTATATATGTTATCAGCGCTGCTTAGTTTTACTCTTTGATATCAATTCTTCAGCTTTGTTTTCACTGTGCAGGACAGTGTGGCGGCCACTTCCTCTCAACAAACTCTTGCCATTATGGCAAAATGGGGCAATAAAATACGTTTCTGAAAGCACTTTGGGTGAAAGATTAGCAGTGCGAAAACATCATCTTGATTTATATTTGATCAGCGTTGCCTAGTTTTAACGCTTGACTTGATTTCAATCCAAGTTTGAGAGACAGTGAGAGGGGCAGGTGTATCTCTTGAGCAGTTGTATTCTCTTGGAGTATGAGGTGGCGGCAGCAGGGTGGGTGGCAGTTGGTGGGACACACGAAAAATGCAGAAGTACAGCCCGTAGTTCAAGCAACAGCCCCAAGAGCCCATGAAACACCATCAAATGACATAAATTAGAGCAAATTGCATAAATTACAATATTTGCCTGTGTTTCACCTGGGGGGAAGAGAGCTATCTCGGGGCGGCCCATATTATTTTTTATACAAAGCTGGTTGAAAATTAGCCAAGTATCCCTTAAATCGTAAAATACTAAAATCAGAAAATGGCCTAATATATTTAGAATAGAATATGCTGCTTATATGACGCGCATCAAATTCATAATATTGTCACATTTGGAATAATAACAGGTGTGGATGTAACCATGGCCACTGTTTTGGAGAAAACCAGATAACTTTGACTTGCCATGAGTTAAAATACAAACAACTCTCTCAACTCAAGTATATTTCTAACCAGGACTTAAAGCTGTAGCTGTGGCTTTAGTATTCTCAGCCATCCTTAAGCTCTTACACACATGCGTGTCTGGCTGTGTACGCACCAAATGCACCCAACATCTGCCTTGTGTCTTGGTGAACAGACAGTCTCCCTTGTCCATCCTGCATCAACCTCTCTGGAGACCCCTGGCCACCTGTGACAACTCCCTCCCCCTTCACACTCACACAAACAGACACACACACTCTTCCTGCTCCACCCTTATACCGCATGAATAATGCATCATCAGACAGTCGGCAGTGAGCTAATGAGTCAATTGCTTCGAGAGCCTGGAGAGACACCCGTGCGCTGTGATGGTTATACCAAGCCGTCCCCTCGCTCAGGTTGTACGCAACACCAGATGTCCAAGGTGCGGGGTGATGAATTATGGGTCATCCCTCTCGCCCCTCTTCTGCAGTGTCACCGCATTAGGAGGCGAGAGCATGTGGTTTGGCCCATGTGGTTAGGCGTATGTGTGTGTGTGTCCGTCTTTGCTCAAGGATGGAGAACCATTTATATGCACATTCGACGGAAAGGTTGGGTTCATTTAACTTTGATGCTTTCTCTCTGCAGAGGGGAGATTTCCCTCTGCAACTGCGGCTTATGTTCTGTAAGTATTTGTACCGCAGGGCGTCTGAAGAAATACAGTTGTGCTGGTGATATAATAAGGACTAAAATACAATCTGCCACTGAGCGTGCAAAGGAGGGGGGAATACATGTATGAAACATGCTTATGAAAGCACATTTAAATGATTGTTTAGGCATGCATGTGCGAACAAACGCTGGACTGTGAATATATGATCATCTTAATGTGCTCTGGTGCAGTGCATCTTTCTCTCATCTTTGATGAATCTATTGCTTCATTTTGCATAAAACATTGGCAGTTTGATTTGATAGCACATATTTGACCTTTTAATTCTCAAGTCTTACTGCCACACCATGACACATTCTGTCTACGACCACAATTTGAAAAGCTATATCAACCATCTATGATCACATGATGAGCATGCCAAAAAACAAAGTGTAGCGCAGTGTACAGTGAAGGGATTTAAAGTGTGACGAAAGCTTCCCTAGGCGACACTATTGAAGTCACAAGCTCTTGTGACAATTACAGCCAATTCCCTTACCAAGTCCACTCAGCCACTTTAACAGTCTCTCAGAGCAGAGAGAACTTCTTCCAATGTCAGAGTGAAACACTGTGTAAAGAGCAAGATTTCATTAATAATCCTTTCAAAGTGAAACGTCTGCCTTTGCAGTTTTAGTGTGATCCTACTGACAGTCAGGGCAGACTGTGAGGCCAAGTTGTAATTGGGGTTTCTTGAGCCAGCACATAATGCTGTGCGAAACTGTTTAACATCTTTAAACTTAGTCAAGTACTGTTGGCATTCTGTGGAGGGATTTTATAACCATACAATACACGGTTCATTGGCCAGCTACAGTGAGGTTCCGCGAGGATTCAGTTTTTTTTCTCTCACTGTGTGCTTTTGTGATTTTTGTTCACAATTACTGTAGCTGTACAACAAAAAGGGCACAGAACCAGAGCTAGAATATAAAAAGGGAAAGATCCTGAAACAGCTTAAATTTTTTTTTTTTTTTGTTTTAAATATAAGTGCGGTTTAGGGCTGCGAAATTAATCAAATATAAATCCCATCACGATTATGGCCTCCTACAATAAGATGAACTTCACCGTCTACAATATTGACGTCTAAAATGCATGCTCCACTCATATAAAACCCACCGCAAATCAAATCAAGCAATAATCTAACAGCCTGCCTCCACTTTTGAAGAGATATTCACTATGCATGCACCCTGCAGCGGCATACTGTGAAAAACTTAATTGACTGCTGCAGCTGTAAAACTAGAACCATCCATTATCAACCATCATCATCAACTATTGTTTGGAAGTGTTTCGGATTTAGGAGAGAACAAATCATACGCAAAGAGATGCATGATGATGCATGATGCTTGTGTCTGCAGTGCAGAGCAACACAACTAATTTGTTAAACCAACTTAAAAAAACAACTACCATCTGCAGGACAATGAATATATAAAGGCCAAGAACAATAACGTCAATGGAAATGGAAAGACAGTCATATTATTACAGCTAACACAACTTAACCGAATCCCTGCCTTTGTCCAGTGACATCAGACATCTATGACAGTGACACTGCAGGGCATGACCACTGTGATAAAAACAAACAAAAAAAAATGCAGGTACGTATATAGGGGATGCACTGTATTCAGATGAAGAAGAATATTATTTTTATGGGGGGGGGGGCTTGATAAAGAATTTTGCCTGGAAATATTGTATGAATACACTGACGCCAAGTAGCATTATTTTTTTTATTTTGTCCCTTCAAAACGCAGTCGTGCAGCCCCTCTGTGTGTGTTTTTGATTCATTGTGCTATAAATGTTTTCCTGATTTGTCAAGTCTACATTGTCCAGAAAGCATCAACAAAAATCCAATAACATTGTAAAAGCATCAGTGAAATGCACTGATGTGGCTGTAAGACCAAAGCACGACCAGTGCGTCTAATGGGGATACCAGACTATAACAATTAATGGAGAATCTCTCCAGTAAATGTGTTTTGCGCCAAACTGTCTGGCTCCCCCTGACAGATTTTTATTAGCTTTAGGTGCCAGGAAGATGTGCATGTTGATAACCAACTGTTTCATCTATCTCACTCCAAACATCTATATTCCCTGATTCATAACTCAGAGCAGCCACTCACATTTACATGAGCCCTGACAAATTGTAAATATTTCATGATAGATAACGCTACCAAAATTAGCATCACTACCAAAATAATCAAGCCTGGGCCTTGGTTATCCTTGAGTAAAAAAGATGCTTACCGTGATCTCCTTCTGTAGCCTCGACAATGCCAAAGTGGTACAAATTAATTTAGAAAATTGTAAGGGTTTTCTACATCCCACATAATGACTCACTATTTGAAGGGATAGGTCTTTGTCAATAGAGATTTACTATCGTTCATGATTTCATTATACATGCATCAGTCATTCAAAACTCTCACAATCAACATGGCCTTTATCTGTCTGTTTACTTTGATTTTTGTAAATGGAGTTCTTGATGCTCCACCACCCTTCACTTGGAGGCAAATCAATGGTAGTTAACATCATGTGATTCATAGCTCCACTGTAGAACTTTATCACAGACGTACTTAATTACTTGGAGCTTTCCATTTGTACTCAAAGGACAAAACCAGCACAGAGGATTTGTCAGTTGTCTCACAAGGCAGTCAGTGAAAAGTATTGCTAATTAATTATCACTTATTTTCACTGCTGCTCCTGATAAAAGCAATCCCTTAATGCAGGGTTCAAAGTGATTCTTAAAAACATGAACCGCGTTTGTTATCAGGTATTCAGAAAGGTTTTATTGGGAAATGCTGGTAGAAAATAATGTACTATATAATGTAAGTAATGCTCACTGGAGGGTTTCCACTAGCTGCAAATAATGTGTACATTACATTTCTACCTGATTGTAACCACGCCAAGATGGAGATTTATTTATTTGTTTTTGATTCTCTATTTGATTTCAGCTCTCACACTTATATGGGTATATCTGCATGTGTACGTTCGCTTGTGGAAATGGAGAAAGTGTTGTACCAAAGATTAAAAAGCCAGTGACATAAAACAAAATACAAGTTCTCCTGATATTTACCACTACACTGATTCTGATTCAGTTCAGATTTAATTGGACTGAAATTATGCTTTGGTATCGATAACTAATAGGAGGAAAATCTGAAAAAGTGTTCCATGTATCATTCTGTGTCCTCTCTCTCAATTTTGGACATTTTTGCGGGTCTGTGGGTTGTTTTCACTTGGGGGGTAGATAATTAATCTGTCGAACCATTTACAACTGATCTGATCAGGTTGATGGATGACAGAAGCAGCTGCTTGCGAGTGAATGCAAACTTTTTGACTTAGCTGAAACAGTTACGTTTGACTTTCAATGTGCCTGACGTTCTGCTGCGCCGTCTCTGCCCCAAGTCTGCTATAAATAACCAAACAGTATATAGTATATTCCAAAAGTATGAATGAATGAATCCAGCTCCAAAAATCTGTTTGTGGCAGCAGATGTTATTATTGTGGTGGCCCAAATAAATGGATGTGTGGGAAACCGTGATGGTATACCAGGGTATTTAGAAATCTTGACAGTATGATGATTCCAATACCGTCAAAAAGAGGGTTGTAAGAACATATTGATACATTTTAGTATCAAACACTGCATGGTTAGGGCCAAAATACATTTTCGATACAGTCGAAAGTAGTGAAATCGCCATTCAAAGTTTGTTTGTTTTTGTTACACAAACATCATCATGTACCTAATACATCAGTGAAATGTCCGAAAGCTGATAACGTCCAAGCCTAACTGGTAATATTCTATTTTTCTGTTACTACCAACAAATCAAATAGACCACTATCACCAATTTTCCAGTCTATCTCTTTTTCATTTTTGCCACAGATTTGGTATGCCACTAAGTAATTACAGCAACAGGATGGTGTATGTGGGACTGACTCAAAACAAACCACAGTGCTCATCTCTGTGGTCATAGAGGAACATGTCACCCAGGGCAACAGAGCGGCCCACTATTTTTAGTAGTTTTTGGCCAAAAATGTAGCTCTATGGTACAGAGAAAAAGGAGTAGTAAGAAAAATGCATTGCTGGTTTTGGTATTTTCATGGGATTTGTTGTGGAAAAATATATAATATTGGCAATCTTATTCCTAAATCTTGTAGGTCAGATGTGCAAAGATCATCCTGTGCAGTATCTGGCACACTAATCCAATAGAGGTTGTCCCCCTGCTCCTTTGGACCTTGTCACTTGTATGAATATTACCTTTGCTCCAGTGCTGACAAGTGCTGAACTGGGATTCAACAGTCATCCAACCACACTAAAACTTTTCTGGGTACAAGTGCCACTGGAGAATGAATCATTGCTTTATTCTGCTATGCTTCATTCACTTTTCCAACAGGGTTGGTCTCGATCATGCCACAGCAGCTCTTTTCAAAGCTGATATTTGAAGCTATATTTTTTACATATTCTTATGGCTTTTGTAAAAGCTATAGCACAGGAGACATTTTCCAAGTATGGAGGCAATGTGAAGTCATTTCCTGGTGTTTGTCAAGTAATGTGGTTCATGAGGAGAAAGTCATTAAAAAAACGTACAGCATTTAATAGTGTCACTGGGTTCAATCAACCCATCATCACACAACCACTCTTAAGGGTGAAAAGAAAATATATAAATAGAATTCTCTATGTGGACAAGATTTTGTAAGAGAAGTATCGACCAAATTATAATTAAACATTTATAAAACACGTTTGCTATTAATCTCTACTGTAGGGAATTATTAATAAACAAGACAAAGAGGCCACGGCCATGCTGACAGCTCTGTGAGGTTGTAATCAATCATAAACATGGAGCTAAATGTACAAATTAAACAAAAATGCAATGTAGAAAACTGTTAAATGCAAACACCTTTTTGGCAATTAGGTTGTTACATTTGTTATACCTGCCAAAGTACTGGACAAATTCTAAAAAAAAAAATCAACCTGAGGGGATCACCCGACTGGTTACAATTCATCACAAGGGGGACATGAATGCCTGCACCAAAGATCATGCATCCAATCAAACTCAAGACCACATATTTCAACCTCATGGTGGCGCTATAGGAAAAGTTTAAGGATCACTAAAGTCTGTGGTTGTAATTCACTGGTGGTAATCAATGTCTGTACAAAATTTCACACCGCAGGCAAAACTAAAAACACTACAGACCAATACAACCGTTCACAGGGACACATTCTGTAACCTGGTGGCTTTAATGACACCTGACTGTCATGTTTTTTGCACCATATGACTATGATTGATACTCAAACAGGTATACAGTGTGAATCCTCAGAGAGGATAAAAAATTAAATGTAAGTGTTTTGCATTAAATGTTCCCACTAACACAAAGACAGAAAGGCTTACAAGGATAACTTTCTTTCTTTCTTTTGTGATGCCACAGGGACCACAGTGGCGGAATAAAAATGTAATTTAAATAAGGACTCATAGATGTTAAAATGTAAAACTATCCTTCACATGGTAAATGTTTAATTCAAGTTCCTAAAGAGGTTTTTTGGTTGTTTTTTTTCTGGTAGGACTAAGAGTCATCACACGATTCTGGGTCAATACTTGCCTCTTATGATTTTTTTTTTTGTCTCATTTATGACGTGAAAAAATGGCTTTACCCAAAAAGGGGGCTGAGCACTCCAAAAATGCCCACAGATTTTTCTTTGATATGCCCACATGCTGCGGGAGCCAGCTGATTCATTCATGATCAAAAAAATATATATTGTAAACAAATGCACATTTTAATTCTATTTGTCCATTCATCAGTTCATTTCATCAATCACTATCTATTCATCACATATTCCACGACAAGTCGTCGTTGCCGATAAGCAGTCATCGCTGCACTGTTTTGTATCCGACTTCAAAGCAGTCGCTACACAACACCATTGCCTGCACTTTGATGTGACTCGCCACATTTCCAATCAAGCCAGCATCGGCTTCTTGCCTGAGACCGATGAAGCCACTGAAAAATAAAAAAGCAGCAGAATTTAAGCCAGTGGCAGAGAGATACCATGTCAACAGAGATTTCTATATCTACATTATAATTATATATCAAACAAGTTTCATGAAATAAAGTAATAACTGCTAAAACAAGTCGTGTATTACTCGTCAAAAATTAATACTTGAGATACTAAAACTGAAACATACTCGTTCATATACACCTCAAGTCGGGCTTAACATGAAAAATATAAACAAGTGTTGCTTCTGTTTAGCCTAACAGACACGCCTGCTGTGCTTGTTATTTTACTAACTAAAAATGTTTGGGATTTAAATCTTTAAATCTATGTTTTTTCCAGCAACACTCAAATTATTTATTTTATAAGTGAAAAGATGAGAACCTTTCCAACAGATCTAAAAGGATTTCCTTTCCGTTCTCAGTCCCTGTTTGTTTGATCAACTTGTCAGTTGCCGCAGCCGTCTTGCTTATGGAGACAGTGGCTCAATTGAGGTCAACTTGGTGAGAAAGTTTTATATCAGAGGCCCATTAATGCATCTTAATAATATTAGAGTGCTTGTTCTGAAAAGAAAAATGTAATTTGGACAGAGACGATGTTTTAAGATAGGTGCAGGAGTCTCTTGTTTGGATTTTTTATGCAAAGCTATTTAAGATTGTAAGCAGTTGCTGATTTCCAGAGGAATTTCCTTGAAACATCATGTTAATGACTATAAAATCTGCTCATCTATTTAAAGCTAAGCAAATAACAGATAACAAATAACACATTCCCAACATTTGTTTAATTGTATGCTCGCCAGTACTTAAGAAATGCACTGAAAGACAAATATGATATTTGTGGATGTTCAGCTGACCTGCTGATTGAGACACTTACTAAACACAGCTAAAATTACTGTAAATAGAATTATTAATATAAGGTATATAGCTCAGCACTGAGTTTTCTATAATAACAGATCACACAGTCCTTTCTAGGAATGTTCCTAAAAAAATGCAGTAAATTATCAGTTCCTCTCCAGGATATTATGAAAAACAATCCATTATTTTACAGTTTTATCTGGAAAACATCCAACCTCTAAGTTTTCTCTCCACTCTCAGTCTCTTTCAATGACATTGTTTAGCTCCCTCATATCCTTTGTCTTCTTTTTTTGCATCCTTTAATGCTGGCAAAGGAGGAACGGTCCATATTTCATATTTAAACCTGTAAACCTCCTAATGCCTGCTCTCTGTCTCACTCTCTGTTTGCTTCTCTCTCGGTTCTTACTGTCGGCATGGAGACGCCCTAACTGGATGCCAAAATACTCACACTGAAAATCTTTAACAATTTCATATGAATGCATTTCCTGTGTGCTACTCTGCTGCTGATTGATATCACACTATTGCATGCCATCTGTGAAAGCTTTCGGTGTACTTGTTTCTCTAAGTTTTGTATTTGTTTCCTGTCTATTATGGCACATCAGAGAAATACATCCGGTAACATGCAGGAGGCACGTGACCTCAAGTGGCAACAGCAGCGTGTGGAACTGGAGATTTCTTTTCGGTAGCATGAACCACGATAACTGCTGAACAGACAAACGAAACGTTGGTATTCACAGAGACTCGAACTTTATCAACAGAAATTCAAGAAATGCTCATCAGTGCGCTAACACTGTTTAATTAGGAACAGCTCTGGAAAGTGCAAAACAATTAATAAAAAGAATCTCACAAATTAGCAAATTGGTAATGCAATATATAAGTTTGAAGGAGAAAAAGAGGACAAGCTTTTTCATCCTGTTTCAGTTATGTTTGAATAATTTAGTTTCTCATTTATTCAAAAGCAATTATTCTAAGCCATGGAAATAATTTGTTCAAAAAAAGATTGTTTTAGTTGTGGACCTTATTTATTTATAATTACAAAACAAACAATATGCCTTGCTAATAACTCATCTATTTGCAAATATCACTTCCACCATTTCCACCTTACCCTTCGAATACTGGAGAATAGAATTGCCTAAAAATATGAATTAATCATCATCTGGATCTGCTCCTGAGATACCTTCCCCACCTACTGAACTTGTTGTCCATCTCACCCAACCTTTAATCCAGGTATGTGATTATCCTCAGTCTAACAGCTGAAACATATTAACGACAAGGTGAACACTTTTTACTGTGCTTTTCAACATGTCTCATTGTTACAAGAAAGTAATCCAAAGTGACACAGATCAGTTAATAAACCCTTAGCCACATCTGTAAATCAAATTTGACTTCATCCTTCCTGACACCACATGCAGGGATTATTATCAGCAAGGTGAAACAGAAATCACACAACCTGAGGACTGAAAGTAGGCAGATGTCATTGGCAAGCCAGATGGTATGGAGAGCACTGATACTAAAGAACCTGTCAACTGTGCACAGTGATGTAGTGGCTTGTTTGCTGGTTGTCCATTAATCTGATCAGAATTTATACTGGTAATTTGTGAGTGATAGCTATAGAGGCTTCAAAGATGTCAACTGGAAGTTTGGAGCAAATCCAGTGTTGGCAAAGCCCATCATTAATGTTTAAACCTGGGGTAGGCATTTTTATTCTGGCATCACAGAGCAGGTATTTGATGATAACTGTACTGCAATTCAAGAGGTCCAACAGACCTCTAGACTCCCACACCTCCTCTTGGCTCTGTATTTAGTCTGTGATGGGACACGCTGGTCAATCACAGGTCATTTAAGAAAGAGGACTTTCCTATTGGCTGTTCTATAAATGCAGATGCACGTCTCTTCAGTGATTCAATGGCCAATAGTCCTGCAGGGAAGTTGCTACTCCACTACTGGAAATGACTGCCTTCACAGCAAACAACCCAAAAACGGTAGATGGACTTATCACAGAGTCCAATAGAGTCTGACAATAAATTAATTAAAACGTATCACTGTGCAAAGTGTTTTAGAGATGTTGAGGAAATGTTGCTATCAGTTGAGTCTCCTGCTAAGCAGAGCTATAGTCTCCCAACTGCAACTTCAAGTTCTTGTTTATGTAGCAAAGATTAGCTAAAGCCTCTAATCACTGTATGTCCTTCTCTTTACTCCCTGCTGCTAAAAACAGTCTTGCCAGAGGGGAGAGTGAGCAGCAGCTCTGAAGACAGACCCCCAGTCAGCTGCAGCAGCAACATAAATCCAGCCAACTCTTACCCCAGCTCCAAGACACCGTGCAGCCGCAACTCAACACCAGATCAGCAAACTTTCTGGTGCTGTCGTCACAAAGG
Organism: Plectropomus leopardus; assembly: GCF_026936395.1. Classification (NCBI taxonomy): domain Eukaryota; kingdom Metazoa; phylum Chordata; class Actinopteri; order Perciformes; family Serranidae; genus Plectropomus; species Plectropomus leopardus. The sequence goes on from NC_142183.1 coordinate 13,603,325, forward strand.
TTACGCCTGACACTGCTACTCATCACCAGCCGGCTATGACACCTGGCACTGGAGGTTTTGCACTGCCCAAATTTGACCTGGTACAGCCATTGACTGAAGGACCAGCTGGACCCATCCAAACCGCTGCCTCCTTATGTCTCTCCAAGGGGAGCAGTCTATAGTGTAACTAAGCAAAGCAGGAGGACCGTTGGGTGGCTAGTTAGCTAGTTCATGCCTCATTTTTGGTCTGATAAACAAAGTAAATGGGACAAGGATGAGCTGAACAAATCAGCTATGTGCAACTCAACACTGGAATAAGATGAAAGGCCCTGAAAATGTGGCTTGAATTAGTAATAACACACTGTATCAAAGTAGAGTGTTGCTAAGTAAAGATCTGAGTAAAAGTAAATTTTTGCAACTATTCGAAAACCGCGTTGAAAACTGCTCATTTTGAGGATAACAGCATTTCTCCAGACTGTGTGGGTGTGGCAGATTACGTTTTGATTGACACCCCCTTGGATCCCACCTCTGTCAACCGTCTATCATCTCCATGACGGCCATGGACCAAAGCAGAGTCGGGGGCGGTACAACCTGGTAGTTAAAGTCAAGTGAGTTAACCCTGTAGTTACTTGGACACTGGAGGTAAACAAACCTCCCCTGTGCTCACTGACTACAGTCTGGGAGCTGAAGCAGGAGAGGTTAACATTATTATCAACCGACACTTTTGATTGTCTTTATCCATTTTACGTAATATGGACTGGGGATAACCATTTTCAAATCAACCAAGCTTAGGAAACTGAAAACAAATTGGATTAAGGCTAATGTCTGATCATTTTTTATGCTCTTTATTATGCTTAGTTAAGAATGTTTTGGGTGATTTGGGTTCCCAGAGGCTTTAAATAAATCAATGTAAAGGAAGCAATGGGTAAAAGTATGACACGGGTGCATATGCCCTAGTAGAAGGGGCTTGTGACAAAGGGGAGAGCTGCAGGAGGAGGGTTTATTTTCAAATTCTGCCATTTTTTGCGTTTTCCAAATTTGTGCCTACCCCAGCTTTAAAGCCTATGTCATCTTGGATGTTTTCACACTCCCCCACAGGGTGCTTCTGGTCGATGCTGGCAGAGCTGCCTCCGGTGGAAGCAGCACATCAGCACAGCACAGGACACGGAGACATGGACACCCTCCACAGAGCACGGGTACTGTTTCAGACCTGTACTGTACGCCTCAGCAGTCCATGCCTCATCTGTACAGTCAATTTGCAGAGCCTCTGTTTGGAGAGGGCATGATCCGTGAACCAAACAAACAGACTCTCAGACTGGCAAAGCCCCGTCTTTTCCTCCATATATGGAGCCAGGCCACACTGGGTGACGCTGTGTTGATATCTCATCCTCCTCACATTGTTGGCGAGCGAGGTCATATGCTGCCAACTCACTGGCCTGATTGGCATGGAAGGCAGACGGTCTTTTGGGGAGGAATGAGGAGTTCCTGCACATGCACACTTGGCTCACGAACAAGGTGTGGAGCTTACCCACATTCTTTGCTGAGGCTTTAGCAAGAAGAAAGGCCGTTTTGGCAGACAGCCCCTTTGACGAAGGCTTCCCCCAGGGTTCAAAAGGGAGCAGACAAAGCGCTTCTAGCACTCAAAACTTGGCTTCAGTACAAATCCTACAGAGGAACTCATGAGGCTTCTAACACCAAGTCCCCTTTAGAGAACAGATAAGAAGTCCGAGGGACCAACAATTTGGTTTCACACTCTACCATGTGGGCCGTGATGGTTGCCACATGTACCTTAGAGGTAGAGGCTGATCTAATGACATCCAGCAGAGAGTGCAAAAACTGCATTATGATTATCAAACTCTCAGGAGCAGGTCCAGCAATTTAGAGGCCAAATGCACAGCTAAAGAGAGTCTGGGTCTGGATGAAAGGTGGTCGCCTTTGTGGGAGAGCAGGTTCTACCTCATGGGGATGCACAACAGTTCTGAGGAAACAAGCACCTGTAAGTCAGGAAATCATCCCCGGCCAGAAACAGAGTGTCACTTTATCAGTCTCTAATGTAATCAGAGAGCACCATGACCTCTTACAGCACGCTGCAAGCATAAACCCATTTATCTGGTTAGCAAGAAATACAGCTGCACCTCCACAATGTGTCACTCTCAATCAGGTTTTTTTTTTAAAAATGTTTAGGAGCTGAGTGGTTGTCAATTATTCCACGACACAAATGAAATCTCAGTTACTGCTCATAAACACGTAAAAAAATAACTTATATATCTAAGATTGCTCTGAGTCAGTCACATCATTGAGACCCTTCACACTGCAGCTGCAAACAAAGGGTCTTTTGTGTCTGCGTACACAAATTCAACAAAGAAAAAGACATGATGTCATGAGATGATGTTCAAAGCTACTGTGTTAACAAAGGTTTTACAAAGATAGAAAGTTAAGCGTGAAGGGAGTTTACAACCTTGAGAGGATTTTACTGCATGTCGTCATCTTTGGTCACAGGATTATTATAAACTCTTGACCTGAGTAAAACAACAAGATGGATAGTCTCCAGTGTTATGTATGGTCTCTGGTGGTCAGGAAGAAATAGTCCTGAACTAAGTAACTCATTTTTGAGTCAAAGCATGCATTTAAATAACTTGGATTATGGCTTAAGATTTTGCGAAAAGCAACTAAAACAACAAAAAAATGCCCCTCATTGTCCCTTAAAGAGCTTTCTGCAAATGTTTACACTTGCATAGACTTTAAGGAATGGGCAAAGGAGTATGTTTGCACAGATTTTACACAATTGTTCCTTTTTCACAGCACTGGTAACAAGTGTCTGATCCGTATGCTGTGAATTGGTGTTATAGTGTGCAGTGTTTCCCACAAAATTAGATTTGAATTATGGTGGCAGCTGACTGAACGTGCTAGATGAGCAAACTTTATGTTGCTGCCTTTGCACGGCTAATTCTTGCCTGTACAGATCCATGTTTTTTGCACAGTCCACTCAGTGTTGGTAATTTGTGTATTCAGTTATTCACTTATATTTACACAATGAGTATTTTGATAAATAATCATTAGTACAGTGGAGATAATGACCAGGTGAGTAAAGCACATTACACTTTATTGTAATTCAGCCTTTAAAACCAGGAAAAGATAACACATCCACCATATTACGGTCCATAATCTAAGAAGATATCTGGTCTTATATCAAGATATATATAATATCAATGTATTACCCAGCCCTATCTATCTATCTATCTATCTCTCTATCTATCCATCCATCCATCCATCCATCCATTCAATTATTATTATATTACATTTTTCAATGTCTACTTCTGTAGTAGCTTCTTTGCATCTAAAGATAATGTGTGATGCAAAGTAGGATTAAATTATTGCACTTACAATACATGTACATGAAAAAGCAATTACTCTAAGTAATAAAATACTTATAATGAGCTGTTGTCACCTCTAATTGAAGTAACAGGACCCGAGATTCTGTTTTAAGAAGCAAAGCAGACAATACATGCAATGTGCATACAGTACCAACTGACATATTTAAAAAGCAGTAAATGTGCATTTAGGCATGTGCAACATGCAGAGATTGCAGTCACAGATGGGAGTGCTGTAATGCAATAGAATGATATACCATTAAATAGTAATGCTGAGTACTGTAATGGAAATGCTTGCAGGCAATAGCGCCATAGTATAAAGGTTTGGGCAAACACTGAAGGAGTGTAGGAATGTGTAACAACCCTAAGAAATAATAAATCAAGTAGAATACCACCAAAGAAAATAACACTTTCTCTACACTTTCTTTTCTCTCTTTAAAAGAATAATTCTTTTTCTTTTCAACCTCTGCCTTATTTTCATAGTTTTCACCATCCTGATTGGTTTTTGTTTGATTGTACAGCAGCACTCTGCTGCAGGGAGTGCTGCTCTCCAATACACACCCACAGGGTCAATGCAAACTCTCAACAGATGAACCCAAAAAGCTATTAAAACAAACCCTTTCAACACCATAAGATTCAAGGCTGATTAAACTGCAGTGTGAGTACAGCAGTGAGTGAGACTGCCAGAGCATCTCCAAAAAACATACAAATCATTTGTATTTCCAGCACATTCCTGGTTGCTGTATATGTTTTTGTCAGAATACAATCTGTCATAAACTGACATGTATATTTAATTTGAGACATTTTTGTATTTATATACTTTCACTTCATCACAGTTGCACAAATGTAAATTGATAAACCTTATTCCAATCAACTTCAACACTGATTTGATAACATGTAGTTTTATATGTTGAATGTTTGTACAGCATAAAGCATAATGTCGGTGTTGTCATTAACATGTTGTCAAACAACTGCACAGCTATCTGATGGAAGATGTACTGTCACATAATCTAATTTACAGCAGAGGAATCCTGAGTGCACAACATGTAATTGAGAGTTTGTGCTCAGTTTATGTTGCCATTACAGCAAAGTGTGACTGCTTTCATTTCCTACCAGCAGAGGAAAAACACTCCAGAGATATCTTTCTGGCTATTAGGCTATTGGTGTTGCACAGCAAAATGAAAAGTAATCACAACTTGGATAATGACAGTGATGATGGTTCTGTCATAACCTTTAATCATCTGCAGTGCTGTATGGTTTCATTTTGGCAAAATTACCTAAATGGGCTCAAACTAATTTAAAGGAGATTAAGGCATTTTTTGGTTTTTAAATGATCAACAACACTGTGCTCTAAAACCTCCTTAAATGTTTTATTTTCACACACGAGTCAACAGCTAACACTTTATGAATATATTCAACACTGAAATTAACAGCATAAAAGCTGAATAATTAAAGACTTTTTTAAAATGTGTCATTGAATAATGATCTGAACGCATAACGCTACTGTTTTGTATCTTTTCACAAAGGCTACCTCCCCAAAGTTGGCTAAACTTTGAACCACATGCTGTTACAACCTCCCTTACTGCTGTCCAGTGTGATTGACTCTTCGGCTGACAGCGCTGACAGCAGCTCAGCAGGAGAGACACCCCATGTGTGCTAGGATTTTATAACTGAACTATGACTAAAATATATACTTTACACTCTAAAACTTAAGTCTTAAAGGGAAAAATAGAAGAAATGTGTGTGTTGTTACAGGAGTTTAGTGTTAGTTTTGCCTACTGTAACTAAGTGGAGGAGAGACTGATGTTTATCTCATCACCAAGGTTTACTGAAGAAGAAACAACAACGTTAAGTATTTCTGAAAAAATATATATCTATGAATTAGAAAAAGTATGAACCACAAACTCATGACAACTGGAAATACCTCACAGCTTACAGTCACTCAGCTTATGAGAGGCATCTGGTGAATTTGTCCCTCACCCTGTCACAGCATAGTTCAAACACAATTGTGAGAATGTATCTGAACAAAAATATAAACACATTTGTTTTGCTTTAGTTCAAATTAAAGATGTACGACTTCTTTTATGCACAGAAAATTTCACTCATTTCTTTCAAATTTTGGTCGTAAATATGTTGAAATCATTGAGCACTTGTCCTTTTCCAAGTCCACCTAACAGCGTCATTGCTACACAGGTGTATCCTGAGCTTGCCACAATAAAAGCCCTCTGTAAAATGTGCAGTTTTCTCTTGAAATAAAAGACATTTATCAGGATTTCACATGACTCGCTACAGAAATACCTCGTATGAAAACTAGTTGCCTCATCTCTTTCAGACAGAGTTGATCAGGTTGTTGATTGTTTCCTGGGATGTTAGCTGTTTCTTAAATGCTCATTGGGTAACATGTCTGGTGAGTATGCAGGCTGTGCAAGAACTGGAAAGTTTTCAGCTTCCAAGAATTGTACATAGATACTTGCACCATGGGGCCATGCTATATGCTGTAACATGAGGTCATGGTGAGGGATGAATGGCACAACATTGGATCTCAATAGCTTATGCCAGCTCATACCATAACCACATCGCCACCATGAGGTGCTCTGGTCACAGTTTTCGCATTCGCAAACCATTCACCAACACAACGCCATATGTGATATCTGCCATTTGTCAGATACTCTGTAAACTGGGATTCATCTGTGAAGACAAACCTTCTCCAACATACTGGAAGCCAAGTAGTTGCCAACGACAAACGGCAGTCAGGTAAAGACTGGTTGAGACAGTTTCTGACAGTTTGTGCAGAAATTTTGGGTTGTGTAAAAAAATTATTGCATCAGCTGACTGGGTGGCTGGTTTCAGACAATCTTGCAGGTGGAGATGCTGAATGTGGAGGTCCTGAGATGGTGTGTTTACACATGGTCTGCAGTTGTGAGACTGGTTGGATGTAATGCCAATTTATGGAAATTACACAGAGAGGGTTTATGGTCATGAAATTAGCATTATGTTTTCTTCTTGCATTCAGCATGCCAATGACATGCTCCCTAAAAACTTACAACATCTGTGGCGTTGTGCTTTGAGCAAACACTAAATTTTGAGCCACCTTTTATTGTGACCATTCCAGGGCACAACTGTGTAGGAATGAGATACCACACCTGTAGGATGATTGGATTACAATGGCAAAGCTGAAGTGCTCACTAAAAATAATAATAACAGTGAGAAAATATTAGAATAATATATTATTATTATTATTATTATTATTATTATTATTATTATTATTATTATTATTATTATTAGATTATTATTATTATTAGTAGTAGTAGTAGTAGTAGTAGTAGTGGTATTTTAAAAAAAACAGCAAATTGGTGACAAAATTTGAGAGTTTTATGATAACAAAAAAAATCCTAGATCTCTAATTTAAATTTGTGAAAAATGGGAGCTGTTTATATTACAAAGATACAAATCATGAACACTTAATGCATTATAACATTTAAATTTTCCTGCATCTTTGCTACAGTAGTACTGAGATAAATAAAGTGTACTACTTTGCTCCTATTTAGAAAAAACTAGTTGACACGAAGAGAAAAGTTATTTAAATTGTAAATTCACATCTGGACATATGTACTGCTAAGCAAGAGAGAACATGCTTTACCGAGTCATGTACCATGAAGCTGCAGAAGTTTAAAAACTACTGCAACTACTTGGGTAGAGGGGTCGTCACAAGATATTAGTTCTTGTGCCTGACTCTTCCACTTCTCTTAACATTTCTCTCCAAGGACTAAATCCTTCTGGCTTGGTCTAATTTATTACTGCACTAACTCTGTCCCAATACATCACCGAGATGAGAGTTTTATTTTTTATTTTCCCTGCATTTGAAAAAGGGAGTTGTGATGCAGCGTGGCAGAACCCTTTATGAAACCAGCAGAGGTGACATGTTCTTCCCGGAGCAGAGAGGGAGATTTCTCAAGTTGGCTGTAAGCATTCGCCACATTATAACTCTATAATGTATGCTAAGCTGTGTCTTTATGAAGGCGGTATTAATGGGTGGGGTCGGTGTAACTGCCTTAAACAAGGGATTAGCCTGTCGCTGATGAGTCGGGGCTCTGTGATGGGATTATTTACATTGCTCTGGTGGCAGGGCACAGGTGTCATTAGAAATACAAATCCCCTAATAAATTTCTGAAATAGGGGGAGTTTCTGAAGTATCGGGTGGATTGCAGAGAGCGCTGCCTGGAACAATGCTTGTGTCATCTGCAGTCTTACAGAATGTGCAAAGTTAATCTGGCTATATTATGAAGTTGAGAGTTAAAAAGTTTTGCTTCACTTTGTCACCAGAGTGTTTCCTGATTGGCTCAAAGAGTGAATTAACAATGTTCTAATCAGAGGAAATAATAGCCTCGGCTTCAGATGCTGCGAGTGGCTGAGGCACCTGAGTTACAAACACACGCTGGGTAAATACAGTAATCCGATCAAAGGACCCCGAGTTCTTCTCCTGTTCTCATAATTCCCTGCTTTTAGCCAGGCGCTGGCTTAGCATCACCTCCCTTGGTAAACGCATATATTAACATCCCTTTAATCCTTAACAGAGGGCTGATGATAACACATGGACACTCTACAGAGTGCACTCATCCTCTTCTCAAGATTAAACATCATTGCATTGACTAATTATTTCCTGTCCATCCAGTAATTAGATATAATTGAGCAACCTTTATGAGATAAGCATATTTATTGGTTGCATTATAAGCTCATATTACAACAATTAATTCATCTCTTCCTAGTGCTCTCAGCTGGTTGTTTCATTACTGTGTATTAAAATCAACATCAGTCTTGAAACAGAGAGGGATGGGAATATCTTGGCCAGGGGCATAAAAGATACGGCCTGCAGGCCACAACTGGCCCGCCAAAGAGTCCAATCTGGCCCACTGGATGACTTTGCGCATATGGCATCATTAAAATAACAAAAACTACTTATTGTGGTAATATTTAAAGATATTGAATATTGTGCAAAATATTGTCAGTCAGCAGCTTCAGAACAAAATAATCCCCATCAGACTTCTATCTAATAACAATATTGGTGGAACACTATTGCTAAGGCACTGCAAAAATGTTAAATTTGTGTGCTTCCTAAGACATTGGATACCTTAACAACTTCAATACCTTATAATTACCACACAGAAGTGGAAATGTATGCTCATGTGAGTATCAGACAAACAGTAGACATAAAATTAGACATGTGTTAACGGCACTATTTTTCTTACGACGTAAATGTAAGAAGAAGAACGAAGAACTAAATTACGGTGCACAAGTTAAACGAGCCAATAGGATTACATTCACTGGACTTGTACCTTGTATAACATCATTGTGACAATTTAATTTTTGATTTATTGCTACTTTGAAACGTAGCATATTTGTAATGATCCATAACTAATCCAAGAATTGATTTTTATAAAAGGCAGGTTGCTGATATAATAATATTATTAATAATATGTGAACAATATCTAATGACATATAGGGCTACAATTATTTAATTATTTAATATTTTCAGTAAAAGTTGATCAAGAAATTTTTGATTGGTTGGCTGGTCTATAAAATGCCCATTTTTCTAGAATTCAAACTGATGTCTTGTCTGATCAACAGACCAAAACACAAAAATATTTATTTTGCATTTATATATAACAAAGCAAAGCAGCTGGAATGAGCAAATGTTTATTGTCAAAAGAGTTTCGGATTAATTTTATGTCAAAGAAATAATGGCAGGGCCCCAGACTGTGACCATTCAGTTGCATTATGCAACCATTTTTGAAGACAGTGCTGCTCTCTGATGTAAGATTATAGGCTATTGTTTACATTTTGCTCCAGTGAATACAGCTTTTTGCTGTCCCCAATACAGAACATTCCCTCAGGTAGCCTAATTAGTATCAACGTTTCATCTCATATAATATGAATCAAGTCATCTGTGGTTTTATTGATATTGCTCCTAATCAACAACCCCACCTCTTTCACATGAAAACCCAGAGTTAATTGAGCCTGTTGAAAACCTGCTTCATGATACCCCTCATTCAGACGGCCAATGTTGGGGTTAGTGCAGCCAGATAGTAAAACGATATCCTGAATATGCTGTAATTGCTTTGTAGTGCAGGCCTCAGGAGGGAGTGATTGATGTGTGTCTTGCTTCAAGGCTAAATTACCACATTTGTTCTACTAATACTTTGCCAAGACTTTACTCTACCTGTGTCTGTCTTCAAATTTGGTGGCAGCTGTTTTGACTAAAGAGATGATTATATAAAAAGAGAGTATTGTGCTATTATATGTTCATCAGAATCATAACATATTGTTCCGACCAATTTCTACACTTTTCAAAAATGTATACGTAAAGTAAGTTTGACCAGCTTTGATGTGAACTACTTATAGCCACCACAGGATTGCACAGAGAAGGCTTAGGGACAAGATGGTGCATCATGTACAAAACGTAGCAGTTTCATGTTGACATTAAGTGCTCTTAGCTTGCTCTTAAGGAAATAACGGCTTATTTAACTGTGAGTAACTAAATGGTTATGGCATGCAGAAAATCATCAAGGAGAGAAAGAAAGTTTATATGTGAAAAAATGCCGGATTCAGCAAGAACAAAAATTCCAGCAACAACTCAGGACTCTTGTTGTCTTTCTGCTCGAGGTTATGCTGCATTTCTTCTCTGTTCTCAGACCGAATGGGGCTCATAACTCAGAAAGACACAGTGGGAAAATAAATACACTTCGCAGGGGTGAATGGAAGCTCATGTACTGTGGAAAATAGAAGGTGGGAAATCAGAGTGTTTGGCAGGTAATTTAGCACTTTGTATACAGTGTCAAACTTCACTGTGAGAATAGCTCAGATGTCAGTGTTGTGAGGGTTTTTCCCTCCACAGCTCATGTTTTATTAACTTCAACACTGCAGCTTTGGGACATTTTTGTCATTTGCACCAGTTGATTTAGATCAAGCCCTAGCTGATCAGAGCAGCAAAATTTACCCATTAGAGTCGTGATGATCAGACTGCGCTGCAAATCCTGCCGACTCAGCTCAGAGATCATTCAGAATTTCAGATTCATGTTTCAGAGTACAAATGTAATTTCTCCTTTTCGTGGTACATATCAACTAAATTATCCACAAAAGCTTGTATTAATCAAAGGTCCACTGAGCGCTAATGCAAATAGGGAGTTTAATTAAGCTCTACTGTGATAAGTGGGACAACCTGCTAATTAATCAAAACTGACAGAGGGTCTTACATGGCCCATGAAAATAATGGGTGGTACAAGTTGACAAGTATTGTTGAATTCTCAATTAATGCATTATGTGTCCCGGTTAACTGTGATTAGATTCACCTGGTAAACATTTTGCAGCAATTAAAATAGGATGAAAATTCATTAAAAAAGTAATTTTGTAAAACCTGCAAAGACATTTTTATAGCTCACATAATTGCAGAGATAATAGTAATATGATACATTTCATGTCATTAGTAATTACCACAAAGTAGCTGCAGACTAATTAGCATTAAATCTAACCAATTTAAAATGAAAATGGCAGTGGAATCATAAGAGCTAAGAAATCTACAGTTCCACATCACCATACAGTAAAATCAGATGTTTACTTCTAACATGTCCTCACATGACAGAAGACAGTTTGCCAGTGACTTCCAAAGTGATATACATATATACATATATATATATATATATATCTAAACGACTATTTTAGAGCACTACCAACAAGCGTACATGCTCATAGAACTGGAGTTACATCCACTAACTACTATATAACATTGTGAATCGGTAGCGATTAAAACTCATGGTTAGCGTTATGATTTGGTTGCACTCTGGTTGGGTTTAGGCAACAATACTACTTAGGTTTAGAAATTAAAGGTCTAGTGTGTAAGATTTATGGGAATCTATTGCAGAAATGGGATATAATATCTATAACTATGTTCTTTTTTTACTTTTTATCACCTGATGATAACAATAATTTTGTTGTTCTTAATATTGTAATGAGCCGTTTATATCTACATATGTGAAGCTCCTCTACCACAGAGTCTGCCATGTTGTTTCTCCAGTAGCCCAGGCAGACAAATCAAACACTGGCTCTAGAAAAGGCCATGTGTTGTTTGGAGTTGGCCACAGTAGTTCTTCTACACATTTGACACACGGGAGATCAGTTCTTCAAACCCACTCCTATATCCCAATTAATCCTACACACTTGACCTTTAATAATAAGTATAATTAATATGAATGTAAATGTGGGTCGAAATAAGATACTTGTACAGACAAACTACACGGCTGTACTGCAGTTTTTTGGGGAAGGGCGGTCTGTTTCTCCACACATCACCAAAAGAGGACAAAGGTGTAATCTCTCATGCATATTTTACCACAGGGGCTAGAGGGCAGGATCAGACAGTAATAGCTACTTTCACACACAGACAGACTCATGGAGATCATTTCCAGATCTCTGCAGTCATCAATTCGTCTATTACAGTAAGAGTAGCCGAGGAAAATCATTTTGTGCCGTCAGACTATGAAAGGGATGGTTCCTGTTATCTATATGAATGAAATCAGACCTGTAAAAGATACACTAAGCCACACATGGAAAATCGGCCATGCAGCACAGGTCAGATCGACAGAGTGTGTATTCAGCAGTCACAACAAGCATGTTGCAGCTTCACAGCTTTCTTCAAATCAACAGCAGCTGAAAAATGCTTTTTATGGAAGTTTGTTGTAATTGTGTTTTTCTAATCGGGCACTGTAATTCTCCAGTGTTATTCGTTTTTTGCTCATTATCATAAGCTTTTTATTTCTTTTCAGCCTCCATATTTTATGTATAGCAAAATATTCTTCCACGAATACATTATATTGCGTAACACATTATTGTCTCAGTCTTCTAAAATAACTGATTTTTACAGTGTTTTGATTGTTTTTACAAAAAAGTAGTCACAGTAGTGTGTGTTTTCTCACCTGAGGTAAAAATAGAAGATAAAGTGACAAGCAGTTTTATCATGGAACACTTATCATGCAGACTACTTTTATTTTGTAGCTGTATTTTTCATTATAATAGTAATAAAATGAAATAAAGTGTTGACTCAATATGATGGCAGCACAACAATATAATAAAAGAAACACAGAGGAAATCTATATTTGTTTGTTTGAGATAACAAAAACAATAGCATTAAAAAAAATTACAGTCTTTGAATTTGACAATACAAGTTCCATCAGCCACAAGTAAAACAGGCAGAGGAGAGCAGCTGAACTGTGATCCTGAGCACGAAAATTTCTACGAAAGCTGCTGACTGAGGAGGGATGATAGAGGGTTGGGTTGAAAAAAGCGCACAGTCAGAATAAATATCATTAGATAAAACTTCAACCATGGTGTTGCTCGTGTCACTACATCAATTCACTAAACAGTCACAAGTTAGACTACATAGGTGATGCAATGCTCATTACTGTGCAAATATCCGCAGTGCAGTGTGAAATTATACTTGTCTATAGGCTGATTAGGTACAGCGTGAGGGTCTGTGTGTCACTGCAAATAGCACTCAAGATCAATTAACACCTGATAATGTGTGGAGGCACAATTACACAATAAACAACAACAGCAATTGGACTGGCTGAAACTCATGCTAGAAGCCCATCATTGTGTTTCCAATTAGATATTTAACATAATTAAGAGCTCTACAATTATGACATGACTTTTCTCACAGATGTGTAAAGCAAGGACTTAAGGACTGTGTTAAAATACTCAAATGTTCAAATACTAAAATACTCAGTTACAAGTAAAGGTCATGAGTACTGAGGTATTATCAGCAAATAAACTCAATATGCCGCGGGGCAGGTGACAGACAGGGATGAATAAATACATTTTTGTAAAAAAAAATAAAATAAAAATATGTATTGCATTAAAAAATAATGATAGACAAAGTAGCCAGTAGCTAAAGCGGTCAGATAAATAGTGGTGGAATAAAAAGTACAATATTTCCATTTGAAATGCAACAAAATAGAAATACTTAGTACTTAATTTGGAGTACCCCAAAACTGTAGTTGAATGGTTTCCCAACACATTTATTTATTGAGGGCAGCCCGCCACGATTAAAACGTCTGCCACCACCAAACATGTCATACTTTCGGAGCTAGACTTCATAAGGAGCGCTGCTGAAATATAAATAGCCTAGCATATGGTTATTTATTGCACCAACAGGACATACTGTGGACACAGATGGAGCAGGCGAACGTCAGGCACACTGAGTGAAACTTAACCGTTCATTCTGCTGGGCCTTAAAGTTTGCACGCACTGCAGCAGCTGCTCCTCTTATCAATCCATCTTATCTAATCAGCTCTGAAAGGATCAAAAAATCAATTCATCAATTCACTGCATTCAAAACCTCCAAACTTAGAGAGGGGCCAAAATATGATAGAAAGGGATGCACTTATTTAAAAGAAAAAACAAAACAAAAGGCTGCTGTTGTCCCCCCAGTCGACATCTACCACCACATATCCACACTAATTTTGTAGAAAACACTGACTTATGTACAGCACTTAATAAAAATGCACTTACAGTTGTATCCACAACTATGTCCATTTTACCAAAAACAACCTCTGAGTGGTGGATATACTGAATGTGCAAATCCATCCATATATTCATATGTGACAGAATAGTTGATTTTCCAGTCAAGGACATAAAGTCATGGACCTCATCTGAATGTATAAACATTCCTGTGTTGCACCCGCCATGTGCAAAATATCAAAATCCATTTTGATGGCTTTTCAAAACTCAAATTTTACGATAATACACCAGATGTTGTTAATGGCAGTAGCAGACAGGTGTTTGCTCTTGAAGCGAGCTGTGCTTTTGACCACAGTTTGGTGGAGGCGTTCTTCACAAAGATAAAGTATCAGCCTTCAGCTGATGTCTTATAACTGCATCTCCAGGCTGCATTTGTGTCTGTCAATTTATCAGTCAAGGTTATGTCCATATGTTGGTGGTGGAAGATATTCAATAAAAACAGAAAATACTTGCAAGGTGATATTTGCAGTGTGGCTGTCTGTCATGAAGGTGCAATGGTCCAGACTGACATTTGTGTCGCCGATTATTCCTGATCTGTTTTTAATATGACTGTAAATAAAAGTATTAAAATCTACGTCTATGTGTGTGGCCTGCTGTTTGTGTGCCACCAATTACCCTTTAAAAATACAAAGTAAAGTGGTTACCTTTGATGACCATGTTTGAACTGAAGCCGCTGCAGTTGCTTTTATAATGCTTTTGACTGTAGTCTCAGCTTTTGATGAGGAAAGGTAACTAAGTGCACATGTTTGATAAATTGAAATGAAAGACAGGGATTTTCTTTCAGTGGCAAGAAGGCTTATAGAGGTCGGACAGTTAAAAGATTTGGCAGATAATTGGCAAACATGGGACGTTTTACAAACTATTGTTATCAATACTTCGCTCTAAAAATGGCTGATGATTGTGCAGTGTTCACCACTTACATGGGGACATACATTATTGACAGGTGCTGAAGAGAGTAGGGTTGTGTAAAGTTAAGCACAAAGGAGCTGATCAGTTGGCACTGTTCAAAAGTAAGCAGGTCCATTCTGCTGTGTTTACGTGCGTGTGTGTGTGTGTGTGTGTGTGTGTGTGTGTGTGTGTGAAGCTTGATTTATTTATGTATTTATGTTTGACACATCTGTTAGATGTTCAGTTCAACACTTATCCACTTTCTAACTTTATCTACCATCAGTTGACCTCTTTAGGTTACTGCATCTGACCCGAGACAAAGACACTGACTTTTTATGGAAAGAAGCAATCAGCAGCCGTGTTAAACTGAAACCACTTTGAGGAACTATCGGCAAAAACACGTTTAATAACAAAAACTCACCACCTGTGCTTAAACAGTGGTTCTAAAACCTTTGCACTTGTTCATTTTTGAAGGAAGAAATTGGCAGTTAATCAATCAAAATTATTTGTCACTTGCAGTCGTAATTTACTGCACAGTACAACATCAAACAGCATACAAACATCAAATTTCTTGCATAACTATTTGACAATTTCTTATGAAAACTAGGAATTTAACCCTGCTCTATTTTGTTATGTAAGTGTACTGAATATATTTAGTTTACACCCTATAACGGCCCTTTTGGCAAGTCATGAGACAACAGCCTGTACAGTTAGATACCTGCACAGTGTGGCTGTAACAACTATGAATAGATTCACCCAGTGTGATGTCTGGTCGATAACAATTCTTGTTGCAGAAGGAGCCACAATGATAATATATTATCCTATCTAAAACACTGTAGCCTACTTAAAGCTTCATTTAACAATATTTTTTAATATTTTTCACATTGAATCAAATGGCTAAATATGTAAATAAACAATTAAAAAAGTGATTTATTACAGCAAATCAGATTTTTATTCTAATACACAGATTAACAATTTAAATGTTATAACAACAGAATCCAATTAAACTCTGTGCTGAAGCTACACACCAGATGCTTAACATCAGATTTCTATTGTACTATTTTGTTGGCTGTTTTCTGTATCTGCCAATAAATTGAGAATTAATCTTGATGATATCTGATATTTGAAAGGTTTCACAGACAGACAGACAGATAGATTAATAGCATATGTGTTCAGTGGACCTTTAAGTCTTAGATTACTCACTATGCAGCTGCACAAGACTATCATTTTAGAGAGGGAAGACAGGCACACACAGTCTCATGAATTTGTCCATCCCCTCCTCTGCTCTTCACTCTTCCTTGATATTGTATCTGTGCCCACAGTTGCCATAGAAACATAACTTTATTATCCAACTACCCTTTACTACCTTGTGGGAAATATCTTCGTCCACTTACATTCTAATTATGTTTGTATGAATACTAAGCTGGCTCTTGAATAACTACAAGGTGTCAGACAGCAATATCACAACTTCTCATAAAAGTACATATTAAAAAAAAAAAAAACGTGTGTGTGTGTGTGTATGAGAAGATGCTTGGGTTGTCGTCGCCTATTCCCTCGAGAGTTTATTATTTTGATATTACCCAATTGTACTTATTTTTATAGTTTGATTGAGGCTCTATTTTAAACACACAGACGAGACTGGGTGGTGGTGCTTTGGAGTTTCTGAACACTGCAACCATTTCTCACCTGTAGCAACAAATAGGAAAGTGTGAATAAACAACATTAAGATAACACCAGGAACTGCACTGGTGAAATTTGTTATTTCTCTCTCATAATCCAACTGTCTAAATCAACAGCTACACAGAAACTGTTATCTGCAGAGTATGGTGTCCCCGAAGGACAAAACACATGCAGTGTTGAAAGCACAAACAGTAACAAGAATGCACTCCGATCCTGAAGTGCTGCAAAATAATAAAAGCACAAACAACAGAAGTGTGCAGGGGAAAAAAACAGAAACATGGAGAAGGAATGTGATGGACATAAGTTGACCTGGAAGCAGCAGAAATGTTTCCTATTAAGGCTCATTGACAGGCAGTGAGAAGAAAGAAGACAAAGAGAGAGGAGCCAGATGTACACGGACATCCCAAGAGGGCAGCAGAAGGCTTCAAACTTCTGAAAAATTCAACTTCTGCTGCCATGTTCTCTCCAGGCAGCACTGCTCTCTGCACTGCTCAACTATTTTGCCATCTACTTACTAGAGCGGTGTGATAACATTTTATTCCTGCGGAGGAATATTTTTCTACCATCTCAGAGTGTTGTGCCAGGGAATATGAGGAAGATCTCTGTGCTACATCCGTAGCAGGTGTGTGTGTTGAAGTCCAAACACTTTCATTGGAAATTGATGGCTCAGCGAGAGACAGGCTAGGTTTTGATCAAAGAGCAGCGACTGACATCTCAACATATGCTGGATGAATTATTAAAAATACAAGTGACCCCTTGTGAAGAAATAAATTGCTGCTCCTCCTGCATCCGCATATGCAATATGTCAGCTCTGGAAGCAAAGTGGAGGTTATTTTTTATTAGCTTAAATCAGAATGGCAGCCTGTCACTCCACACCGATGTGCCACGGAGGGCTGAGGCTGGCTCCACATCTGTAGAGACGTGCTCCCGTTCACTTGCTGAGGGTAGGGGGGCGTTTCAGCAGAGATCGTTAGTGTTGGATAAATTGGAGCAAACGCATTTGTATTAGAGATGGTACTCACGAAATTTAAATGATTAAAACAAAGTTGATTAAATGATGGTTAAATTGATAAATTGTGAATTAAATAACAAGGCTTACTCAAATATAATTGAATTTATTAAACTGCCCTTAAATTTAGCTTGTTTTAATAAAGACAACAAAATTAACTGATTTAAGCAGACATGAATTGATGAAGCAAACAGACTTGATTTGATAAGCCTCCTTATTCATCACAACTCAAGACTGCACTCATCACTTAAAATATGCACCTAGGTTGTTTATCGTTTCACATGTGCTGTGGCAAATATATCAATAATAAGCGTTGCATAAGGGTTTTGATTTCACACCTGATATTAACTAGTAAATTATTATTAGTTTTCCCACCTGTTGGCCGGTCATTCAGTTTCAATGACCACACTGAAACAAAATAAATCAGTATCTTTTGTTCAGTCTCACATCTTAAAACGGCTTCAAAACATTTATGAAGAACATGCAAGCTAGCAGCAATCAAAAAAGGGAATGATCTAATAATCGCGCAATAAACGCAAGATAGGAATCCAACAGGTCGCTGAGGGATTGTATGAATGGTTCTGTGTTTAAAATTTGATCAGTGTAGGTCTTCAAAAATGTTGATTGATGGATGCTGTGCAGAGTTGTCATAAATAATAAATATATATTTCTCAAATTAAGATCATTTTCAATCAATTCAGTCCAGATGTTTTGAAATCACATTAACAGAAAAAAAGCCCATTTTTTGCTTTCATATACTTACATCACCTTTTTTTTTATTATTTAAAGCTACACTTGGTAACCTTTATGAAAATACTTAAATTTGTGTCAGATTTGCTTTATTTTGAGATATATTCTCAGAATATATTCTTGCTATATTCTGATATTACTCTATATTCTGAGAGTACACAGGGTTTCCCACACATTCATTTATTTGTGGCGGTCTGCCACAATTAAAACATCTGCCGACACTATTTTTGCAGCTGGACAGTTAGGAGCCTTATTGAAATATGAACTATTTGGAAATTTATAGACCCACACTCTCAGAGCACAGAGCAGAACTATGGGTAGAGGCGGAGAAGTAGAACATCAAGTGCATTGAAAAATCGAAAAATTAAAACTTAACTACTTAAAAGTTTGCATTCACTCACAACAACTGCTCCTCTCATATATCCATCTAAGAATCATGTCCCTCTCCACAGTCTAATGGCATTTGCTAGAATCGACTGCAGCACAGCAAAAACAAGCAAGGAATCTCTAATACAGCTCATTTTAATCAATCCGTTTACTGCGTTCAAACTGTCAAAGTCTGAAGCTCTGATCAAATATGAATCAAGATGCTGTTATTGCAAGGCATATTTCTGTCCTCAAATGTTTGTAGAAACATATTCTAGTTCACTGTTTAGCTGAATTAACAACTTTGTGACCCAGCCGCCATGTTGAAAACAGGCGACCCAGGTCCTAAGTACCACCTATCAGCTGGACCAATTTTCTCATTTTAAAGTTAAACAGTACATGAAAATATGTTTCTGAAAACATTTAAGGCGAGAAAAAGTCAATGAAATAACAGAATCAAGATTCTTATTTGATCAGCGCTGCCTAGTTTGACAGTTTGACTGCAGTTCATGGATCGATTGTCATGACTGACAGCTGCATTGGAGACTTCTCAGCTCTGATTGGTTGTTTTTGTTCACATGCCTTTTGATGCGCTACAAGGCGATAGAGCAGGCAGAGCAGTAGGAATTTTCTTACAGATCTGTCTCATTCAGTGCTGTTAATATACTGACAGTTTCAGCTATTATGAAAAAAAAAATCTTTTTTTTAATAAAACTTACCAACTGTAGCTTTAAGAACAAATGTATTCATTGAAGTATACTTTCATCAACTTTGTTTTAATTATCGAATTCATAAGTTACACATTCTTATACTTTTTTTCTCATACATACACCAAACACTGCATGGTTTAAAATACTGATTAAATGCACAATTAAAATTTAAACTGCGGTCAAGTGAGCTGTGGTTTAGGAGATACTCATGCAGAGTTGTGCATACCTGAAGTGCATGTGCCTCACAGTGGTGTGCACAATGACAGCGGAAATTAGCAACCATTTTCCCATCCTAATTATTTAGGAGCAGTGGGTATTCACAGCCCAACACTCGGGCACCAACTGCAGTTCTCAGGCCTGTTTCTTGGCAGGTGCACTTCTAATACCCAACATGCATGTCTTTTGGGGTGGGAGGACAGTAGCGCACAAGCACCACACACTCACACAAACTCAGGATCTTCTTGCTGTGAGGCGACAGTGAGCTCCTTTGCCGCCCGAGCCGTGTCTGTTTATTTATACCCTCGCACTGTGAGTGTGACTTCATGTGAAGTGACACTCTGTGGTGAAGTTCAAGAAGGGGAGGACTGGTTTGGACAAGGGCCAGCGACAGAAACAGAGGACAGAGAGAGTTGGCAATTTCACAGTGATCACTTAAACGTTCAGACAATCAGAGCTTTAATTTGGAGGATGAGGAGGTACTGCTGATTGCCATTCACACCTGAGAGTATCTTTGTACAGCTAAAATCCCAGCAATTAGCCAGTAGGAAGGTCTACGGGAACACCTTGGCAGAGGCGGCTGCGGGAGGGTTGAGTATCACTGTTGACTTTACCAACCAACATAGCATTATTCTCAGCCTGTGCGAAAACAGACTCACAACCTTCTAGTTACAAGTCCACTTGAGCTAAATGCTCGATTAACTACTCAGGTGTGAAATGATTCATGTTGCAGGCAGCGAATACAGAAAAAGCGTGGTGTCTTCGGCTGTTTATATAATTGGTTTTATCTGAGCAGTAATGCAGGTCAAGGATGATTACTAACGTTGATCAAGACTAAAAATTGTCAGGGCACCGTAGCCATTTCTCCTAGTCGCTCAGTAAATGAATGTCTGAAACCTGATGTTCAGCATTAATGCAGTGTGACAACACTAGTAGGAGACCTCCAGCACAGGCACAGAAGTGTACTAGACTATAATTTATGCTAAGTGAAAAAATTACCATATGTCTGCCATAGGAGCAATGGAGAATCCTGAGCTTGCTCACAGAGGGAATTGATTGGCCTTCTGTTGTTAATCAGCAGTTGTTTTAGAGGTTGTGTCAGATGGCACAGATTCTGGCTTCCTGCTGGATAAAATATGTGCGTGTGCATATAAAGATGGCTTTATAATCCAAACCAAGTGAACCTAGCAAGCAGATCAAAGGAAGCAGCTGGTTTGGGGTGTGCAGGATCACCCACTCCCTGTCTCTCTAGCTGCTTCTGATAGGGGCGGAACTACTAAAAGATGCCTGACAATACTTCAGAGAGAGCTGCCAGAAGCACACCTGTCTCGGTGGAGTCAGGCAGACTCCTCTTAGCTTCAGACAGTAGGCTTACCAAGATATGGGTCTAAGTGGGTGCAATTTGTAGCCTTGACTGCCATTAGCCGGGAATGCATCTGAAGCCTCCATCACAAATGATCCGGCTCGACTCATCAAATCAGTTTCACAGGTTGTGAAACCGGTGTGAGAATTGTTCACTTCTGCAGCTTTTCTCGGGGGCCTCTGTAGGAGGGAAGGCACTTCAACAAATAGACGTGCCATAAATTGCGAGGAGAAAAGGTCTGACAGATGAACAGATGGGTTCAGTATATTACTCTCTCTGCCCGTCCACCTTCAGCTGATGAAGTGAGGAGAGGAGCGAGAGAAGTTGGAGGGAAATGATCTGTGTCAATGCATTAGACCAAATTGCTCCTTCACCTGAACATACAAATGAGGCCCAATGGCGTGAGCAATGTCAGAGCAATTAGAAAATCCTGTGTTTAGAGGTTAGATCTCTTCCTGCATCTGATCTCTCCTGAGTGCACAGCTCCAGCAGCAGAGGCACAGACTCAAGGCAATCTTTAGTGTAATTGATATTAGCAGCCTTATTAAACCAAAGGACTGAAAACAAACAAATAACTCTGCACAGTCCAGAATACAAATAATTTTCTAGACAGAAGTGCAAATAGCACTCTATTTCACGTACTGCAAATTATTTGGGGGGAAATAGCAGCTGTTTGCAATTTAATTCTAGCATTACCACACTCTCCAGCCTGTGCTGGTTTGACTTTTCAGTAGAATTTAAAGAACTTTAATATTAAAGCATATAAGTAATGTTATTATGCGCGCAATTTATTTATTCTAGATCACAGGGTAATTCCTTTTAAGAACAGTTTCTTAAGGCGCAATAATCTGCTCCTGCACAGTGTCAACACAATAGTAAATTCATTGAATAGCTACTTTCACTGTCGTCGAACATTTCTCAAAACAAATGACAATAAACCAGCTAAGACCAACAAGCAACAAAACAATCAGACATCCATAAAAACAAATCTGCAAGGCAGGGAAATAGAAAAAATAAAAATAAATATATATATAAATGTTCAGAAGACCCATTAAGGCTAACAAAACATATGCCTGTATGTATTCACACTATTTACACTATTCAAAGTAGCAATACCATAACGCACAATACTCCAAGCCAAGAGTTCTGTATTATTGCTTTAGTACATAAGTATTAACAGCAAAATGTATGTCAAGTTGAAAGGAAAAGTGCCTTCTTAACCTTTTTCGATTTGAGGTTGTGGTTACAGATGTGTTTACGCCTCACTGGCTAGATTTCATTCACTTTGAGAAAAGTAACATATTTATGCAACTCCATGATGACAGATTATGCACAAGGCGTTTTACAATTGAACTGACACTTTTAGGTAATTAATCCATTAGTTTATGACAAGGAAATTAATCAAAATTAATCACCAACTATTTTAATAAGATTTTTTTGCTTTTCTTAGTCATTTTTGTCAACAATGAAATTTAAGTCCCCCCAGTGTTGTATCCCATTTGCCTATCCTGTTTTATTTGGGCATATGTTGTGATACTGCAGCTAGATACTCTCCGAATGTTGTTTTATCTGGACTTAAAATGTACTGTGAACGTACTTGTACAATGGCCACTGTCAGAAAATTATAGAATATTTAATCAATATTGATACAGTACCACAAAGTGAAGCAGATATTGATCAACTGAAATATATCTGAATAGAATAGCCCGATACCGAGCCTTAGGAGCAGCTAAGATTATATAAGATTACCTGTTACCTGAAGTATTTCACCTAAAGAACACAGTTCTTAGTTCTTCACTTTTTGGAGTGAGAGAATCACTGAGCATGCACATCTTCTTTCAGACCCAGCCTGCTTCACAGCCATGCAATGACGTACATTCACATCTGGGAGCTGCCACGCACAAAGACTGCCTCCCAAAATCAGCCACTGAGTCATTTCACTTGAGCACATAGTAGTTAATTGCCTTGCTCAAGGGCACCTCAACATTAGCAAATGTGAAAGGGAGAGCACTGCTTGGTAATTCTCCCCTTCAAGGTGTTGGGGGTGTCAGGGGTTTAAACCAATAACCTTCCAATCATGGGCCTATTTCTATATGCTTTAGGCAACGAGTGGCACCAGAAATCTCAGTGCAATTATCGGGTCATGAAGATGTGTCTCGCAGAATTTTGAACGGGTACAAAATATGCTTAATTTCTCTATTTTGTCAGATCATTCAAGGAGGCTACCAGGCAGTGAATTTAATCTGCTTGTCACAGAGAACAGTTTTGCTGATAGCTTTTGACAAGGGGAATGTCTTATCTGTATCTGACGAAAAGGGTCATCATCAGTCTTAATGGATTGTAACAAACAGGAGGTGGTGAAAAGGACGGATTTCATTTGGCAACAGGTTGAAGACATTCTACCTGTTTGAAGTTACTAAATTGCCTCTGGGGGATATTAGGGCGAAACATAAACAGCACGAAAACAGAATTTGCATGTGGATTGAGAGAAAAGAAAAAGACTTATCTAAACTTGGGAATCTTGCATACAATTTGAGTAAAATTGCTGTCATTCTGATGTTTTCTTTATGTGGTTTCCACGATGCATACATGAGGTATTCTGTCAGAAATCTATCACTTTACAACCTTACCCTTTTTAAAGTGAAAATGCTTCCTATAAGTTAATGAGAGAGTGGTAGAGCATGGTTTGATTAACCAGAATGAGCAAAACTTAAGGAGACAGAGGCCCTCAGAGTTGACCTATATTGGACCACCACCACCCACATATGATATATCTTTTTTTTTTTAAATAAACATAATAGTACGGTTCTCTGATTATCAGAGCACTTACATACAAGGTTATCCTCAATTTTACTACTTTTCAAAATATACATAAATATGCAAATTAAGAGATACTTTTCTGTTTTTTTAAAAATATATTATAGGGTAAAAACTCCTTGCCACCTTCTAAAGTTTTCATGTTATGCTAGTTATTGGTTGAGCAACAGCAGACTTCTGAATGAATGCTGCTCAAAAACTCTACAAAAGAAAATGCAAAATTACTATAAGTGCTTGTCAATCAACTACTCCAAAATTGGGAGTTGGCTAACTGAGAAAAGTGGAAGATCTTACCTATTTTCCAGTCAGGTACCACCCTAAAGATGGTAAAATGAGAAGCCATAATAAAAAAGCACCTGTCAGACCTCAAAGGACGGAAAACAATGGATGTATAGTAACACAGAGCACACTGAACAGTGGAAATAAAGACTTTTGAACAACTAATATTACAGCTATGAGGTGTTGAAAGAGTTTTGGTAGCAGTCATGTGTGCATATGCATTTTAAATGTCATCCAGAGATGACAAAGAGAGCTTGCAGTGGCCTGTGCAACGATCAATTGAATTTGCTTCCATTGAACTTAGTCATATTCATCCTATTTCAATATACGAATTTCTCTACCTCCCCCAAGCATAAAAAATGTTTTTACAATCTTTGAATTTTTCTAAGGTTTTTTATGCAAAAACTTGAAAATGGACATAAAAATTGGTGGATGGAAACCCACCTAATCTTACTTAAGATTTTCTGTTTCACATCAAATATTCACTTTTCATTTTGTCCCCACATGAATGAAATAACATACTGGGTAAGACCAACTTGGCAAAAATGCATAGTGCAAAGAAAATAAGCAAATGATGGGAAAGGTTCCTTTAGGTGGAAGAAGTTAATTTTGGAATGTCCCACAGCTAAAGTTATCAAGTTATTTTGGTGCAGTAAAAAGTACAATTTGCCCTTTAGCGTCAAATGAAAATACCCAGTAAAGGACCTAGAATTTTTTTTTTTATGAGCAGTACTTTTCTGCTTCTTATTAAATTTGGACTTTGGCTTCACTCTTGTGTGAAACTAAACTCTCCTGCAGCTTAGCAAAGATGGCAATTTACATAGAGTCTGTATTTAGTCCTGTAATGGCCAAAACTAGCTCTAGTTGCCAGAAGTTTTATTGTTTCCCCAATGCCATCACATGGTCCTTTGCCATGAGCAGTTTCAAAGAAGTTCCTCTCTGTTTCCACAACAGAGTCTTCCTGGTGGAGGCATCGGTTCTGGAAAACTATGCATGTTCTGCACTGCTCTGCATGACCGTCTAGAGTAGAACTTCTTCCCCTGAGTTTTCCCAGCCTTTTTTTAAAGGAACTGCATGCCTCTGAGAGAGACGGACTACAGCAGTTTCGTGGGTCAGGCAATCTGCGATTGCAGCATATAAAACATGCTGAGATTTTCCCTCACTGTCTCTTCAATAACAGATAAAAGTATGAATCGTGGCTTGTGACTTGTTTTGAATATTGAGACTGTCCGTCACCCTAGATGACAAAACTGCCATTCTCAAAATCTCCAACCACTTCATTTTCTTGTAGGAGCACATCTCTCTGCTGCCTATATTATTGACTGAGTTAGTCATGCTTATTTAGGCGATGCACTCACATCAGTGGAGCCTCACAGCCACGGGCAGAATATACTGTCCAAGTGAAATAAGCAAAGCATCATCAGCCTTTGACCGCTGGCTTCAAAATAACAAGTACAGACCTGAATACCTTTACATGACTTTGCAACTACAGGTTTTTGCTGCCTTGTGCTTACTTTTAGTGTCATTTGAAAGTTTTCAAGTCATGTGATAGTAACAAAATGGGAAAGGCGATATTTGAAGTGAAACAACGAATCACAGGTCACAATAATCACATTATTGACCTAGCACAGGATATATGGACATGACCTCTTTCATTTTGCTGAGCTCGATTTTGTCCATTGAAAAGACTGTTTGTTTACATACGAATGTCACCATCATTGTAGTCAGCATGATTACAGACTAAACAGCAGGGTTGTCCCGACCAATATGAGACTTAGGTGCAGAGATTCTCCCCTTTTTCCTCTCCATCCCTGCCTACTTGTGCAAGTACGAAGAAAAATTATAAAGTACTTCAAAGATACCTCCGTGTATCTTACCGGTAACTTGCAGCTGCAATAAATGAGAAGAGGACACGCAGCCCTGATAGTTGTTAGCGTGCCAACCCTTGGCAACACGCCAAAGAGTCAGTATTTTATAGAATAATTTCATCCTTCACCAAAATCACAACCAAACCCCCCAGTTTCCAGGCCCTTCATCCCCAGGAGCAGGTCGTCTTCTAACTGTAAGGTTGGCCGCTCAATCCGCTGCTCCTCCAGTCAACATGCCAAAGTATATTTGGGCAAGATATTGAACCCCAAATTGCTCCCAAAGTATAAATGTGAATGAACAGCTAAAAATAACTGGGAAGCAGGTGGCACCTTGTATGGTAGCCTTGGCCATGTGTGAATGGGTGAATGTGACTCTTAGTGTGAAAGTGCTTTGGGCAGTCGAACAACTGGAAAAGCACTTCGCAAGTGCAGGTCCATTTATCATGTCTTGGTTTTATTTTTGATTGCAAATTTTCATACTAAGTCTCAAACTGAGTAATTTTTCGGTACTCCTATAGAGATGCTATGGTTTTATTTATAATTCTTGTATATATTGTATAATGTTAATTTTTTTAATATTCTACTTAAGAATTAAAACTGAATAGCTATTTGAAAAGGTGAACTTGCATGATGTGCTATGTGCTATTGTATAATCATTATATGAGTGAATAACAATAATATCATTTATTGCAATTATTTCTGGGACAACAAATTGTCCAACAAAAGCAGTTATTTTGACTGGCCTAATCAGAGGTCAACATTAAGGATTAATGTGTTAGACCGACCTACCCATCCTATACTCAACCAGTGCGGGTACAACATGAAAACATCAAGTTTCTATCCTGCATCATATTCAAAAATGGTTGACATCGAAGAAAAGTTTGTTCAAATTAAAAGGGTGAGGTCAGAAAGTCACTAATTTCTGACATAATGGCCAACATGATACCTTACGGTCTCAATTTGGTGAAGAATGCAACAGAGCCTAAAGTTCAAGGTAGAATTCCAATCTTGTAAACATCATGTTATGGAAAATAAAGTGGTTTCAATTTTTTTTAAAAAGAAAAAAAAAAGAAAGAAAAGGAGCATACAGTCTATAATCTTTTCAGTAAAAATGTATGTGAATGAATGTAAGTATGTGAGTTATAATGAAACGGAAAGTGTCAAGGGTAAATATATGAAGGTGTCCAGAACAACTGTCAGTCACAGCTCAGTAGTTGTTCATGACTGATATATAACCGAGTGAAAAGGAAAATCAAGAGCGGCTGTGCAGAATCCCACATACAGCATGCTTTGTGTTTTCCCACTTTATCAGCAAACATGTCAGTTCTCTTCGGCACTTATCTGAGCACCTTGACAGTGAATTAGAACCTTGTTTGTAACATTTCCCTTTTAATGAGCAGCTTTCCATTGTGTTTTATAATTTCTACAGTAAACTGTCACTTCCACTAACAAGGTCAACGACTGTGATAACGTTCAGTGAAAAGTAACATGTAGGCTGGCATGTCATAGCAGAGTGGCTCAATGTTACAGCTAAAGCCTCTGTGCTCAGTACTGAATATTTAATTTTTATAATCTTTGCCTCTTGTATAATTATACCATAAGATCCTTCCAAACATTGGGTACACTCGTGATCTTCCCATTGAGCCCTTGCAATCCCTGAGTTATTTCCCTCTCATTACCACGGCAGATTGATATAATCACATGCTCTTCTTAATATTCAGTTTACTGCCGTATATATCTGCATGTCATTGGGTAATGCAATAAGAGTCCTTGGATTCACTTAACTGAGAGGATAACTCAATTTTGTAACTTAATATTGTCTCTGTGCTCACGCACAATGGGGTCTCATAAAAATCCCTACTTTTTCGACATTAAAAGCGCACACTTTCCTCCAGCACATGCATAATGAGCACATTATTGAATTTGTTGGTTTAATGGCTGAACTAGGCAATGACGTAGTATTTGCAGCTTCACATGTGGCGTAATGCGTAATGGTAATTGCTAAATTACATCCCGTATTGCCTTCATTTAACACATGATTCCTGGCGCCAAAGATCATTTATTGGCATTTATTTGTGGCTTTGTTAAGTTAAAATACATTGTTTGATCTAATTGCAGAGTATGTCAGTCAGCACTAATGAATAATGGTCTATGGATGGGAAATGAAACTCTAAGACTGTTTATTATTTTGGGTGACATTTACCTAAATGCCACATATCTGCGCTGCTCCTGCTATGAGACGTGTAGTATGTAAATGTAATTTCCGTATCACTGTACAATTGTCTGGCAAATATCACTAAACAAGACACTTTCTCAATTAGGAGGTTTTTCACTTGCCATTGTGAAACTGACCATAAGCAGGCCTTGTATTTGTAGCAGCTCTTTTTGACATTTATTAGTGTATGTAAAACTAACTCTGCAGTTCTCTACAGTTTTTTGCTTGCTCCACCAGTAACACTAACCTTCACCCATCTTTATTTGGCATTTATAGGCACAACATAAACATTTAATTAAGTATTCGTAACACGCTATGATGCATTTGTAATCACTATATTTTAAGTGTTTATAAATTTCAAGTGTTTGTCAAGAATTTTAATTTCTTCTATGAAGATGTACTACATATTTTATCACATTATAAACTGTGTTTATGCATTGATTTCCACTAAGTGTCACTGAGAGTTATAGTTGTTGACTAATATATTAATATTAGTTTTTAATTGCCCCACCTTTTAGGTATTCAGGATTTCCCACACATTCATTTATTTGTGGCGGCCCGCTATGATTAAAACATCAGCTGACACAAATAGATTTTCTATTTTTAGAGCTGGACCGTTCATTAGGAACACTGTTGAAATATATATGCCATTCAGTTATTCAATGCACCACACTCTCGGAGCACAGAGCGTACTCAGTCCAGATGGAACAGCAGAACATCAGGTCTGTTAAAGCGAAACTTAACAGTTCTTTGTGCTCTAAAAGTTTGTTGTCATACACAGCAGCTGCTCTGATCAGCTCTGAACGGATCAACAGATCCATTATAAAGGAAAAAAGAACTCTCGAGGAGTCTCACCTGCATTCACATACCTGCAAAAATCTCTGCATCTACAGAGGAGACACATAATGATACAAATACACATTCAAAAGACAAAAAAGAAAAGAAAAAAACTATACTTCACTGTTGTCTTCGTTCCCCCTTAATAGGGATGTGAAGTAAACTGTTGCTAATCAAAGGCCCCCTACACGACCCTTTCAGGCAGGAATATTGCAGCCTTAAGCCTTGAGGGGTAGTAACAGCCAGCACGACGGGACCATGGGCAGGACAGGTGAGACATTTTGACTGCATGTTATGCATGCAACCCACCGTGGGAGATTGAAAAAGCAGCTAGTAATAGTTAATGGCTAACTAAAAGAAGAACAGCCACCTTATAACAGGAATGGTAAATGATTGTTATTGCAACATTAAGCCACTGTTATTGTTTAGAAAGTGCTGCCAACACATATGTTTTATGTCACACAAGAAGCCAATAATGTTGTGTTAAACAAACCCCCCACCTTTATTTCCTGATGCCAGCATGCTATTTAAAATCACACACTGGAGTGGCATGACGCTGCTGTTGTTTGGTTTTGTGTGAAAGTGTAAAGACAGTTAAAGACAGGGGCTTTGTAATGGCCCTATGGCATATCTCTGTGTAAAAAGGGCTGAAGAGTGAGTTTCCCCTTTCAGATTGTTTGTTTTGACACATTTTAAAAAACCTAAAAAGGCATAACTATACAAAATCTCACAAGAAAAAAAAGCAAAGATTGGACAGACACAATTTTCATTTTTTTGTTTTCATTATCTCCTTTCCAAACAATCGTCTGCCAGCCCCTTCGATTCACTTATGTAGAACCACTGGACTATATTTCACCTTTTCTTACATCAAATTTATTTGAAATCATCAACAAAGTAGACTGAAATTATAGAAACTGAAAAATATCAAAAACAGCTGTATGTTGTGCATTGTTTTAAGGATTGATCACTTTAAATATACATTTTGTTTCAATATTTCATTAACTGACTTATTTGACTAAAATAGTCACATTTGAGGCAATCACACAAGCACTCCAAAGGCTCAGCTGATGTGCTGTGCTTTACCACCCGACGGCCTAATAAATTTTTATTTTGCTCCAACCCCTTGCCAACCGAATAATGCGTGGTTAAATGAAGTAATCATTTTTACTGGAGACATCACTCACGGGAAGATAGCAGGTAGGTATATCACTTCCCACCATATGGTCATGGCTGTCAAGCGCTGGCCAATCAGAAGGCGACAATTTGCCACAGAGTTCCATGTTGTGATTAAATAGTTCCAAGGACGGCTCCGGCACACAGGAAGGCTCTTTGACCAGACTGATACTCATCTCCGGCTCCAGATTGGAAGTGGTGGTGGCACAGCTATGTGGCTCTCTCTGTCTGGATTTGTTATGTTATTCTTTCCCTTTTCCCCCCACAGGCTCACTGTGCAATAGACTGTTATTTTGGTCTCATGAATATAGAAAAGTTCAACTTGACTCTCAACTCTGTTCAAATCATAAAAAGTACAGAAAGGAGCGAGGTATGAATATATTTCCAAGATGGTAAATCACAGAGAAGTGGGCTGTGAATAATGAAGTCCCAGAAAATATATGCTATTATACAAGCTCTAGTTACAGGTCTTTGATGTAATAAAAATAGATCAAATCAGTGACCGTGCCTTACAATTTTACATGTCTTACATTTCTTACATGTTTTCTGGCTTTGTTGGTATCACATGTTATCTGCATTGCATGTTGTGATAACATGCAGCACTATAAATGGAATAAACTGTATCTTCTTCTGTGTTTATGCAACTATCGGATTGGCAAAAAATAATTCCTTGGGGGTTTTTTTTGTATTTCTGATACAGTAGGAACAGAAGGGATATGACCCCACCAGTGACATCACATTTCATAGAGCGAATTTCAATACATTGGTATTAAGAGAGCAGAGATTAGAGATTGTAAAGCCAATGACACTGAAAAAGCTTGTGTGAAAAGAGAATGCTTCTTGATATTAACCTGTATGACCTTACATGATGCCGTGAATAAAATATTCACTTTAGTAGGTTTTCTGTTATTTCTACTTCAGTTAATTTTAACAGATATAAGTATTTATGTTGTGTAAGATTTTTGATTCCATCTGCAAGCTCTCTGGGTTTTGTTTTAAGATTATATAATCAGTAACTATATATGTTGTTGGTAATAAAGAGCAGGGACGAAGAGCTTATGATTCATGGTTATTGACGAGATTGGGATATAATAGGGTCTAATCTCATATACTTCTAAAATTTTAGTATATCAATTGATTAATTTCAAAGTTATTCATAGGGCCTATGCTACACCTTAAGGACATTATAAATGCATAACTATAGTTCTTGTTCTTTTAATGCTCCAGGGACATTTAAATATGTGATTTGGGACTGCCAGCTTATTGCTTGTTGTTGGAAATTTGTTGATGATTCTTTATCAGATTTGACAAGGTTGAGCTACAATCCAAAGCTATATCTCTGTGTTCAAAATCACAACACATGTGGTAAAGTCCGGCTTATTCTTAGATAGATAGATAGATAGATAGATAGATAGATAGACATTTTAAGGACATTTTTCCATAAAATTATGGTAAACTACTGGCACCTGTAGTTGCAAGCATAATACTGTTCTTTTACAGGGTCACTACTGTATGAGCTTTAAAAGTATATTACCCTTATATTTATTACAGTATTGTACAGTAGAATGTGTTGTTTACAGGGTAATATAACCTGCATGTGATTTCTGTCCTTCCATTAAATAAAAAAGTATTGCATAATGCAATAAAATCATACAAAAGCCTCCAGGTTTTTGTTGTTTTGTCCATAAAGTATCGAGATTCACAGCGTTTTAGTGTATTTTAAAAATACAGTACATTCATGTCAGAATTTGGTCATATTTTTACAGCAATTTGTTTGTGATCAGGGATGCACAATAATATCGTCACATTATTGGTATCGACAGATAACGGCTTTAAAATGAAATATCAACATCAGTATTACATGAATATTTCTGCCTGTATGACAATATGATATGATGACACTTAAATTATGCAACTATAATTAGTTGCAATAGGTCAAATTTGGCCTTGTTTTGGCTATTGTCAGGACTGTCTCAGGGTTAGCATCATCAAAGTCTGATAAAATGGGATAAATTTCGGTTTTGTGTAAAATTTGTCACAAAAGAATAAATATAGCATGTTTTACATGTAACCTTAAAGTAGTTTTTTTTTTTGTTTTGCTCGGTAAGTGTGTATATTTTAAAGAAGCACTGTATTATAAGTCCTCATCAAATCATAAGCAGGCATAAAATGTTAATTCCACTACAGGACCGCAACTAGGTGGAAAAACATATGTGCATATATCAGCATCGGCAATAGGCCAAAATGAGTTAGAAAACATCAGCATGGAAAGAGAAAGCAGTGGGCCTACAAAGCTACACCCCTCTGCAAATACATATCAGTATAGAAGAATACATTTTACACAAAAAAAAAGATTTTAAAAGTAAATAGGTTCTCATCAAGGAATACCAATGCATGTATCAGATACATGGCTTACAGATTTATATATGCTCAGCACACAACATAGCCTTCAAGGCATGTATATGATACTTAGGAATCCTCATTAGTCATGACAGCACAAGGCAACATGGATGAAAAAAGTCTCACAAGCAGCTAGCTGATCTGGCAGACAGACTCATTCACAAAACACAGACCACCAACAGCTGACTTCATAACCAAAAATGCAAAATTGGGGAAATTCAAAATGCCATAGCAGGCTCCTGTGGCATGCATGCCGCAGCTTAACTAACAACCAAACAAAGAACACAGCAACGTGCAATATGACATTAACAAACACACACCAAGAAGACAGATGCACAGCCGCAGAGAAACATTTAACCAGCAAACAGTCAAGCTAGCAAAGAGACAGTCAGAAGGTGTATCTGACTCACGTTATCTGCCGCTGAAGCTCTTTTTGTCGAGGTGAAGTGGTCCATATCCGTGTCATATTATATCCTTCTGCAGGTGCTGCTATTCCTGTTGTCGAAACTGCTGTTGTCTCCATCACTGCTAGCTAACGTAAGCTAACTATACCTACAAAAACAAAGTGGCGCTTGTCATTAACACTTCTAGCAAAGACACAAACTTCCCGTTGTTTAATTTAAATGACGTTATGTTAGTGTAAATTGAGAGTACAGAGTAAAACCGGCTTCACAAGTCATTTTACTCCACGCGGGCCTAAGGTAGTTCAGAGCCCTTTATTTATTTATTTATTTTATTTTCGTGCACTAAGGTAGTTTAATCAACGTCACCTGGCGTCCCTTCAAGAGTCGACGTGACTGCAATACCACGGTTGACCACACAATGATATTTAAAGATAGGGGGGCGCTGTTTCACCCATTTCAACAACGAAATAATCGGCCATAATAGGAAAAATAAAAATAAATATTTTAATGTAAATGTTAGTTATAACTGTTTTGGATGGTGAGGTCTTTCCTCAAAAAAAACAACAACTCATCACTGTATTTTTCATACCTACAACTACATATCTTCAGTGGCAGATCATGTACTTAGCAATATGACAGTGTAGAAATACTCTACTAAGAGTTAAAGTCAGGCATTTAAAATTTTACCTAAGAAAAAGTACAAAAATATTAGCAAACCAAAATTTACTTTCTTTTGTTTGTTTGTTTAATATATGTTTTCTTTATTTTTATTTCCTCTTTTTTATTGCTTTAATTGCTTTTGTTGTTTTTGGCATTGTTGGTATTTTTACGCATAGGCATATTGCATCCAACATCATGCATTTCTTTTTTTAAGTGCTACTAAAATAAATTATTATTATTATTATTATTATTATTATTATTATTATTATTATTATCATTATTATTATTATTATTATTATTATTATTATTATTATTATTATTATTATTATTATACTAAAAGCACACAGCCAAAAATTAAAGTACTCACTACAAAATGGTCAGTTTCAAATAAAATATATACATTATCATTGAATGTTAATTATTAATGCATTTAAGTGTGAGCATAACCTTAATGTTGGTCTGTCAAAGCTGAACACCAATTATTCTTTTTTATCAAATTAAATATTAATATTACAAATATAAATGAATCTTTTGGTAGCCCATAGAGTAATATAATCAATTGCTTTTTCAGTCCATTGGATACAGTTTGCTGCAATAAAAATGACTGACATGAGATGAACAGACTGAAAACTTTATCTTACTAGATTAAACAGGTGTTGACAAAGTTTTCCTTTGGGGACACATTCAGCACTTGATAAAAGGTTATATGTATTGCAATATATAGCAATATATGATGTTGCAGTACTCAGCATATCACAACACGTGTTCAATACTTTGATGAAGTTATATATATATATATATATATATATATATATATATATATATATATATTTGTTAAAATGAACAGTAATTATATTATTATATTATATATTATAAAATTACATATAAAATATTACAAAATAAGCAGCTAAGTAAATGTACTTAGTTACCTTTTTCCAGTGTACTCAGTGGACCCCCACCCTCCAGAAGCTTCAGGGGTTTTATTTATTTGTCTGAGATTCATTATAAATCACACACATATTTGTCCTTGTTCAGAGTGCTAGATAATGATTGGTTGCTACATGCAAATGTTTTCTTATTTGCAAAGTGCAATAGCCATTATTTTAAATGGATGCACTTGTGTTTTTTTGCTATTTAGGTGGCATTAGCACGGCATCGCTGTGACACTGATGAATGCTGGACAGCCAACAGACATCTCTCCTGTAATCATTCTTTTTACCACCTTTGGTTAATAATCTTGTTCATGTGTGCTTTCATATTTTACCAAATGTAATGAAGCAAACCTGCAGTACACGTGTTGCTGAAGGAGGGTCCTGGAGTCACAATGTAATTACTTAAAATATCTGTGTCTAAATATAATATTTATAGTTTGGAATAAAGGTTTTCCTAAGTATTAAAACTAGTAGAGTTTTGTGTGTTTTAAGGCTCTACTGGTACCTTTGGAGACATCAAGTTTTCAGAAAAATCAGCTTGGATTTGGTATCTAAATGACTAAGTTGCCTCAGACTATTTAATGCTCAGATTGTGATTTTATGCTTGTGCTTTAACAACAAAGACAATGTGAATAGCATACTGTAGATAGTGGCCTCACAGGTGCTTCATCTTGAAAGGCAGTCAAGGTACTTCATTTGAAATTATAAAAATGTAAATTATATCCACATTTTCCAGCAGCTGGTGTCTTTATGTCAACATATAAATGATGTGAGGTCAGTCGCAAAAACGATTTAGTGCGATGGTACGCACAGTAAATGATAATCATTGAGTTAGTGGCAGCTTTACAATATAAGAGCACATAAAATATGACAGAATGAAAAACACTGTCTGGTATTATCATTCTGTGAAATCCAGGGATGAAATAAGTGATGAAAACTGTACCCACTGTGTGTTTTGTGCCCCCCCCCCCACCCCCCTCCCAAAAATCCATCAACTGGATTTTGCAGATAAAAGGGGAAAACGCCTCTGACACTAAGTAAAATGATTAAAGCTTTTATTGGGGTAGTCGGTGAGATTTTAACCTCTGAAAAGACCTTGCTTAATGTTTTAGAACAGATAAGTGGCATTAGCTGGAGACAGCTTGAGAGTTCAGGCCCATGCATGTTATTGGAAATCAGTTTCAAGATGATAGGGGCCGAGAGGGAATATAGGGATACTGTATATCTTATCTGTGAACCTCGGGTGTTTAATGGGCTGCCTATAGGATTATCGCTTGCCTCAGCAGATGTTCATTTCCAAAACATATGTCAAGGCTTAAGCCTGGTGTAAACACTACCAGTGGACAGAGTTTATCAGTTTTGGAACAGGCTCCATATTTACAGCCCCTAAGCAGTTAAGCTGAATATGTCAGTTGCACAGGCCTCTCCAAAAACTGGCCCATCACTTTGGCATGGCAGGGCACTGGTGAGGGCATGTTTCATCAACACTAATGTCTGTATTTTAAGAAACAAACCTTGTTCAGCATATTGATTCCAAGCTAACTGATTCAAGAGTGTGAAAAAAAATCGATATCGTTAGGGGGTTTGCAGCCAAAATCGTGTGTGTGTGTCTGCGTGTGTCTGTGTGAGTGCAGACATGAAAGGCTAAAAAATGCCTCATATAACTGCCTACTGCATTTGAGATTGCTAAAACTCAGTTTCACTTTTTTCACAAGAGCCACCTCACTCTCATTTAAAAAAAGCTGTTATATGTGTTCCTTGACAACCAATTTGTGATTCCATCTTTTTTTTTTTTGTAGAGCACAGACATGCTGCTTCTACATGGGGAAGCAAAATGTTACAGTGGAACCTTTCACAGTCCTTAAAAATATGTTCAGCTCTTCAAAACAATGCTACTATACTCTATAGCTCCCAGCTAACACAACATCTATACTGACAGAGGCATGGGACAGGTCCAGGGGACCGAGCTGTCAGGGGGTCCACTGGCCTTTAATTGTAAAATGTCAATCAAATATACCTCAAACTGACCAGACACACTAAAAAATACACAAAAAGACCACAAAGAGATGCAACAGAACTACAAAGAGAAACAAAATAACTACAAAGCAGGCATGTCAACCACAAAAAGACAAAACGACAACATAGAGATACAAAACAAGCACAAGGATACAGAAAAATGACTAAAAAGTGACATATATACCGTATATATACAACATATATGTATATATATATATATATATATATATACATATGTATGTTGTATATGGCTCAACACATCCAAGTATATAGGCTCAACACATCCAAGTAGAGTCTAATGTTGATGTCTCCATGAGGAAAATAACCTGGTTTTAACTATAAATATTCCGCACACTGTCTACTTTTAACAGGCTTTTCTGTTGGGATGGTTTTGTCTCTCCAGAGGCACAAGGTTCATTGACTTTAACAACTAGCAGTGTGAATTTAACCCAAAATTTAGCTAAAATCAGGCAAACAGCAAGCCATTATAACACTGGAGACAAGTCGGTAACATCAACTCAAATATGAATCTTTAAGTAATAACTGGAACAATTTATCTGTATAGGTTTCACCTTTGCCATTTGCTTTCAACTGTAGTTAATGCAGCTTTGGATTATAATCATTGATATCTATACTGTAACTTTCTCTATCAGTCTTATTTCATTTGCTTTCATTCTATACCTCTCATGCTGTGGCCATAATAAATAATACTCGAATAAGCGCAGGTCAAGGATGTTGTTTGTCAAACAAACTGAATGGCTCTGATGTAACCACTTCAGCATCATAAATATAGAGCCACATGCATACATTCATTCTGGTCATTAAATGACTTCTGCTTATAGACATATATAAGCCTATTCAGCTGCAGGGCATAGTATGAATGAAGAGATGCATTCATTCCAAGGTACGAGTGCAGACTGACTGAGAGATGACCTGTGCTGAAAATGTCCCCTGATGAGTACATCTTGTGCTGTGGAGAAACCAACATGCTTCTTTACACAATTTCACTTTCCACCATGCAAATTTTGTTTCACCTGTAGTGTATGTGACAGTGACACTGACACTGAGGTGTCAACAAGCCAGTCAGAAGGCTGAAATTAAAGGAACAAACAACATACACAAATTCAAGGCAACAAAATATGTTTTCTTTTGGTTCATAGGAGGCTAATATACAGATGTTAGTTTATAAATGTCAGAAGTTAAAGCATACGCGTCATGATATCCTTAACTTTTCTTATTGTTTGTCCCAGCCGACAGTGGCTACAGTTATACGCACATCAATTATCCCCTATTAGCCTGTTACGTTTAAATGTTCTGAATTAGGCTGTTTTCGGAATTCAGCATTTTCCAATGAAGACATGTAGGATATGACAGTATTATTCGGTTTTCCGTTTTAGGTGCATTATCTGGTTATGTATCCAGCCAATTCAGAGTATTTGTCTCAGCTGGGTTTTTTACCAAAGTTTGCAACACACAGCCTCTTATCAGTTTACGGTCTGCACTGTGCGTTGTCATATATACGTTGTGCACAAACCAACTCGCCAACCATTTGCAAAGCTGTGGGGTAAATATGCATGCAAAAGAAAAGCCCAGATTTCTGGTTGGAAGGAGAAACTCACATACTTTCAAACTGGTAAACAGGTTTTTGGATATGCACAAATATTGCAGCAGCACCTTTTCATGAAGGTCAAGGAAGTAAAGAGGTTGTCCAACAAACTGCCACTGTTAGGAAACTTGTGAAAACATGATAAACAACATGTTAGGGGACATTAATTGAAGTATGCAGAGCTGCATGTAAACAGGATTATTAGTGGAATATTTATTTTCACTAAACATGTAAACAGCTTAGTAGGAATATTGTCTTTCTGGGCATAAGGGCAAAAACTGGACTGTTTTGTGCATGTAAACGTATTCAATGACATGATCCCACGGACAAGCATTATCTGCAGCCAAGGCCTGACACAGCTTACTCCTATGTGCTCCAGAGCTCCATTGGTATCCACAAATGCATCAGTGAGCCACACTGTCACATGGTGACTTGTTCCCCCTTAACAATGAAGGCCACCGTAGTTTATTTTGAGTCAGTCGAGGCTGCCAGAAACACTCAATAAAGCAGTGCCTCCAACTTTTCTCAATAATGTACCCTCTGAAATATTTTTCAACCAAGTGCCCCTAGACAGCACAAAAAAGGTAGGAAAAAATGCTATATGAAGAGGTACAATACTGCACTGTGTCATGAGTGTCTGGTTTAATATAACAAACTTGTAAAACACTTAAATGCTACTTTTCAAATGTTTACAATCCATCATTAAATTCTTGTCAAACCAGATTTTTTGTCATCATGCAATAACACTAAGATGCCATCGCAGTTGCATTGAACTGCATCTTTTTGATAAGTTGCACTTACAAGTTTTGTAATCATTTTAAGAATAATGTATAATTTAAATTTTAATGATTTAAACAAGTGTTTTTTCATTTTAAAAAAAATCATACCCCCTGCAGTAATCCAAAGTACTCCTTAGGGTACATGTAACCCCATTTGAGTAACACTTCACTAGAGCATTAAATTTGTATTAATGTGTCACTTAAAACCCCAAAACAGCACTATTTACATCAATTTGAGTAACTTTTCCCAAAAACTACAGTCCCCAACTATATAAGGAAATTGCTGAGTTGTTTTAAAAAATAAAATTATATATTTGGGGGATGTTTTTAAAGATTTAAATCCTCAGTATGAACCAAGCACCGACAAGCTAGAGGTTGCAACATATTTGAAAGATGGACTAAAAAATATAACATCTTCATCAACTATTTAATGTAATATTTTCATGGCAGTTGTATGAGCTTAAAATGTAGAGTAGCCCCAAATTCAACAAGTTTTGGACATTAATGTGAACTTTCTAAGCATCAATGTTGAAAATAAATTGTTCAGATACATTACATAGAAATTAAAAAGTTGCCTCCTCATAGCAGGGGTGTTTCAGCATTTAGAGGGGACACAAATTAAGGGGATGGTTGTCCACCTCAAGAAAGTTTGGGTGTCAAACTCTGCTCAGTTTTTTTTTTTTACAAGATTTATGCCTGTTCTGCACCATTATAGTATGGTATTTCCTGCTTCAGCTGCTTATAGTTGCTTCATCAACTTTCCGTTTCAAAGCAGTTTGCAACCATTGCTGTTGTGGTTGCACACTGCCAGGACCTACTTCTCCGGAGGCATTGTTACATCTATGATTTGCCTGCTAGCAGTTCATCCAAATAAAAGTAGGCTGCTGTAACTATGTTCATGTTTCTATGGGGACAGATGCACGTGTTCTTTATAAAGACATGGATGTGCCCCCTGCATCTCCCCCAGAATCTGCGCCCGTGCCTCCTAGTGTTTTGGGGCATTTTTCCATGTCTGAATTTTAATCTAAAAGACTATTTTCAAGCATGTCAGAAAATTGACAGCTTGACTGTCAGACTGATAAATAATATAGACAGAAAAAACATCCTTGGAGAGTGATTCAGGTGCCCATGGGGAGGTATGAGTCAGGTCAATTTCTATTCAGAAGCAAGAGGAAGGAACTGACGTTGTCAGGGCCAATGTAAAATGATCCCTGTAGACATCGAGCAGATTAAAAAACTCAATAACAACAGTATGATCATGTAAAAGATCTTTTGTCCAATAGAGTTGACAACATCAGATCACTGCCCCAACAGAAAGCACAGTGGATATCTTTCAGTCACCTGTCTTCTTGATGGTGTAATCACAGAGCTTCATCTTGCAGTTTTTCCTGTTTTAATCTGTCTGTCACCAGAGCATATGTCGCTGCCAGGTTCTCACACATGATACCATTATTTCTTAACACTTTTGAGTGTTAAGATTCTGCTCCTCGGTGGATTTTGTCCGTGTGCCACTGAGGCCCATGGGGTAGCACGTTTTCATATCAATAAAGTGCTACTGCACCTGAATTCACTAATAAGCAATTCTTTTATGACAGAAGGTGTGCAGTCCCCAGTTTGAAAGAAAACCTGCATACAGATGGCCCAGGGTGTAACACTGACTGATGTGATAAAGAATAAATATTCTCAATTTCTCATTCTGTGTTTCATTTCTCTATGTCTCTTCTGTTTAGGTGACTGCCTTAAGATAAGCTGGTATTGTTTTAGAGAAAACATGGCCAACTTAGATGGAGGATTTTTGGGCAGCAATTACTAATTTAAAAGTGAGTTGAAGTCATCATGAACTATTAATTTACACGTAGGGCTATAGACCACTGACAATGCACTTATTCACTCATTAAATGCCAAAACGTCTTTAACAGCGATGAACCCTACATGTATTTTACACTTAAAGCAAATTAGTCTTTTGTGTAATGCTCGGGCATTGGGTTGCAGCATTATTCAGCATCTCCCTCCCATCAGTCAAAACTAATGTTTTGGTGTATGTACCTAAACTCCATAGCTGTAAGCCAGAAGCAGGGTAGGTCCACTTTTTATTCGTGCTTGAACTTTTAGCCTTTGCAATTATGCTGAGCAAGATGCTTACGTTTATTTAATCAAGACAAACCATTTTAAGTCTTTATCTGTCATAAACTCAGTGTACTCCACATTGTGCAGTGAAATGCTTTGTTATGCCTTTAGCTCTGTATATTAAAGTCCTTCAGACACATTTAAAGATTTCAAAATATTAATTCATTTATCAATATTTTGATTAATACGGTTGCCCATATGTAGTAAAAAATAAAAAAAAATAACCCTCTAAAAAGAGTCTGGGAGCACATTTAGCCTCGTCATTCTGTTCTCATTCTGAACCTGTCAAATATTGTCGCATGGACAATGGTCAGACACTGATGTCAAAAGCAACATATTGTGGCAATATGATACAGTATGTTGCTGGGTGGCATCAGAATACAATGTGGCCGGACAGAGCCTATCACAGCAGGATGATACACGACGTCAGTTTGAAACACCGCCAATAACAATATAATGAGCTCTAAAGCCGCTAAGGAGGATGGGAGGCACAGTTGATGGGTCAAACAAACCCCAGACTTCCACCCAGGGGTGAAAGGCAAATCATGATGTTTTTTTCTAAACCAAAGCCTCAGTCAGACACAGATTCAGACGTTTTAGGAAACATAAGCATAAGAGTGGATGGGACTCTAAATAAAAAACTGCATAAATAAAAATACAACGTAATCAACAAGACAATATATACAAGATAAGGTCACATGCAAATATGAAATATGAGATACAGTGCAGGTGAAATGCAGTTATTTATACTTTCAGTGATAAATACATTTAAACAACTAAACCTGCACCCCAAATGTGTCTAGTTATTCATTATCAGCTCTATTACTGAACTGAACTGAACTACAGCTACTTAGCTCCTTTGGTAAATTATCTTGTAGACATAAGATAAATTGGAGCCTTGCCTCTCAGTTTTTCAGGTGTTGTATTTTTGGGAACCCATATTTAGGAAATAAATCACATGAAATTAAAGTCAGTTGTCAACAGAGCCACTTTAATTCTTTAAAACGATTAATTTATTTGGCCTAGAAGTTATTAAGACCATCAAAGGTGAGACCAATATCCTTGTTCAAAGGGTTTTTATTGAATTCCTGTGATCCGAGGATTATTAGTAATGACCTCCGCCTCTTTGTCAAAGTATGAGCCACAGTCCTACACACTGTATATAGGCGACATACTTGTGGCACCTAATGGCCTACATCACCTGGTCTGCATGGAAATATCACCCACGCCAGCACTGAATAGAGCAATCACAATTAAACAATAATGTCCTCTAAATGTGTTGGATATAGAGTTATAAAATGCAAGATTTTCAATAGCCCATAATGGCTGACAATCATTTTGACCTGTGCTGGCGTGGTTGTGGCAGCAGTAACTACTCATTACATTTACTATGGGAGTGCCCAAAGGTGAGAGCTTTTTGGTCTGAGATCATTTCAATAATGGGTGTCATTTATCCTGTCTACTTCTGCTGTTGTGTGCGAGCTGGGTCAGAATCCTTAAGTAATGTGTTCATTCACTGTTAAGTGTCCTTTACCTTGGGCTGCCTCTCAGCCAAAAGAGTGACACTGATGAAACGAAAGAAGCTCAGAATCATCTTTCTTTGCAATAAATTGATGGTTGAAAGGTTACCTCGGTTTGAGAGCAGTTGGCCTTCTTCTTACAGACTTTAATAGAGGCTCGGGCAGCCAGTGGTATAAAGTGCAAAAAACTTTGACAAACCATTCAATTTAGCTGTTCATACTAACAGCTTTTTATAAATGTAAATGGCTCAGTATGCATCAAGTCGACAATACATGCTATCAGTTCATGTATGTTGATGTGATGTCGTAAAGTACTTTATAATCAAGAGGAAATGACTGAAGAGTGTAAAATTTGTTACTACAAGAACTTTGACATGAACAAAAGTAGTTCCTTGACTACAGATTGAAATTTGACATAATAAATTACATTTTTTAAAGCATCATATTTTTCTGTCTTAAAACAACAGTCAGGCACCTATTAAAACAGTGTTTCCTTGCTGTAATCATTCCTCCTGTTCATACAAGCACTTAAGAGATTCCTTATTTTGATTTGATTGTAATGTAAGTGGTGGGGAACTTAACGGTAGCATTTATCTGATAACAAAATGAGGATACATCCTTGAAAGGCCTAATCACTCCCACTGTGTTTACAGCTTTCATAAATGGAGCAGGCATGGCTGTGACCAAGTTTTAAAAATGCAGGGCTGCAAGTATCACTGCAAAAAAGGAGGTGCACATCTTCTCATGAGGTGTAAACATTGATGGTATTCTCCTCAGCTGAGATGTAATATTAGCTAGAATAGTGGTGCTAGGTGGGCTGGGAGTAGATGCACACTTCCTTCTGCTCAGTGATATGGTTGGCGGGTGAAGTAGTTTAGCAAAAACAAAAAAGTTCCTACATGAAACTGCTCACAACAAGGTCTGTTGATTATCTTGAGTAACTAGTTCATGATTTCTGAAAAGAGACATTGTTGTTGAGTTTTTAAAATACATTTTTTGGTACTTTGAGTACCACAAGCCGAGTGCCAACTAGTTCTGATATATTGGAGAAAAGGCAGGCATCTCTATGGGAGATATCTCCAACATTCAGTAACTCACAGGAAAACAATCAAGATTGATAAATAGCACTACAGGTAAGAGGAAAAATATGTATTTTTGATTTTGAA
Organism: Plectropomus leopardus; assembly: GCF_026936395.1. Classification (NCBI taxonomy): domain Eukaryota; kingdom Metazoa; phylum Chordata; class Actinopteri; order Perciformes; family Serranidae; genus Plectropomus; species Plectropomus leopardus. The sequence continues at coordinate 13,647,022 of NC_142183.1, forward strand.
TAATACTGCATTGAGTGATGAGGGGAAAGAGAAATCATGTCTGAATATCATGGGAGTTACTCTACAGCCTCCTGACGTAAATCCCTTAAATGTTGCTATCAATGGTGCATGAAGACTGTTACTCCAGCTCGCCTAATAGAGGAGCACTAAAGGATCGAACACACGTTTGTTGTCAAAGGTCTATCATCGTTCTACAGGAGAAATAATAAGTGCATGGCAGTTAAGTTGTCAGTGGTCAAGATCCACTGTGATGTCATAACTCACCATGGTCAGTTCAGCTGTAGGCTGGCTAAACTCATTGCTCTCTTTTACACCTTAACATAAGATAAGAAAAACCTTGATTTCTCAAGGAAAATGTGCAGCAGTTACAATGTAAAGTGGTAGGAGTGCAAATATAAAGAGTGCAAATACAAATGTCTAAGATAAGAGAAAAAGGATAACATGATGTTCTCTTTTCGTATGAGTCTGGATTCCTTTTGAGTCTTTGTTCTTAAAGAAACACAGCTTATTATGTAATTTCCAGGTTTGACATAGGTACAGATAAAAAGACATTAAAAATAGCATGGCGTGCAATTCAATACCAGCCGCTGTTCAGAACCAATCAGCAAGTATAGCTGGATGATTACTCAAATCCACAGAAGTGTGGAATTGGACAAATTGGAGTGCCTTTTCACCCGGCTCAGTGCTTCTTATAGTGTCAGGCTAAAATTGAACTACTCCAAGGCTAATTGCATAACAACTTAGAGTGCCTGCACCCAAGAGTTATGCTGAGAATTGAATGTTATTATGGACAAAGACACATAATGACAATCAATTCCAGAGTGAAAAAGTAAAATTGAGCTTCTTTCAAATCAAAGTAAGCTCTTGAGGAGTCCGTGCAGCTGAGGACGACCATATGAGCCCTTTTAACTTTGTTCTATTACAAAGTTGCATTGGCAAATGAAAATCCTTCATCAAGATTTATTGTTTATAAAATGTGACCTTACATTTTCAAATGAATGCCACATTGTCACTATTTTCCTTAGGAGCAGAGAGAGAAAAGCACAGAGCAGAATCAATATAAACATTTCATATATTGCGTGAGATTACTCAACAGCTGGCGGTTTGTGTTAAAGAGAAAACTCAACTTTCAAGTGTAAAAAATGAAGAATATTTCACTTAAGGACCAGAGTAAAGAAAAGTACTGTCATTACAGGGGGAAAGAGTAAGTTAAGCAAATTAAATTAAATATAACTATGAATGTGCATCATCACAAAAGTTTTAACAGATTACAATATAATAAACTAAAAAAAAACAAAAAACAGTAGCCTCCTGAAGCCTGAGTTTTTGTTTGGTATGCATTTTTGCCTTCTCTTTCTTTGAACAGTAAGAAATATTTGGGAAAAAATGTATTCTCAAATGGGGACATCAGGCTTATTTTTAATGGTCACAAATGTGTATTAAAGTATAGAAGCTGTTTTAATGTTTTAAATTTATTAATTTATTATTATTTATTTTTTATTATTAATAATTAAAGTTTTAATGCGTGGACATTATTGTGCAAAACCAAACAGCAAACAAAGCAACATGTGTTGATGTTTTGTTACTCCAGGGGTTAGGGGACACTGTTAAAGTCTAAAACCATTCAAAACTGTTAATTTCAATGCCTTAACATGGCTGTGCAAAAACAACATTGCAAATAATGCAGCATAAGTAAAAGCTTTGCGATTTGTTGTTTTATAACTCTGTATGGCCTTTTCTTGCTTCATGCTACAATCGAGGAATGTCCTATTAGTCTGTAGGAACAATCTGTCACACCTTTTTTACATCAATTGGCACATGTGAAATGCTGCGATAATCAAATAATTAACTCCCAAAGTCCTCAAAGGAGAGGGTAATAATGTCTCAATGTCCTAAAACCAGTACTTCCTATTAAACAGTGTTTTAGCTTGTTACTATTGCTAACATTGGTCAAATATGTAGCTAAAAACAATATTCAGCATAAATAAGCAACTTTTAAACATAAAATTTGATCAGGGTTTGTATCTTGTCCACTTTTGAGTCAGGGTCATCTGTAGACTGACTGACCAATGTATTGTGCTTTTTAGGAATCAACAGATTATCGGCCTGGCCAATTATTGGAGCTGATATTTGGCATTTTGCTGATTATCTGTGTCGCCATTTTATTTTAATGATCACCCTTAAATTAACTGATGAAAAAGTGTGCATATTACAAACCAATATCGGTCGACCCCTAGTGCTTTTGCCAGCACTAGATACCAGAACAGGTGTCCACAAACAAGCAAAACAGATCAAATTTAGCAGAATTAAGTATCGTTTCAAAGATTCTTTCATTTGCTAATTACATCATTGTTGCACTTTGACTTCCAGCCCAGTTTCTCTGAGTTTTTTTAAGAAAGAAAATGGCAAGACACAAACACACATATAAAAATTTTTTTTTTTAAAACTCTCCTTTCTCCCCCTGCTGACTTTTGGCTCGCAATCCAAAGCTTGAACTAGATAAAGCTCAATATCCAAAAGCAAAAAATGTTAAACTAATTGCTAATGAAATGATTGCTGCAGAGGTTTCCTGAGTTGTTCCAGTGGACCACTGCAATCATCACTTTGGTACGCCGGTTTCTTCTATCTGACACCAAGTTTGTAGCTTGTCAAAGGGAACAACCTACCAGTAAGCAGCAAGGTGCCAAACCTAATTTTGCCATTTCCCACAGTGTGAATTTCAGTTTGGGAAGAATCAGCAATTTATATGCTGTTTTCTTGCAGTAGGGGCTCAACCAGACATTTAAGTGAAACAACAATGTTGTTTAGAAACTAAAAGATACCTTGAAACAGTCTAAAAGCTGCAGCAGACCTTAAATGTAATGTCTTCATATGACAATACAGGAGGTCATGAGGCTGCACCAAGAAATGGTAATGTAATGTGTATGAAAAAATAATTATACATTGCATTTCAATAAACAAGACTGGAAGATATTTAAGTGTATTTTTTAAGTGTTTCATGTCTCTAATTTGATAAGAGAGCTACAAATATGTTTCAGTATTAATGTTAAAACATCATCCAGTTTTCTTTTTTAACTAAAATAAACTCTAATCTCTACAAAAATCAGATGTCATATCATATCACCACGGACAATATAACACGTCTCTATCTTTGCCCTTTTAAAATTTTCCATTTTATCCAGACTTTTCAGGGGTACAAAATTGTTTAAAAAAAAAGCACCAGTTGTAACAGAATATGAATAAACTGGTGTTGTCACTGCTCTTTTTGTGCTGCCATTTACTGAAAGAAGCCAACAGTCATACGTAGACTAGAGCAACTGTACACATTTTACTAAGAGCTGCAAACTCAGCTAATAGGAAAGCTGCCCGGTTAAAAAGTTCACTATTACTTGAAACATCTATCAGAACATGAAAGCATGAAGAGATGGTTCAGTACAATTTGACACTCACCTCTCCATTTGAAACAGCCTGAGAATCACTTTTTCTGAACTCTGCTGTTAAAGGGTTAAATGTGTGTGATAAATAATTCAGATTTAAAGAGAAGGTTTTACAGGGCTATGGTATTACAAAAAAGATACAAAATACACAAAATATAGGTCTGTTTCTGGTTGCCAAGCAATAGGAATATAATGTCCTGCAGCTGCACGCAGAGAAATAGTGACATGTTTCAAGGCATATTAATGAGAACAGGACTTTCATGCTATTCCAAACTCTAATTTCTAATTTTCATTCTTATTTCTGGGACAGATTGGTTTTACGACATATTTGCATCATCTTAAAGTTAATGTACTTCAGGTAATATGACTTTCACCTTCGGTTATTTGTCTTCAAAACCCCAGCGGTCAATTCATTTTTCACAGCATATGTGCCCTCATACATGCAGCCCCTCAAAAGGAACGCAGTCATATCTAATCACTGACTGGCATTTTTATAGAGTGATATTATATTTGCCTTCTCTGCTTGGCCGGTATATTATTAAAGCACGTCTCCCAGAGGACCACTTCGGCCACAAGGTTTCTATGGTAACCACCATTGTACCAATACCTTTTATGAGATCTGTGGACATCACCCCCTAATTACTTTCAGAGAACAAATCCTCATTTCTAATATTTCCAGCTTTATTTCTATTCATTATAGGGGAGTTAAAAAAAGGTGTGAGCAGTCAAAGGTGTAAGTATCACAAAACAGTGTGCCCTGTACTTGTACTCAAAAGTGAGATCAGGAGTGATGCAACTGGAAAGAAACTTCTCAGGATAACAAGTGCTGGGCTTTAAAGTACCCTTCAGATGGGCAATATTACATGAAGGATCATGGCAATGATGCAGCACAGATGATGTGTGTCCTGTGCGACAACCTTATGAAGGAGAGGCCAAAGTCTGCTCTAGTTCAGTTTATAGAGCTTCTCCCTCCTATAAAACTCAGCTGCACTCGGGGGGGAAATATTTCCTCATCCTAGTCACACCCAGCATGACCCAGAAAACCAAATGGATGGCCATGATTGATTCCACCTGCACCTGTTCCATATTCAAACATCAGCCCAATCACCAGATTGAATGTTGGCATCGTGCATTTCTACAAACCACAGATATATAACATTTGTACATTATTATGTTGTGGATATGATACAACTTTACATTTCTTCATGATTCAACAATGCTATGGTTAATGTGTGCCTATCTTTCGGCAGAAAAAACACAATTATGGATAAGAAAAGATCACATTTTAACTTAAAACATCTGTTTTTGGTCTTCAGCTATTGTCTTACTTTTAAAATCCCTAATTTGGTGGCATAATTGATGAGGAAATGCCGCCAATGTCTCGCTAAAATACAGCTGATTTTGGTGGCATAAGCCATGTGGAAATACTGTCAGTCTTTTTAAAAAATACCAAATTTTGGTTGGACAGCTGCACTTGAAATGTAGCTAATGTCTCACAAAAAAAAGAAAAGATTTAGTTGCTTAGTGGCATGATTGATGTGGAAATGCTACAAAGGTCTTACTGGAAAACATCCGCTTTTGGAGGCAGTCAGGAGCAGAAATGAAGCTTATAAACATGATATCAGAACTATGTCACTTAAGAAACCTTGATATGACTCATATAAAACATACAAAGGTTACATATTCATGATTTGCAGAAACAACATTATCTTCTGGCGACTGGGCTCCAAACGTAACTGCTTACATACAAATCACATGATTTTGACACCTGATTCAGTAGTTGGGACATTGCATTTATATTTTCATTTTGTCACATTTATAACTACACATGCATTTTTATTTATTCAGAATCCTTGCAGCGATTTTACTCTGCATACTTTCCTTTTTGTCAATAAATCCTATGAAAATACAAAATGATACAGCTAGAATAAATAAATAATAGATCGTGCTGAGTAATGTGCTGTCTGGTTAAGCTACATCTTCAGTGCCATTGTATTTTTATTTTGAGTCAGTCTCACAAAACCGTACTGGGGTTGTTAATAGCCCCCCAAAAATGCACTATTCACTCCTATTTCAGTAACAGTTGCTAAAAAAAAACCCTACAATACCCAGCTGTTTTAGAAATTTATCTTTGCATTTGATGTTTTTTAGAATGACAGCTTGTGACCTGTTTTTAAAGCCTCATATTTTCAGTAAGGATGAGATTTGCTGGGATTTGCTGACAGTTGCAAAACTATAAAATGTCATCAGCCTACTGCTAAAGATGCACACTGTATAACCTCAGTATCCCCTGTCTGATCTAGCTGGTTCACTTTTGTTGCATGTCTTACCTCTCTTTCACTGTGAGTAATGCATCTATGTCTGCTGTATCTATCCAATAGCAGCACAAACAAAACCATGTAAACTGGTATTTATAAAACAAAAACACCAACATATAAAAACTATGGGTGTGGAAAAACAAAATCGCATATATAAACAAAATCCAACCTAAAGTCAGACAAAAGTGTTTCCTAAAGACTCTTAATCAGCTTCAGCTTCAGCTGTGACAGGACCAAACTGTAATTTCCCGTGTAAGATGTAGTATGTAATCTCCAGAACAGCAGAGGTCATAACTCTCCACATTTTCATGTTAGCAAGGGAAGCCAATGGTTAACCTCTGCTCAGTATCAAGTTGGCTGCCAACACGGAGCTACAAAGTTCTGCTGGAATCTGCTGACTGTGCTGAACTCTGTAATGACTATTTTGTAGAGCTTCCGAGTGTGAGGGTCGTACGCTGGCCTGTCTAACTGGATCCCAACTGTTCACAGAAATTACCTCATGGACCCACAGTCTGCTCTGCTGTAGTGCTGGTGTCACGACACATAAACGGAGCTGCCAATCTCACCATCAGAGCACATTTTCAATTAAGATTTTCTTGACGGCGTAGCAGTTGTTCCTCGTAGTGTTAAACCGTGCATTTGTCAATTCCTCCACAATGTGAGAAAATCAACAATCAGCATCTTTTAATTAACAGACTCCAAATTGGTCTGAACTGTTGACATTTGCAGGTGTGTTCATGTTTATTTACTGTGACACTCATTAAGTTTGGTTCGGAGCTGAGATCAAGCTGAGATCGAGCTTGACGAGTGATATATCCTGTACCTCCTCTGGCAGGTGTTGACGTGCGGCGCAGCTGTCTGTGCAGCTGGGGCCTGGTGGTTGTAATGAGCGAAGACAACACTCTCTCTGCGTCCTCCGATGTTCGCATCACGCAGAAAGTCAATCACAAGCCATCATTGCTACTTAGACTTTCAAAATACATTTACAGCATGTAGAACCCGACACGGGAGAATAAAGTGGGAGACGGAAATGTATATGGCTGCGAGCATATAGCATGAATATTCACAGCGTGTGCTGCCTTAGAAAAAGGAAGAAATAACTGGATTATTTTGCAGAAATTCTCAGATTTATTAAAGGATGTGCTTTCCTGCTCCTCTGTCAGCATTCAAGGCTGACTCTCACAGATACTGCATGCCCTTTTAACTTATATAATCTGCTGCTCATTTATATAAAAAAAAAGCAGCTAATGGATAGGCGTGACACACTTTAATTATTATGTTTTCAATGCTGTGCTCATTGCATGTTCAGTACAAAACAACCTGACCTTTAAGTATAGTCCACTTGAAAATGCACATACGCATGTATTTTTATATGTACATTAGTACCTCCATTTGAAAACCTTCCCACAACATTGCAGCAGCGCCGTCCATAAATATCTATGGAGTTAATGTCACACATTACAACTGAGCATCATTGCCACTTTACACGAAGTGGGCAGTAATGAGCTACAAGAAAAATTTGAGGCAATCAGTCAGAGTTTTGAAGGCTAATTTACTTTGATCCTTTATTTATTTATTTATGTATTTATTCAAATGACCGGCTGTTTTTTTAATTGCATAAGATGGTGAACAATGTCCAAAGAAATGTTTGTGTACTGTGAATTTTGATCTGACATTACTCCCAATGCAAAGGCATAGGTTTTGTTTTAAAATTGGGGGATGGCACATATGAAATGGGGTAGCCCTGTCTTCTAGGAATTACATTTATATACAACTTATTTCAAACATACAAGTTGTATTCAGTTGTCTTCCTCCCAAAATGGCAAATTTAGCTATAGTAACTCCAGCTTTATTCTTCGTTTTTACATTTAAATAAAATCATGATGTTTCCTTAACCTTGTAACCAGAGTGCCTTTGTTGCCTAAACAGATGACAAGACTCTTTGTATTACTTTTTAAAACTGAAACGGAATTAAAATCATCTTTCTGGATTTAGTTGCGTAAGGGCTCATTTAGGATTCTGGGGCATTCTGTTCTTACTCTGCGTTAATTTTGTCCACAGTTCTGCACGTTGCCTAAAAGCTATATTTTGGACGAAACGGAGCAGTACCAGTGGACATTGTGGAGGCAGTGTAGCACAGTCTAAGCCAGATACAACAAAGTTAAAAGAACAAATCAGTAACATAGTGGAAATAATTTTCTATCCACGTCGCAATGTATTTAACTGCCTCAAAGACCGCCACGATCTACAATGCTGCTGCCATTAGATGGTACATGTTTATTACTTCCTCCATAATTGCTGTGTTTATTATTTTTAGAAACTTTTGTGTAATGTGTTGGCTGTATAACTGCTATCACAAAGGTTGCATGGAAGTATGAGGACAGTGACTTGTAGAACATCTGAAATGGACAAATCTATTTTTGTATGTAAAAGGAGGATGAGCCCTGAGTAGTCTAATGCAAAGGTCCTGCACACTGTACCCCCTTCATCCTCTCCAACCACCTCCTTCTGAAACCCACACAGGACAATGAATGTATTGTTTTGTACCTTTAAATAAATTCCATAGCCCTGTTAGGCAACCTGTCTTCACTCACAATCCCAAAACATCTCCCAACAACTATCTTAATGGCAGTAATTGTGGCCTAGAAAATAATTTTACTCAATTGGGAAGACAAAACAAAATTATCCATCAGCCACTGGTACAATCTGCAAACAGAACACCCAAACTTTGGCCCCTTTCCATAACACCTGGTCACCTTTTCTGCTATTCATTCAGAACCGATTCCTCTCTACACCACCCCACTTTGATTTTTAAAAACCAAAATGACCTACAATATACATGCCTAATATTCCCCAATATGACAACCCCCAACCCTTTTTGTTTTGCTTTGTTGTTCACTTGTACTGTAAGTCTGTATCCTTACTATTGTCACACTGTAATTTGTCCTGTAATACGTTGATCAATGCTCAATAAAGTAAAATAAATAAATGAATAATTTAAATTAAAATTGTGTTGCAACAAGTGTAAAAACATTGGAAAAACAGTTGACATTAATGTTTACACAGGGCGACTTGAACCCATGCACATCACATCACATCACATCACATCACATCACATCACAATCCAGGCAGAGGTAAAGTTGCCACAGCGATGTAATAAGAAAGCAGTTTAGTAACAAACAAAGGTGACTTCTGGGAGATAGGGTTTAGGGGGATCTATGCACAAAAATGTTGAGCGTGGTTTACACTGCGATGCTAAACTAGTCTCATGAGTCCTCATTAGCTGAGGCTAGCAAACCCATAACTTTGTGCCTTCCCCTACATGTTGTATTTGATGTAAAAAATATATGTCCTGGACCACCCTGGCTGAGTCTGCCCTTCCCTGACTGATGTGTGAGTGCGTGCGTGCATGCTCACCACAAGGCCACCACTCTTGCTTCTCACAACGAGCTCGCTCTGACCAGGTGACTCCAATGGACACGAGTCGTTCAGCTTGCTCTTTGATGTGGCTGTTCAGAGTAAAAGGTGCATTAATAGTTTTTCATCAGTGTCTTTTGTCTTCAGAATGTCTTGCCTCCATTGTTTTCCTCATGATGTGGCCAGTCCAGCTCAAAGGCTGCCAAACTCTCCCACAGGTGCTGCTGATAATGACTAAAGAGTCAGTGGCACCACCCCCCAAGTGTGATGTCATTCCTGACCCAACCTGCTACCACCTGCATAGACCACACCCATGTCTAAGAAACATTCACTAAAATATCAACAAAGCTTCACAACAGAGTCAAATATTTAATTTCCCCCGTTCTGGTGATTTTTTATGCACCAACGTGCATTTTCTACAGCAATTTATCATGTAAATGTTTTTAATTTTGTCAAAGTATAAGTTCTCTGCTACCTCTGCTGCTACTTTTGTTAACTTTTGTAAACTGTTGAGTGTGCACTTTGTTTTTTTACCATTGCATCTTGTGTTTTCCTGTTCTTTTTTTTTTTACTGCTGCACCTTGGTTTTTTTTACTGTTTATATTTTTCTATTTGCTTGCATATCATGTACACACCTTGCTACCGTAACAACAGTAACAGCTTATCTTACTTTTATGTTTTTGTTGAGGCAGGAGGACGAATGCACATTTTCTAATTACATGTCCCCTGGTCCCCCACCCTCGAAATCTATGCGTACATTCTCGTGTTTATTTTGTGTTTTTCTCAATTGTCAATAATAGTCAGTTTAACAGTTAATAGACACTTTAGGCTGAATCCAGTAGCGAGTCAGTCCCCATAGACCTTCATGTTAAAAAGCCCAATTTTTCAGCAGAAATAACAATGTTTACAGCTTGGTAAAAACAATGGGATTTTTTGTTCTCTGAAGCTAATTTCAACATTCATGACAACTGGGTGTGAATTTCCACCGTTTTACATTTGATCAAGGATTAAAGTTATGCATATTTAAGGGTGGGGCCTCTTGAGTGACACTTTCTGCAAGGCATCGCTACAGCCTGTGAGTCAGATCCACCCCTCGCTCCTCCACAGCTCCACCCCTGATCCAAATTTGGTTGGTTTTGGTTCCAAAAAACCCAGATGGCAACAGCTGACCTGTCGCACTTAAGAATTCAGAATAAGACTCACAAAACAATGGGCGATGTCAGGATAGCTACATCCATTATTTTCTACAGCCAATGATTACTACTATAAAGACAAGGACAAAGGGTTTTTTTTCCAAAACTGGCAGAAACACATATGAAATGGGGGGTCTGGGCATTCTATGTCAGAAAATTTTGAGCATCAAACACATCATTTCCTCCATCCTGTGATTTTCTTATGCACCAATTTGTGCATTGCAGCAATTTATAGGGTTAAAGTCCTCTGCTACCATCATGTCTTTTTTTAATGGCGGGACAAATTCATGTTATAAATATTGAGGGGGATGTGTCCGCTGTGTCCGCTGTGTCCCCCCCCGAGATCTAAGCCTACGTCCTCAAGTTCTGTGTTTTTTTTCCCCCAAATTTAAAACAACTTAGTAGAGAAAAGTCAAATAACAAGTGCCTGTTTGTGTCATTTTATGAACTGAATGTCAGTTGGTGAAATGTGTTTCTCTGAGCGTTTTGTAACAATTTGACTTTATCTTTTTATGTAAGGTTGTCAACATAAAAAAATAGCTATTGAAAAGAAATAGCAGGATTATTTAAGACAGAATCAACAGCACAGGAAGTCAAGGAAAATAAATTCAAAAATTGCCATTATTTACAATTTCCCTCTCTGTGGTGTGTGAGAGGCAGGGGGCAGGGGGAGCTGAGAACAAAAGTAATGAGAAATATTCGAAATTGTTATGATGATGTGAGGGCTCCCCCCTTAGGGAATGATAAATAGTCTGTGCAGATAGCTTCGACCTGCTACCTGGACTTTTTAAGGAGCCCAGCCCATCTGCATGCGCAAGTGGACACTTATAACTGGCATATAATTATGGACCAAGGATATGGCAACCTTGCCTGGGAGTGTGTGTATGCTTGGATGATGCGAGACTTGTGAAAGTCAAACAGCTACTTATGAGTTGAAGGTGCATGCCAGCTGACATGAAAAATCTGGTTTGTTGGCCTAAGGGCAGCGAAGAATGTTGATGGGGGAAGCTGGAGGCTTGTGATTACTCCCTGAAGCATGCAGCGCTCTGCATGACGAGCTACCTCCACATGACTCGGACATCCACAGTGACCTCTAGACAATGGTCATACATTAGCACGGGCTCTGTGATGCCGAGAGACGGAGAGGAGGGAGTAGGGAGACGTGCTATAACAAGGAGATCAGTCAGAATTGTTGACAGCTCTATGCTCAATCCACCTCTGTGCATCCAATCAATTACTGTAATTCGTTCCAGCTGTAGCCCCGGAGAGTAAACATTGAGCTAGGAGTATAGCTGCTAATGATGGTACCTCTAGGAATATGAATAATTTTTCCACTGCTCAATAGTTGTCTAAATTTTCATCATTATTTTGTTGGCCTGGGCATTTACACATGACCCGAGCCAAATTTATACGTTCCTTCAGAGTAAAACATGTCGGCTTGTGTAAAATGTTATCCGCTAAATTCAATTTTGCAAAGTAAATCTCCAGCCTGTTGAAATGTCAAACGCTTAATGAAGCTTATCTGCATGTACTGTATATTATTTTACTTACTCACCATGTATTTCCATTTTTTTAAACTAAAAAAAATCCCAGCACAGCGAACATATCATTAAATGGCAAAGTTGACTCCCAGCTCACACATACCAATACATATTTTTTTTTATTAAAGAAATGTATCAAAAAACACCCTCAAGACTCTTTGGTTTTGGGTCTGTGTGGGTGTTTCATCACTGTAAGAAGTTTTGTCTTCAGTATTGTCCAGCATGATGACTTACCTGTGCTCACAGAGGAAATAACTCAAACGAGGAGGTGCAGGGATACAGGTAGAAAATTGGGTCTCATGAGAGTATTTTAGATGTATTGTGGATCGGGAGTCGCTAGATAAGTCAGTCTCAATCCAAAGTTTCTGACAAGGTAATGGATGGAGGCGAAGTTGCTGGCTGTTGGTAGAAAACCATGAAGACATTGCGTGCCATTTGAGAGAAAGAACAGCTCTGTTAACACGGTGTCTTGGCTAAAGCTTTCTATACAGGAGATTGCATGTGTTTCACCTTCACTTTAAAGGGGAAAAACTGCCATTAAAAAATGCTATTATTCAGGCTATATTGCATGATGGAAAAAAAATGAAAACCTGCTCATAAACAGGGATGGTGTCAGGACACAGCAGGAAACCAGTAGGTGGCAGCAACATCACGGTAAACAGAAGCTGTTGCCAGTGGCGATTTGAATGGAGTACAGAATTTAAATAATATTTGCATAATAAATAAACATTCTGTCACTTTCAGAATTAATTTTAGGTTAATATGAAACATTTATAAGACAGAGAAACTTTGTTCTACCTTTTTTCGTCTTCCAGTAGTTTATGCAAGTCCATGACAGCATGTTAGTGATCCATGACAGCATCTCAGTACATGTTGTGGTGGTTATCCATGCTCTACTTGGTCACCAAAGGTCAAACGTTAGTGCTTTATATATGAAATTTAGCTAAAACTAACGTTATTTTATTGTCTCACTAGCTAGTCATCAAAAACGTGTTATGTCCAGCGTGCCTGTTGCTGCTAGCTGCAGTTGTCCTGTGGGCGGGCTAGATGACAATCACAACACATCGCTGAAATCTTGTCAAGGGTTACTCTGTTCCAGTGTATTTCTTAATTCTAAAGGACAGGACTTGCATAAAGTACAACTAAAGGAAGACAAAATAAGTTAGAAACACTCAACAATGTTTGCCCGTCTTATAAATCTTTAGTGTTAACATTAAATCAATTCTAAAAGAGAAGGCATATTTATTTGTATTGCAAATGATGTTCAGGTACTGTACTCGGTTTAAATCGCCAGCTTCTGTATACTGTGATGCCACCTAGTGATTTCCTTGCACACTCTGATAATGTCCGCATAATGTCATAAGCAGGTTGCAGTACTTTTTCCATCTTGCTACATAACCTCCAGGAAAATTTCTTCCTTTTTTTTGTTTTAATTGACATTTTTTCCCCTTTAATAATTCAGTTTTGGTCTGTTATAAGCAAACAAACACTCCAACTGACAGCTGTTCAGTACTGACAAGATAAGAGTAAGAAAACAGAGAACAGGTTGAGGTTTAATTGGCTTCGGCTGTGGTGTTTCAACACTTTGGCCATGCCACTGTTTGCCTTACACAAAAATCTCTAAAAATGCTGAAAAATAAGAGCTCCAATAAATATCACCAGTGTCGTGCTAATCATGGTCTAATTATATCACAAAGTAATTACACAGCAATTATAGCTGCTATTATTTCTGAATGAGCACATTTAAAAGAGAGAATACATATGAGTTGATTAAAATTATACATTAGGTGATTCAATGAGGAAATGTTATAAAGTAAATTACTTTGTCCTTTTGCATGAAATATAGTTTAATCAGTTTAGTTCCGTTTGATTAAATTCACAGATAAATCGCTGGCGTGTTCCCTGTCCCATGTTCCCACTCTGTCTTTGGAAGAAATTAACCTCTTTAACAGGAATGCACTACCTATAACTGCAGCAGGGTTTTCAAATGCCTGTATACATTTTCATTCAGTGCATACTAGCATAAACGCCTTGGCTTGAAATTGGCTTTTCAATGATTTCTGTGATGTTTATGGGTCCTATACAATCTGCTGCGGGCCTGCCGAGCACTCAGCTGGCTATCAGGGAAAGTCATAGCAACAACTACAATAAGACGGAAAGCAAGAAGAAACAAATTAACATCAGAGCTCCACATACAGCAATAAGAGACCTCGTTCAAAAACATACTCAACATCAGCATTAGTGGTTTTTTGTCAGAGTGCGTTTTATGGATGGAAGGTGCAGCAGCCTCGGGCCAGATCCTTCATCAAACTTGACCAACTGAGGAGGAGGAGGGCAAGACTAACAATGCACTTCCTGCCTCGAAGCAAAAATCAGCGTATTACAGCTTTGAGCCATTCAAAAGGCTTTTACTGCAGGGCTGTTGATTCCCTCATAACCCTTATTTTTTGGTTATACTGTGTTTGTTAAATAAATGCAGCGTGACACTTAAACCCCAATTATTCAGCATTCTTACAAAACAATTAATGAGAAGTCTGTTGCAACTAACAATTATTTCCACCATATATACATCTACAGACTTTTATATAGATTAAAGGGGCTCTACACGACATTCAGAGTATTAATATAGTGTTACGCCCCTAAAATAGGGGAAATAGTACTCACAAGAGTGAAAGTGATCTTTCCTTAGCAAAAATTTTTACTGTAATGAGCTTAATAAAAACGTAACAATTTTGACAACAACAGGAAATACATCTTTTGGAAGAGAGAACACATCTTTTTTAAAAAATTTACAATATGCAAAGGTTTTGCATGAGGTTCATTTTATGTTGGGTTTAAACTAACGACTGCTAGATAGCTGTGTTGTAATCTAGTCTCTCTTGTAATCTGGTGGTGAGTTTATTTTATGACCATAAATTAGATCTAAAAACATTGTTATGTATCACCTTACTTACAGTACCTCAATATATCGCAATATATATATTGAATCGTGACCCCTGAAAAGTAATACGTGTTGTATCATCAGATTTTTGCCAACACACAGCCATAATCTGAATCATAGTTACACACTGAATAATGTCAATCACTGTTCCCAGAGACACAGGTGATACCCTCAAATTCTTGTTATGTCCAACCAACAAACTAAAATTCAAAGATCTTCAGGTTACTATCATATCAAACTGAGAAAAGGAAAGAAGATGAAGCCAGGGAAATATTTGAAAGTTTTTGCTTAAAATGACAAATAAATAGCCTAATCAAAAATAGTTGCAGATTAATTTACTTTGTCTAATCAATTAATGGATGACATTTTTCAGTTCTAAAATTGTTTTTATATTATATATATATATTGTATATAGTATATATACTCACATTGCTCATGTTTATTGATATATTAATGTATTTGTCACGAAAAAATGAGAATAACTCAAATAATGACTGACAGACAATGTGAAATATGCTGTAATCATGTGACATTTGTTTATATGGATGTTAAATATTTATCTATTTATTTATTATTGACTGTATTTGTTTGTGCAGTAATTATATTTATTGTAGTATTCATTTGTAATTTAGTCATATACCTCTTCCTCACTCTTGATAAGAATGCTCAGTTCACTAATGAAGTCTATGAGATTTGTCCTCAAGCTCCTGAAGAAATCTAATAACTGGAATTTGAGTAAAAAGAATATTTGTCAAACTTCTATGTTTGATATCTAGAATGACTCTTCCCACTCAACATGTCTTTGTGATTTTTTAGCAGTTTTACAGTTTTAAACATGCCTGTGAATTATTTATGTATTGTGTATAAACTGTCAATAACTGTCATATATCACTAAATGTTATAAAGGCTTAAATGTCACTATATCTGCTCACAACCACAATATAAAGTCAGTGTTTATATGCTTGCTTTAACGTGGTCATTTGATGGTAGAGATTTGATAAAATGAGATAAAAACGCTGTTGATCCACCCTCTCTGTCTTGCTTTCAGTGGACATGCTGCAGCCAATTATCATTTATACTCTTATTCTATTACGATGATGTTTTTATATCAATGTGAGCAGCATTTTCCAGCTCGTTCTTTTCACTTGAGTGTTGCATCAGATGAGATATTGGAGAAATACAGAATTTTCTGTTGCTGTTTCATCACTAAAGTCTACTATTACTGCACCGCTGCCATTACAGACACTTCTGAACTTTATTACCTTCTTGTAATAGCTCTACGAAGGTCATTTTGATCAAATATTCATAACCAATGTCCATTAAAAGTTCAGGTAACACTTTGAGAGTCTGATACTGATACTGACAAAATGCCATGGCTGAGTATTACACACTATGTAACTCTCTTAAATTCTCCTTGCATCTTAAAACTTCTTGGTGACTAATTATTACTGCTTTTGTTAAAGAGTTTTAGGCGGATACAGTTTAAAATAAAGGAAATGTAATGAATGATATAGCAAGCATTAAATGAGGTTTCTTTTTTTACTCTTTCTGCTAGTGTCACCCTTGAGTGAATTCCCTAAAGCTGGGTAGTAGCTGAACATAGACCCAAGAAGAGCCGTTATTTAATTTTAAACCGTACGCGTAATTCAAAGTGATGAGGGGAATTATTCCTCTCCAGCAAATTAAAATATAGTTGTGTGCTGTCCGTGGCTCCCTCTGATGAAAGGAAGAGAAAAATGACTACATTAAAATAATTTAGAGCGCTTCTTTGAATTAGGGTTCTCAGAAAGTTAAGGTCCATATGAATAGTCCACGGCCTCCAAAAAAAACTCGTCTGTAGAGGCAAATCATGATAATTAATATGTGATGAATGGCCCTATTGTGTCCCACTGCTCATGAGCACAAAGATAATGAAGGTTTGTCGACTATTTGTCTTGTGTTGCATCCAATTTATTTCCACACGTTTTAAAAGAAGCATGGCCTACATTGAACTTATTCACATAACAACCTTATGAATGCCATTGTCCTGCTTTTCCATTTCCTAATATTTCAGATGAAATACGGTTACTCCTTTAAATAAAACTGAAAACATGGATTTATATTGGCAAGCCACACGCGGTAGATGGTCGGTGTTACAGTGAGGGGGTGCCAGGTAAAATCCTGTTCTGATCTAGGTGGAAACTGGCATCCACAGAGCAGTGCTTGGTGTGCAAGCTCTTTGCTGGACAAATCAGTTTCTGCAGATGCTTTCAATCACAGTTGCAGGGAATTTTTCAACAGATGCTCCCATAAACCGTCACAGGAAAACCAGAGTTTGCTGCCAAAAGCAGTGCCACAGTCATTCAGCACAAAATCCAGAAGTACAGAAAGTGCAGCGCTCTCATTACCGAGGCCAAACCTTAAAAAAGCAAAGTCATGTAGTATTTAATGTATGGTTCTATTTAATCAGTTCTAGTTTGAATATTTTGGTTTGTTATCTAAACTTTAGAAACTACCCTCTTAATAGAAAATCTGGGTCAAAATGTCATAATTAACTCAAAGAAGAATGCAGTGAGGTATGTTTAGTTAACTTTATCTCTCCTCCACATTTCAAAACAAAAATGTTCTATTTTTTACTCCACTGCATGTATCTGACAGACATATTTTATGGCTTGGTTTATAAAATGTGACTGTAGATTGTTATTGTTACAGACTAGGCTTCTCAGTAAACAGTATATAAGGTAGGAAACATTTGTTCCCCCAAGACCTACAACAGTAAAATGCAGCTTACGGATATAAATGCAGGCAGGGACATATACATTATAAATAATTTAATTTTTAATACTTTAAAGGGACGGTTCACCCCCAAAACCAAAAATACATATTTTTCCTCTTACCCATAGCTCTATTTATCAATTGTTTTGATGTGAGTTGCAGAGTGTTGGAGGTATTGGCCGTAGAGATGGCTCGGGGTGCTTAAATTGCCAAAAAAAAGATGATAATAATAAGATAAAATAAAAAATACAGACTCTGAAAATCTCTAAAGCAATGTCTCCTTCCACAGAGCTTGTTGTGAGCACTTTCATGTAGGAAAAGCACAGAAGGAAGCAGTGCTTCACCTAGCACCACTGAGCTAACTAACGTTACAGCTCAGCCGATGAGGGCGGCATTAATGTTTACATCTCATGCCATCATGACCTCTCATCCTTTGGAAGATGCACACTATCTTCTGTGCAGCGATAAAGTTTTTGGGTGTTCCCATATGACACTGCTCACAACAAGGTCTGTGGATCATCTCAAGCAAAGGGGTCATGATTTCTGGAAAGACTGAGTTTTTCAAACATATTTTTCTTTGAGCACCATAAGCCGAGTGCCATCTAGTTCCAATATATTGGAGAGAAGTCAGACATCTAGTCAGCAGATATCTCCAACACTCAGCATGATAGATTTTGGGGTGAACTGTCCCTTTAAAAACATTTGGTAATATTTTTTACATTTTCAATGCAGGATTTTTCCTTGTATTCAAGTATTTCTGCAGTGTGTTCTTACATTTAGTTGAAGGTACCATGTGGAGTTTGTTTCTGTTTTTGCAAGCAAACAAAGATGTATTTACATTCACTGCTTCTCATCAAGGCGCTCTGTGTGTATCCTTGAGGCCTAACAAATATGTAAAACGCATTTCAGTAAATATTTAAAATCTGCAGAGATGATTTTTGAATTTGTTTCGTAGCTAACTGTCCGCTTCTTTTTCATCTTCTTCTCCTTCTTTGTTGGCACGTTGCTACTTTTCTTGGCACATTACAGCCACCAACTACTGTTCAATCGAATAGTGTGAAACCTTTGGCAAGACTGCATATCACATAACCAACCATGGGTACACGAGTGTACCAATTTGGCTGTTTCATGGACTGTTTCTATGTATACAAAGAAAAGTAAAGAATTTGTATAAAACCCATGTCACTGCAGAGACTGCTGTCATGTGATGAATACGCTGGTACAAAGGCAGGTTAGGGTGGTGGATGGGTCAAACAAACACAGGACTTTCCTTTGGGAGAATGGTGTTTGTGTCACGTGTTAACCCGAGTCAATTTTTTTAAGGTATGTTATCACAGGCTCTTTTCCTTAACCTAACCTGCTTAACTTTACATGAAGTAGTTATGTGACTTTATGTGAACTATACGCGACTTTACTTTGATAAGTATATATAGATTGATGATGCCCAACCCTGTCTCTTTTTCATTGATCTAACTAGTAGGGGTGCTAATTTGTTAGATATCATACAAATCATTACACGAGCATAAGTTGTTCATGCACATAAGATGCTGACGCAGTTTGAGGGCCTTGCGTTGTCCTTGCTTATGCTATAGATTTCAACAGACTTTTTCAGAGTCAGGTGGACAGAATTACTGGATTTTCTAAAGAAAATGGAAAATAATTTATTTTGCAATAAACACCATAAAACTTGACTAGGATCTACAGATTATTGAGTATAATAAAGTGACAGTGCATGTCTCATAAATTCATAAAAGTGGATTTAAGTAAAGGATCTGAATACTTACTCAAACTCACATTACTAGCTTTGATTTGGTCTGCAACACAATAAAGATACTGGGTTCTCTCTTTTTACCCGCCACCAGCAGAGGTGGTGGGTGGATCAGATGGAAGGTCAAACAAGGTACGCTCTAAGTTTAGTTGTTTGTTCCCCTCGTGTGTTTACCCTTGAATTCTGCAGAAGCAGAAGACACCGCTTCATCAACAGAGCCAACATTGTTAATCCATCTCTGCCACTGTTGTTTACTGTTCTGCCTCGTCTCGCTTACGTCACTCCACCTCAAGAGGCCTGATTCAACTTTAACTTCTCTTGTTAAAGGCAGATCCATTATTTCTTACCACGGACTTCTCATTTGAAAGCTGCATTTTTAATATTTTAATCTATATATTTTTATTTCTGTCTGGAAACTGCCTAGTGTTTTGAGGTGCACGTAGGTACAGTAGCAATAGCATTGAGTCCACCCACATCATTCTAAATACTGTAATTCAGTCTGATTGCTTGTCAGTTTATACTTACTGTCGGTCTTTTTTGAGATGGAAGGCATTAATTCTTGTAATAGTCTTCAATAGGACCTCTGCAGCTCCCCACAGCGTATCAGCAATAGTTGCCTGGGAACCATCTCCCTCTTACTGTTGCGTCCTTCAAAGAAGCCGTCTGCACAGCCTCTACTTTTGTAAACCCTGCAGGCTTTAATGTTCCAAATGCCATTTACCTTGTTTTTTTAAACTTTTGCTCCCAAGATTATTATTAACAGTTGTTTACTTTCATTACTTTAGATCCAGATGTGTCCTCTGCAGGGGATTAAGATTACAGCTTGTGATAGCTTCATGTTATAATCCCATTAATGCATGTTCTAAGATCATTTGTGCACACCCTCTGCCTGTATTATCTCATGACAGAGCCTTTTGTTCAACAGATTGCTCACACTCGCTACGTTGTTCTCTGTTAAATCACATTATCCAGATATTACTGCACTGCCTGAGCACGAGATGTAAGATCACAGTTTGAGAGCTGCTGCACGCGCCTGCTGTCACAGCTCAACAGGTGTAATGGTGTTATCACAATGTTTTCACAGATCATTTAATCCTTGTTCACTATAGCTCAGTGTTCACTTTCGTACACTGCGCCAGCTGTAACACGTTGGTTTATGCTCCAACAGATCACTCTAACCAAATTTCACACATTGCAACGTGTGAGAATTTAAATGGATTAAAACTGCTACACTTCTGATGACGAGATGTGGCCCTTAAAGTTGATGACTTGTAGAATTATTTGCTTTTATAATAGCACATCTCATTTTTAAATTTGATTTTCTTTATAGTTCAATTTATTTGGTTTTAGCTACATTTGTACAGCATTGATATGATTGCGAAAATATCTGTCATCGTTGTTTATTAATGTGACATATTTAAAGCAGAAATGGGCAGATTATGAGACAATGGGCCCCTGGGCACACATATACAAAGGGCCCCACCACCCCTCCTACACAGGAGTAAGACACAGTCACATTGTGTTTGTTTTGCATCTCTTTGTAGTCATTCTGTGTCTCCTTATTGTCACTCTGCATCTCTTTGCAGTAATTTGGTGTCTTTATTGGTTATTTTGTGTTGATTTGTGATAATTTTTTGCTTCCTTTCGGCTGTTTTTGTCTTTCCCTTGCCTTTTCCTCCTTCCTTTGAGGTCATTATGTTTCTTCTTCTGTCTTCTACTTTAAACAGAGATCTAAAGACTATATGGTTATCAATAAAATTGAGCATGAATTAATATTCTACATGAGGTTCGAACTGGCCTGAAATGTGCAGATTTTTTACTGTATGTCTTGGTTAGACTGTTTTAACCATTTTTTAAATTCATTTATTTTTTATTTTTACTTTTTTTTTTTACAATTTTATAATTTTGTATTTCTTTTTACTTTTAGTGGTTTAATGGTTTATCTATTATTGGGGGGGCTGTGTGTTATAATCTTTTTCTGGTAAATTTATCCTATTTTATTTTATTTTTGTTATTTAATTCATATGTATTATCCTCTTTTTATGGTCTGAGTTTAGTATTTTTTTATTTTTTTAATTTTCTGACCCTCATGTCTGTGTGTCCTTCGTCTTTGGTTAATTCTTAATATTAATTATTTTTATGAGTTTTTAGTTTTAGTTTTAATGGATTTGATTTGCTTTTATGGTCAGTTGACGGCTTTGTTTTGTGCCTGCATCTTTTAACTCGCACTTTGTCCAGCACATTGTGCTTCCACCTGAAATGAAACGTGCCATATAAAAAAGTTTTGCCTGATTGCTTAAAATGACTTTACATTGTTCTCCTGGAGAAACTTGTCCTGTGTTTTGTGACTCATCCACTGCCCCAACCTGCCTTTTTACCGTGACCACTGGGGACCACTTCTTCCTTTACTCCCATCAGCACATTGGTCATATGATTGCAGCCTTCCAAAATATGTGGGTGAAGCATGAATTACTGGCACATAATTATGAGGGATATGTACAAATTTTGTTGCATTCATTTTCATAGAAAAGCACACAAACAGTGCATGAGAACAGCCTGGACTATTTGGGGTCTCCCTTCGTATCTGGTAATCACAGAGCAACATTATCATACATTTGAAGTGGTTTGCGTCCACTCTCATTTAATCTGTTTTTGGTCTCCACCAGCTCCTGAGGGACACATTTGTCTGTTGATCCGATAAATGCTTCACTATGTTCACCTAACTCTGTCCGTCTGCTGTGCTGTAAATAACCGGAAGATGCATTAAAGCTTCTTAAAGTTGTGAGTAACAAGAGATTCAGGTTTTATTTATATGTGGACTTGTTAACTATGGGTGACAGCTTTGGTCATGTGATCTAATTTTGTGAGCTTTTTTAAAATAAAAAATAAAAAAACGGATTCTACATGCTACACATATGAGCAATGCTGGAATCCACAAAAATAAAGCTAAGAACTTTAGATTGTTTCTTTATTTTTACCAGATGGATACAGTTGAACCAGCATTATTCATAATTCATGGATCCATGCAGTGAATGAATAATTACACCCATATTGATAGTCATTAATTGTATTAATATTTAATGAGTGACAAGACGGCTTAAAGCAGGATGAAAATGGAATTTGCAAACAAGTTTTAGTTTAGAGGGTTCAACTTGTTATTCATGAAAAGTAGAACTCCATTAAACAAACGGGGTCAAATTTATAGCTGTTTTGAGTGATCACTTCTCTGTTTCCAATAACACATCAGGTGCAACAATTAACTACTAATTTATTAATGAATGTATAATCAATATCCCTAAAATAAATGAGTTACGGTGGTATTTCATTATGGCACTGATCATTTGTACATGATTTAATCATTTTTTGCAATTTTTCATGACCTGGCTGTAATTAGGCTGCTGTCTCTTAAGAGCAGTAAATTAGAGTGTTGGTTTTACAACAATAAATTCAGTTTATTCTTATTAAATGTAAATGTTAAATGATAAAAAGGTGTTTAAATGGGAGCGTATTTTCACATTTTCTACAAGAATTATTTAATTTTTGGAGAAATAACAGTGCAATGCTGTTTTTTGTTACCAGTTCAATTTAAGATTCTGTTTTGGGTATCTGCGTTGGCTGGGTGCTTTTTCTTTTCTTTTCTGTCCATTTTTTTTATTGTGTTATTTTCTATAAATACTAAAAAAGAGAATGGCCTCTGTGTTACTTTTGCAAATGAACTAATTATCTTCATATTGTATTTGTATGTTGTACAATAATTCCTTTATTCTGACATATTTGCCAATGATTTGTGCATACGGACTCCACTCTATTGACATGCTCAGTGCAGGTAAAACAAAAATCAGTGATTTCTTTGAAAGCACATTATGATTGTTAGAAAAAAATGTTGAAAACATAGGAAAATACAAGGGACTGCGTAGTGCTACATAGTAGAGTTAGACTGTTAAACTGTTTTTCACGATCTCTGAGTCCAATTTTTTTTGGGCATGCCTAAAAGCCTTCTCAATGACAAACTGGAGCCATCATCATCATTATCTTTCCACTGCTAAATGTAAACAATGAACGAGCCGATGGGAAGCGGCACTCTTTTACTAGCAGCTAACTCAGGAACACAAATGAACAAGAGTGTAGCTTTATGGCTACAGACTGTCGTTCAGCATCTAACAGTAGTGCAAAGTACACACCCAAAGCAGTTAGCAGTGTATTTATGTGATTATAGCAAAGCATAGCATAGATTTGTTTATTCATGTATTTATTAGACTGAACGAGTTAAGAGGGCATGTAGAGCATAGCAAACTCGCTGCTCACACACAGGGTGTGAAGAGAACGACACTAATATATGTCATGTGCAACTTTTAATTATTATTTTAATGTCCTGTGTCTTTGGTCTGACAGATGCAAATTGGTTCTAAACTATAATCTAGTCTAATCTGCAGTAAATGGTAACATTTATGTTTTAAACTGTTCATGGCCCCTTTTCAATAAATAAATAAATATGATAATATTCAAGGCTCTAATATTGGTAGTAACCATCATATAGTTTGAGCTTCTTCAGCGGACACACCCAAAGTGTCTTAGAGCACAGAATCTAATTTGCATTTTTTTCATAAGTCAAATTTAGCATAACACTTTCTTTTGTAATGTGACAAACTTATTACACATTTAGTTTTGCTTTACTAGGACCTTAAGAGAATTATTCAAGAAATTGCAGCTTTTTTACCTGAAGCACTAAATGCCATTTTGTTTATGTTGAAGATGAAGCAGAACAACATCATGTCACGAAATATCTTTAATCTCTTCTACATCAACAATACCTGTAACACTCATTAATTGTGAATGACTACTTAAATCACTTAAGACAAACTATGAGCCCAGAACATTAGATATTATGGAAACTATTTCAATACTAATCAATTAAAGGTGTTCTCAATCAATAAGAAATTATTGGGTAATTGGTCAGGATGCCACAACTGTAACAGAACAACAAAAAGAATTTGATATCTGGATGTACTAGACTGTGTGAGCACCGGCAGCCAACCGTGACAAGCAAAGTTTCCAGTACTGAGCAGAACTGTGCTCATAATAAGTCCACAGAATAGTAAAAGCGTAATAAGTGAAGCATATCTTCTGCCCTATATAGAGAATTCCCTCTCCCTCTGCACCAAACAAAGCTTCTGAGGCCTACGGCTAATCACTGCCCTTTACCTGTTGTCATTCATCTAGAGGAGTCAATTGGTCTGCTTCTGCAGGGTGCAGAGGTAATTACGATTTGGCTATGACTTGCATTTGGCTCTATTGTCTGACTCTGTGGCGCACATGCTGGGATATTGGGAACTTGAAGCTCGAAGCTCATTCAGGAGAGTTCCACTTTGACTACACCACTCAATGTTCCCCCAGAGAGCTCCTCCACTAACTAAACAAAGCTCAGCCAAGATGAGTCAAGATCATCACAGTGAAAAATACCTGCCCCTATTTTTATCTTCCACTCAGAGGGTTTTATTTGTTGAAATGCCATTTTCAATGCAACCTGAGGCGCCGAATATTTTCTCTTTCACTGCTTCTGTTTCATTTATGGGTGATTGAAAAAGTTGCAAAGCAAGAAGAACAATTTCACAATATTGCTGTCGAGATGATTTTCACAGATCTGCCTCTCTTCAAACTCAGGATTGTATTAATATTTAATCGCATTATAAATTGGATGAGGAATACAATTATGTAAGTAAATACACCTGTCCCATCAAGCAAGAAATTGAGAAAATCCCCCAGCAAGTAGCTTTACTCTCAAGGTGAGATTTAGGAAATTAATGTATAAACTTGGAGAAGATTTGCAGTGCCGTAATCCACATTTCTATTCATCTACTTCCTCTGTAGTGTTCCTCCACAGAGATGATGCATAGCTCCCTCAAACTCCTGTTTATAGCCCTTTCCTTTAATGTCATGTAGCCTGAGTGGTTATAAATTCATACGAACAATGAAATTTTCTAATTAGATTTGATATTTTCTTCTCAGAGGCAAACATCTGGATTAAATGATAAATAAATTGTGTAAAATAAATAGTAAAATAAATAAACTGACAAATTGCTAGATTTCAAATGCTATTTTGTAGGGTCTTTTTTGTCGTCTTTCCAAATTTATAACTGTGTCCATAATTCCATACATTCTTTTGCAACACATTAAAATTCATACTCATCAAACATTGCTGTTTTGTCACCAACATTTCTAAATATGTCAGGTACCTTCCTGCATCTGTTGTGAATGTTCCTGGGCCACGTGTTAATTTAAATTTCTAATAAGTGTTGTGTCTTTTTAAATTACACTTCTATTTTCACAGTCAATGTTCAGTTTATTCTTGTTTCATTTATACAGTCTTTTTCAAAATACATAGGTAAAACAATTCATTTTAAGGTTTATGTCTTTAATTTCAGGCAATTAAAGCATGTGGTTAAATTGAGAAAAGAATAATAAAAAATCTGGTTTAAAATAGACACAGAAAATGAGTAGCAACCTTAAAGGTGTCTAGTGTTTGTGGGACCCATCCAAATCCTGCTTGTCCCCCATAAAGGGACTTTCCAGCTTTTTATATTACAATAGTTGCGAGCGACGTTACAAACTGCTGTCACCAGGTTCCTGTCATACGACTGTGAAAGGTTCCTGTTTGCGTCAGTGTCTGATGCTGATGTCCACTAATGAAGAGCTGGTATTTGACGAGCAGGAAGTGAGAACAGGCTGGCTATTTATTGGGCAAAAACCATATGATTTTTTTAGTATGTATGAAACCTTAGCATGAGTGTAAAATAATGTGAATTGTGTACTATTTCCGGCGAAATATTACAGTACGCAAACAGAAGATACTACACCGGCATAAATATCCCAACGCCGCAGAGGACTACATTCATAACGGATAGTGACATAACAGCTCTGTAACAGTAATAACACTTCAGTTGTAAGTGTAAGATTTCAATTTGCAGGGCATAATATAGTTTTAAAATAATTCTCAAATAATGAACTGAGTTTGGCACTGGTTACCATGGTTACATGTCTCCAACCATCAAGGAGGCTCTTGGGAAGTGACATGTTGATTACAGCTATATTCACCCAAAAAGATACATACCGGTTTATTTACAGAAGGAGTCAGGTAGTAGTGCATAAAATGCAATTTCAGACACAGTGTACGTGTCTTATCTACAGTAAATAAAAATTCGGCTTCCGCTTAAGAAAATGGTTTGAAATTTTTAAAAAGTACAGCACAAATGGCACAGATGCGGTCTAAATATCATATCTCTGTGGGGATGAGGAAACACTCTAACATTCATAACACTGCCCTGTAAAATCATTATTCAGTACTTGTGCTAACTTGGAAGCTTCACTTTTCAGCGCAAACAAAATGTGTCTATGCTGCTTAATACGCTACACAAATAAAAATACAAAACAACTCAGAGATCATCAAACTGCATACTACTTTACTCACAAGCTCCAGCAGCAGACATGGGACATTTCTTTCCATAGATATCTGCAATCCTACTCTCATCAATTACAAAAAAAATTAGAGTTTGATAAAATATGTCAGCATTCAACCAACAAGTTGCTATATTGTGCCAAATAATTGTTTAACAACCCAGGAATATACATTAATCTTCTCACTGTCTCCAACACCTACAACAGCCTTTGCTAAACAGTGCAGTACCTGTATTTTCACCGCGCACCTGGACCTCTGATCAAGCGTGCTGCTGGACAGAAGGTGAAACTACTCTCCCTGCTGGTCAAAGTGAACACCTACAGCAGGACAAATGGGGACATCACTGGCAAAGAGTTCGGTTGATTTAGTTTGTTTGTTTGTCAGCAGAATTACAGAAGAGCTATCGGCCGATTTTCATGGAACTCATGGAAGAGTGAATCGTGGGCCAAAGATGAAGGACGAGTTAAATTTTGGAGTGGATCTGAATCACAGGGCGGATATTCAAGCTCGAGGGTGCTTAATTACGACTTTCAGAGCACGGTTTTGGTTTCCCAGCCTGCAGCTTTAGTGATTGAGGTTTTGTGTCTCAATTGGCATTCTCCCGTGCTTTAAGTACACTTGCCATCTAGAGTTCATAAGTACATTCAAACTGACAATTATCAAGCAAAATGCAGTGCACTATGAGCACCCAAATGGTGCACCCATAACAGCCAAAAAGTTGTTAGTGTGGAAGGCTGCATACCTCTCACCCTCAATGGTCCCCATCTTGGCTATTACACCAGAAGTCAGCAAACGTGGATATGTTGCAGTTGCTCCAGTGAATAAGCAAACACGCAGCAGTTACTTTGGTGGGTGACAGTTGCAGTTTGCCTTGAAGAAGAAGAAAAAGAAGATTTCAAACAGTAATCATTTCTGGTATGTGCACAACAGCTGTGTTTGATTTAAGACAACTCTAATGTATTGAAACTCAGTCACCACACACTTAAGTACACAGTAGTCACAGTGTACCACAATGAAGTGTACTTATAGAGGTATCTGAATTAAGACACTGCAACTTTTCCTCTTCTCATAACATCATTTTCAGCTTTTCCATATCAAGTTATAAAGCGGTGTGTTTGGAGCTTGTTTCCACTGCCCCCTAGTGGCCAAAATATTAGACATCGCAAGCTTAAGAGGGACGTGTTTCATGGGCTATTTCTAAATTGGGATGTTAAAACCCAAAAAGAACTACACTTGAAGCCATTTTTTATAGCTTGTACTTGTTGTCAAAGAACAGGCCTTTTTTTTTATTTAGAACAGTGACAAATTTAGTTGAAACATGGATTTGACATCATCTGCAGACTGACTTTTAATTAGTTAATGTTATTCGGAAATCTAAAATATTAAGAGGTGGAAGAGATCTGAGTGTATTGTGTCCTGAAAAACCAGACTGAAAGAGAGCAGAATTTGCTGCTTTGTAATAAAAAAACAACCCAATGGTGGGTGGAGATCAAAGATTGTATTTGGCAAAGAGTATTCAAAAAAGTTGGTTGTTTATATATTTATTTCTCTGTGTCCACCAGGAGTAAATGTGTGTTTTTTAAGAGTTTTAAAAAGATGATGAAAATGTTCTTTTGTAAAGTTTGTATCTATGGAGGTTCACAAGTCAAATGATTCATCAATTAACTGCAAATAAGGTAATCATACAAATAATCTCTGACACCCTGATGAAGGCAACAAAGCTGAAAATATTTGGTGAATAAATCGTGTTGCACAGGAGAAGAACTGTGTGAAGGGCTCCAGTGGTGGAATAAGTACATTTACACAAGCTCTGTACTTTAGTACACATTTGAGGGACTACTACTGACACCTTTGGTTACTTTACAAATGAAGATTTTTGCATAAACACATAACAGGAGTTTATAAAATCTGATGTTTTGTAATAAATTGAATTATTAAATAGTTCATACAAGTACAGCTGCAAACAATTAGTTGATTAATCAGTCAGCTGATTGACAGAAAATTAATTGCCAACTGTTTTATAAACATTTACTTTTTTATTTTTTAAGTTTTTGGATGTTTTGTCTATTTTCTTTAATAATTTTGATGTTTTTTGGGCGTTATTTAATAATTTCTATTGTTGAGTTTCATGTGGTTTTTTTAGGGTTGGGGTCTGTTTTTTAATATTTTTTTGAGCTTTTGGGTGGGTTTTTTTTTCAAATCTTTTTCTTTTTTTATAATCTTAGGGTCTGGGCGTGTTTTGTTTGTTTCAGATTTTTCTGTATTGGGTACTTTTACTTTTAATTCTATAAGTATATTTTCCTGATTATAATTACTTACTTTTACTTGTATTCTCACAGGGTAGTATTAGTACTTTTACCTAAGGATCTAGATATCACTGATGGGCTCACACTGGCAAGTTGACAATAAAAATTGCAAATGAACCTGAACAGAAATGTTTGACAAGCACTGAAAGCAGCTACTGCTACTTTACTGGGCCTCAATGGGTATTTTTCCACTTAGGATTTGCAGTAGTATATCAGCACAATGTGTCAGGCCTTCGCTACAGTCTGCTGAAGAGCCAAGTGACTCCTGGGAAACAGAGCACTGTGTAAACTTCCTGTGCAGAGGTACACTTCCTTCCTCCTGTAACTGAAGCACAGGAGGAGGATTCTGAAAGATGACGGATGGAGGCTCTCAGATCTTTCGCTCAGACCAAGTCAGGGTCCGTGACTGCCTCTTCATCATGAGCTTATTCTTGCCCCACCTCTCCTGTAATGGAAGACTGAGGTGTTGTTGCTGCGTCGAGCCAGGAGGCAGGATAATCAAATCACACAGGATTATGTGTCACATTTGACCTGTATGGGCCCAGTTTCTGTGCTCAGAAGTGTGATTCAATCCACAGAGGAGTTTATTTTTCTGTCACTGTCTGAGAAGTGAGCAAGAAAGAGACAAATAAATTCTCAGTCCTGCTCAATTTTTCCATTTTTTCTGTATGTCTATCTCCCGTACACATATTCCTTCCACATCTTTTTCTCTTTCTTTAGCTGTGACAGTCTCCCTTCATGTGGGAAGGGACTGTTAATGAATGTGGATGAGCACGTGGGAAATGTGTGGGTTTCCACCGCAGCTTTCTCTCTGAGTGACAGAAGCTCGACAAGGCTTTAGAGGCTGGCTTAAGAGTTAAGAAAAGCAAACAAGGAACAGCTTCTTTCCAGATGGCCACTGAAAAATAGAGCAGAATATACTCTGCAAGTTTGTGGAGGCAGCGCCTGCCTGAAGTACGACAAGTCATTTTGAGCAAAACTACTGTTGCCTGATGGAAAACGGGTCTATTTATATATAAAAAAAAAAACCTCACAGGATCCAACTTGGTCTGTTGGATTTGTAATGGGCCTCGCTGTTGGTCACAGCGCTCCATCTATGTTTGCAAAAGTGACAAATACAAAAGTGAAAAATTCCTATCAAAGCTATCAGGCCTGAAGCATGAAGAGGATAGAGTAAATGTTTATTTTGTGATTCTTCCTGGTTTGCTAAGGCTGCTCCCATCAACCTCTGCTCTAATCTGTGAGTATCTGCTATGCACTCCAAACTAAATTGCTGTTTATTCTATTCTGCTGGTGTGAAAGCCCCAGACTGCCGCTGAATGCTATCGGGGGAATGAGGGTCCCAGGATGCTCAACTCTGCTGCTGACACAACACTATTGCTGAAAGACCCGCCGCTTGATTTACCCAAGCAAAATGTCACAGTAATTGTGAAGATTTATATCAATGGGAAAGAGCTGACGAGGTCTCACAGCTATCAGATCTGACAGACTTAATATGTGCTCAAATGTTGCCTGCCACACTAAAGGCTTGCAGGTTGACCAATTTTACCCAAAATGTTCCACTTCAGACGGTATTGACCAAGCTGTCGTTTTTCACTTCTGTAAATCGGGTGTGAAGTGGAACTTTTAGGATGTGAAATTGTGTTTTTAATAAACTGGGATCACGACGAAACATTTTTTATCAGCTTTTTGCTTTGTGTGCCATCTGAGACGGCCTGAAAAAAGGAAGACTGACAGGTGGTTTGTATAAACAGGCTGTTTGCAGGTGTGCTTTGATACCGTGTCCTTCACTCCCTGCCACATGATATGTTCAGATAAAATTAAACAGGCATTGTGTGTTTTTCTTGTCTTAAAACAAGTGAACAGGTGGCATGCTGTAAAGATACTGTCAGCTATACGATGCAGTATGTCAGAAAAGTGCTGTGGTTGATAATGATGGTGGTATGATAATAAAGTTTACATTAAGGTTCGCAGAATGCTGAGCAGGCTACAAGGAAGTTTAAACAGTAAACAGCTCCCTAACAACTCTGAATTTCAGACTGTATAGATTAACAATTAGTTACAGAAAAACAGACATAAACAAACTGTGAATGAAGCATTATGCAATGATCGGTTCATCAATATATGTGAATCAACAATTTACCACTTTGTTAACTCTGATGAGCAACAAAAATAAAAATTACTACTCATTATTTTTATTACATAAACTGTCATTTCAACCACATCACCAGAGTTAATGCAGAGTACATTTCTACAAATCACAGGTATGTGACTTTTGCATGTTTCCAATGTAGCAGATACGTTGAAACTTAATGTTAGTTTTTGTTTCAGTTTTACCATTTTAACTATATGTCATGCCTTTGAAAGTGATGGCATTAACGTGTGGATAGGTGTAGAAACACAAAGCACTTGGTTTGGAGTAGGAAAGCATCATGTTTTGGACATTTATGTTTTGGCATTAAATAACTGCTTTGGTTGCTACAAACATGGCTGGAAATGTCCCTGTCTTCAAAAAAATACCTGTTTCTGTCATTGCAAACAGGGCTGGAAATGTTCGACCCATCGTTAAAAAATACAGACTTGTCTTGCTCCAAACACAGTTGGAAATGTCCAAAACTACTGTTAAAAAAATTGTTTTTGTCTCTTTAAACACAGCTGCAAATATCCCAAACTCTCGTATATAAAAATGTTGCTATAGTCATGGCTTTAAATGTCCTAAAAATCTCATTGCTACAAAAATTTGGAAATGTCCAAAACTCATTAAAAGTACTCACTTTTGTTGATACAAACTTGGCTGGAAATGTATCAACCTCTTAACAAAACACCCTCTTTTATTGCTACAAAGGCGACTGGAAATTTCCCACGCTTGATAAAAATACTTACTTTTGTTGCTACAAGCATGACTGGAAATTTGCCTAACAAACCTGCTTTTGTTGCTAGAAACATGGCTGTAAATGTTGCAAACTCTTGTTAACGTAATACTAGCTATTGTTGCTACAAACACAGTGGGAAATCTCCTGAACTCTAATCAAAAATACCCACTTTTGTTGCTACAAACCCAGCTGGAAATGAGCTGACCTGTCATTAAGAATACCCATTCTTGTCACATAAACATGGCTAGAAATGTCCTTACTCTCATTAAAAAATGCTTTCTTCTGTTACTACTAACACATCTGGAAATGAGCCCATTTCTGCTGGTCTCTTGATCTGCTGCTTGGCAGCCGTCTCACCCAGGTCCAACATTCATTTATGCAACCTTCATTTATGTAGAGTGGTTCAATGAGAGCAGTTCTCGGTACCATATTTTATATATATCCAGGACACTAGCTTTCAGAGTTTATCGATCATTTAAATTTAGTATTCATGACTGGTCTAAATCACTAGAGGAGAGGCATTCTTATTTTTGAATTGTTTTACTGAGTGTTTTCTCTCAACAGGCTTGAGTTTTCTGTGAACTTTGGCATGTTTGCTCCTTTAGTTTGATCCATGTGGGCGGGTTGGTGCATTTGAACTTCAGTGTCACCAAAAAAACCATACCCAACAGACCATCTGAAATTGCTGTTGTAGTCCCAGGAATGAGACCATAAAGGGTAAATAACACAAAACTCAAAGGTTTTATAAGGTTGTGGTTGTTGACATTAAATACCCAGCAGTAACTCACACAAAAACTCAGCAGAACAGAAAGAAAAATGGAAAAATGACATCCACATTTTAAAGTTTTCTGTATCTCATGATTTTGATCCGGTGCGTATGGTCAGTACTTATACACTGTGCACTGTGAGGCAGAACGTCATAAGGGAGACTTGAGTTTGAGTCTTGTGAAATACCTAAAATTATTTATCACTATTAATCATTCTCTAACTAGAACCAAGTGATTTAGTTGCCTAAACCTTATCATACTATAGCTGTAAATTATTTGTACCATAAGTAGACTGCAAATCCCAAATTTCAAAAACATTGGCATTAGACTTAAGGCTTAGAGACACCAAACCAACATCACAGAACTAGAGCTGATCAGGGTCAACTGTTCGCCTCATGTCACCTGTGTAACGGCCAAAAAAATCCATCTGAAACACAGCTAACAGTCAGCAGCACGTACGTTCTGTGTCTGTGTGAAAGGACACAACTTCAGTCTTTTGTCTGAATTTGTCAAAGTAAAAGTGAAACCGGAAGACCAGCAGGACAGATTCAAAACGCTAGTTAGCCAGTTAGCACATTAACGACACACCCCGATGGTGAAGGAAGACATGATATTTACTGTGAGCTTGAGAACTATAACACCAACAATTATGAACCCTTTCTACTAAAGAGCTCAATGGATTAAAAAAAAAAGTCTTACCTAGAGGGTTCATACATTGCTTTTCAAAGAATATGAGGTAAATTTTCAAGACCATACATTCTCCCAAATGACCATCAAAACTTACCTGTTATTTTTCATGACTATATAATAGCCTTTTAAAATATGTATTAAAAAATAATGATAAGAACTGAATATTTAAATATAATTTAGGGACTGATTCTTATTTATGAGAGATGAGGGGGTGGTGCAAAAAAATAAGAGGCATGTCGTGAGGCATAATTTTTTAAGCACTGAGGGAGGGACCTCTGTTTTTATTTTGGCTTAGGGGAGGGGCATTCAACTTCAAATTGCCATGTTTTGTATTTATCTTACCGCCAGTTTTTTAAAGATAATACGAAAGGCATGTTTTCTTTAAAAGTCACCAGAAATTACACTATATATCACAGCCAGGAGCTGAAATAAACAGAAAGTATCACTGGATTTTCAAATTTCCGACAGTCCTTGAACACATCATGCGTCATTATAAAGGTTTCTGAAACAAATTTCCATGACTTTGCCCAAAACTTTAAGGGATATTTAGTTGTCAAAAACTTTTTCAGGCCTGGATATTGCCATTTACAAATTCCAGGACTATTCCAAGTTTTGTTTTTTTTTACAACCGTACGAACCCTCAACTTGATATAATAAGTTTGTTTCAAATGAATGCCCTCTTGACTTAAGTTTGTTTACTCACTGAGCTAAGCAGTGGTCCAGTGTCTCCGTCACCAATTCAACATGCTGAGTTGGACTAATAAAAGGGCCAATTAGTGCCAACAGCGGGACACACCACAAAAACTATGATTTTAGATACTTACCAATGGCCGAAAATTTGACTGAGAGCCAGCTGTCGGCATGGTGTGTCAGGGCCCTAAAAAAAACACATTTCGGCATTGAACAAAATCCAGAATCATCCCATATTGACATTTTTGTCAGCGGTAAAAAAAAAAAAAAAATACAACCCCAGCACTTTCTGTTCGAACACCTGAGAAAGTAATTTACAGAAAGCAACAGGGCATCATGATGCACCACATCCTGGGCCTGAATGCTGCCCATGACCTTCGTCATGTGTCATTATCATAATCTTGCTCTCCCAGTCCTCACTGTCTGACTTTACTTCCACTTCAGCTGAATCACAGCACAGAGCGCAGAGTTCATACCGTACTGCACGGGGTCTAAAACCTGACTTACAGAAAAACATGTTACTAAAAATCTAAAATCTTTGTAAGTCAACATTCATCTACAGATAAATAATAAAAAGTTAAAGAAACCAAACAGTACATGCAACAAGGTTAACGTTTCCACCGCCGTCGTGACCAAAGGAGAAAATAACTGCAGGTGCAGTCACACCTTCGCTGAGTCACACTGACATTTTCAAAGACTATAAATGGTAATATGCGCTGTATGGATGAGAGAAATGACTGGGTACCATCGGATGGCATTATTAAGCTTGCCAAGAGCTGTATAAAGTTCTGAGGGTGCCAATATTTGAGAAGCTTCAGTTACTGCTCGTGTTATTTAACCCTCCCTTGTGAGCCCCTAAAACTGGTTCAATACTAATTACATTTATTAAAAAAAGGCTTCCCACAATTAAGTCTCAGCTTGCACAACTCAAAACAAAGAAAAATATGTATCACCTGGTTTAAGCATTATATCTTATGTTTTTACTTTCTCCTTGAAAGTTACTTTTACTGTAGATACAACAGCATTATCATACAGTTTAATCAAAGTTTGCGACAGACAGCAGCGCCTCAGATGACCTCTAGATGCTTTTTAAAGCCTCCTTTCACTCCAAAATGTGTTTTGCTTATTGTTGCTTCACTTGGATGCTTAAGCTTCACTGTGCAGAATGATGTTTTTAGCACTTGAAGGCTGTTTTCACATTCATCTGCTCCCTGTGCTCAAATCTCAGTTCAATATGTGAATGTAGGATTATGATTTTTTGACATTACAACTGGTTTGGAAACCAGTAATGTGTCAGTATGATGTGTGATGTGGAAACTTGAAACCTCAAGTGCACAAACACAGAGTGGAAAGCACGAGACATCTGTCATGCAGTAGTTGAAGGGACAGTTGACCCCAAAATCAAAAATACTTTTTTTTCTCCTCTTACCTGTAGTGCTATTTAATTATCTAGATTGTTTCGGTGTGAGTTGTAGAATGTTGGAGATATCGGCCGTACAGTTGTGTGCTGTTTCTCCAATATAATGGAACTAGACGGCACTCAGTTTGTGGTGCTCAAAAATAATAAAAAGTAATAACAATTGAAAAAAAAATGTCCCTTTTCAGATATCATGACCTGGTTTCTCAAGATAATCCACAGATCTAGTTGTAAGCAGTTTCCCGTATTTTCTTCCCACAACTACACCTGCAAACTGTATCACCATGCAGACAATCCTTCCTCGTCATATTTTGCAGCTTGGGGGTTAATTATATGATACCAAAGGCAGTCTTTTATGTTTTTCTTGACACAAAAGGCAAGAAGGGTGGCGCAAAAAAAAAAAAAAAATCACCACTTTGAGTGCCGCAAACACGGCAGTGAGAAGGGGGCAGTGGTTAGGGTTTAGCAAAAAAGCTACTTGGTTATGGTAAGGAAAAGATCACGAATGTCACTAAAAAGTGTCTGGTTTAAATGCCACAAATGCCATGACATAGAATATGACACATCACAAATAAATAAATAACACACAGAAAGGCATCTGCTGCAGCGCTGTGTGCGCTGGCCATGGCGAGGCGTGTGACGTGTAAACATTGATGGTGTCCTCCTCAGCTGAGCTGTAACTGCAGCTCAGTGGTGCTAGTTGAGCTAACAGTAGATGTATGTGCTTTCTTCTTTGTGATGATACAGTTGGTGGGTGTAGTTCGGTAGAAAAACTAGGTCTGACTTGAAACTGCTCACAACAAGGTCTGTGGATTATCTTGAGTAACAAGGTTGTGATTTCTATAGAGAGACATTGCTGTTGAGTTTGGGTTTTTCGTTTTTTTGTGCTCTGGGCACCTTAACCTGAGTGCCATCTAGTTCCATTACATTAAAGAGAAACCAATATCTCCGACACTCTACAACTCACGCCAAAATAATCTAGAAAAACAGCTCTACAGGTGAGAGGACAAATATGCATTTTTGATTTGGGGCCAAGTGTCCCTTTAAGCCTTTAAAGTGATTGACATAGATTAGTTTTTTCCTTGTGGAAATTTGAAAACACCACAATCATTATATAAAGTTGAGTATTTTTATACGTCTGAAAACTTGCCTTTAGGGGATCTATAAAATTCAGTCCTCAGATTACAGTTTTTGCTTCATTCCTCTTTTACTTCTGTTTGTGCACAAGTGCAAATTATTTTCATTTTATAAGGTTGCATCTTTTCCTTATGCTGCTATTCAGTCACCTCAGTTTTTGTTTACTGTACTTGTTTGTTGCTGCGTGCGTACACTGCCTGACTGGGGAACAAAAGCAGAGAGCAGGTACTTGAACTGTTTTTGATACTTCAGAAAATGTAACTGAAAACATCAGCATCTGCACTATGGGGCTACGATTTAATTCTTTTTTTTCACATGAAAACTTTGTGTCCTCCAAGCAGGAATCTTTTGAAAGTAGTGAATCACTACAGTGTTTTCATCCAAGTATAGTATGTAATTTATTCAACAGAGGGTTTGTCTTTCAGTCTGAATCCATTCGTGGCTTTCCACCTTTGAAATGGGAGCAGGCAGGCGGGCGGGAGAGACATCTGCCTCGCTTTAATGGGTATCACAAATGTTTCAGTAATTCCACTCCACCTGAAACTTCCCTCCCCTTCAGCACACTCCCAAATTACAGCACTGGAATGAAGCTGGGACTCTTTGCCTTGCAGTGCGTTAGTATTTTCCCCAGCTAAGTGGATCGGAAAAAATTCCTCCTGTGGGCTTGCATCATGGAGGCAAACAGTCAATCCAGCAGTCAACAGATTCTGTGGAAAGATGTGAGTCCATTTTTTCTCTTTATGGTTGATTTATTGCACTTATATCAATTGCAAAAAAATAATTATTTTCAAAATTTAGTGTCTTTAAGAATACTTTGCAGAATGTTAGGTCACTACAGTGCCAAGTAAATGGGAGCACCCTTAAAATTTTACAGCTCAGTAAAGTGTTGATGACAGGTGGTAGTTTAAAAGCAGGGATCCTGTGATATTTGAATGTAAAGTAAAATATGTCAGAAGTCTGTTTTTTTTTTTTTTAAAGGAGCTGCTGCTCCGTGATCTGTGTTTCCTCAGAATAATAATTTTTCCATCTAATTCCTTTTCACCTTGGCTTCCTTTCTTTATTTCCACTCTTATATTCACCTGAACCATCATATTTGCTTTATATCTACAATATCCTTGCGTCTCCCATGCAAGAAGCATTAAAATATACAGCTAGACTTGAGACTTTATTATTAAGGAAGAAGGGATTTTGGGCTCTGAAATCCGTCTTCCACCTCTCATATTTTACTTATTGCAAAACTTGCAAACAATAGAGCAACAAAGGTAAGTACCTACACAGCACAGTTATTATCTTTTTTTATAAGTGTATGAAAAAGCTCTTTACTGTCCATCAAAGCAAAGTGCTGCAGCAGATGTTCATCATAGCTCCACGGTAGGTGATGGATGGAGAATGATGATGATTAAGAAATCACCTGTGGCTTTATATGTCAGAATAGGAATTCAAATGCTTATATGAGCATACCTCGGAGTGATAAACCACTGCCTCTGCTTGTTGGTTATGTAGGCTACTTCTGTTTTTTTTCTCCTGTTGTTTTCTCGAGGAAGTGCTCCCTCCCTGCATGATAACAGCGGGGGGCTCCAGGCACTCTTCCTCACAAAGCTCAAGAGGAATTGCCTGGCTGATTCTGAACTCCTAAACCTTTAAACACTAGTTGGCGAGTGCTGCGCTCTCAGACTGCTCACTCTGTCTCCATCCTTGCCTTTATTTCTGTCTGTCTTTCTTTCTGTCTGTCCCTCAATCCCACCTCCTTCCTCTGAGTATTCGATATTCAAAGCACAGGCAGAGAGAGGTTTGTCCTCTAGTTAAGTTTCCATTGCTTATGCAACCTGCCACAGGAGAGCAGAGGATTTCAGCTACCTTTTTTTTTTGTTTTTTTTCCCTTCACTCTGAAAAATTCACAATGAAAGGAATTTCTGGCTCTCTGATTGTAGCGCTCTGTTTTTCATCATGCCCTAGGAATGTACAATACTTTGATGTGCCTCACACTTTTGTGGCTACTGTCTCTAATATGTCCAATAAAAAATGGTAACAATGTGGAATTCATTAACGGCATAGGTTGCGTTTTTAGGCAGCTGCCTAGCGAAATGTGTCCTCTGTCCTTCCCCAAAGTCGTGATGGTAATGCATTTACCAATCGCAAATTCTATCCATATTCAACAAGGACACAGTGTAACTGCCAGTATTGCTGTATGCTATTTCCTCCTGTACGTCACGCCACCTATATACCTAAATCATAAAAAAGCTTTGTGAAATCCATTTTTCAAGACATTTCTGGATAGGAAAGGGACAGTATAAATTGTATCACATATTATAACAAACTGATTATTCTATGTATATATGCTCTCTTTAATTAATATTATAAGGGGCCATTACATTATTATTCATAGCTACGCTGATGACACTCCACTTTATATTTCACACCAGCCTGATGATGATAATGCCCTGTGTTGCCTGACTACTGCAAAGGCAGCAATTAAAAATTGGATGAACAATAACTTCTTGAAACTAAAAGATATAACTGAGATTCTCTGAGCTGCCCCCAAGCTAAAACAGATCTACTCTTTTGCTAGCTTTGGCATCTGGCTCCTGTGATTAAATCAAAAGTAATGTGGCTGGCCATTGCTCTAGACATGGGTGGATTATGAGACAGAGGGCCCCTGGGCATAGACATGTAAAGGCCCCACCACCTCTCCTGCATAAAAGGAAGATGCAGACTGTGTGGTGGCTTTGTCTCTATTTTATTGTTGTTTTGTGTCTCTTCAAACTCATTTTAAGTCTTTTTGTATTATTTTGTGTGTCTTTGGGGTAATTTTGTGTCTTTTTTAGGTCATTTTCGGTCTTTTTTGGTTGGTAAGTTCTTTTTTGCAGTTATTTTGTGTCTCTTTGAGGTCATTTTGTATCTTTTTTGCTTGTTTTGTGTCTCTTTTAGGTAAAACTTTTGTGTTTTTTGTAGGTGATTTTGTTTATGTTTTAGGTAATTTTTATATAATTCATCTTATTTGGGTTTTGAGCCCCTCTAGTTATTTTGTGTCTCTTTGAGGTCATCGTGTATCATTTTTGGTCGTTTCTCTTTGAGGTAATTTCTAGGGCATTTTCAGATCATTTTGGGGTTTTTTTCAATATATATCTGTAGGCTGGTTCAATAATCCATTCATGGTTCTAGACAGAGCTAAAATTTTAATTTTTTTCTCAGAAACATTGCCAAGGTACAGCCATTCCTATCTTTTAAACATGCTTAAAAACTTTTCTGCTTTTATTTCAAACAGATTAGATTATTGCAATGCTCTTTTTATTGACCTTACGAAACAGTCAGTTTCAATTTCACAATTTCAGCTTATTTAGAATCGTGCTGCTGACAAAATAAGCAAAACAAAGAGAGCATGTTTACCAGGTTTAGCAACACTCTCAGGATCTTTAATAATACATTTTAAGGTTCTTTTACTAGTTTTTAAAACTCTGACTGGCATTCTATAAATGATTCCAGTATGTTTTTGTGCCATTTTAAAAGTTTAAAGTATATTAGATAATTATTGGGATAATATCACCATAATTTTGGCCAGGACAATCTTGACATGCTTAATTATGGATCATTATTAAAACAGCATACAAGTCCAAATGACAGAAAAGCCACACAAGTATTAACCAATAACTATTCCTGTGTATTATTTTAAGAAGTCAGCATGTTAAAGTGCTGCCCAATCTGCTGCAGCTTAACTACTGTAACAGCCTGAGTCACAATAGAAAACCAAAGCTGCTTTATCATCATTTTAAAAGACATGAAGATAAGCAACACCAATTTTCCTAATTGAAGTTGGTTCCTTTTTTTTTTATTTTACATATCTGCTTTTCTGTTGTCCTTTGAGACCTTCAAAAGTGGTCTGGTGTGAATGAGAAGCTTTCATTTTCTCCCTGCTGGGGCTCTGCTGGAACAAAAGCCTGTCTTTATTAATTTGTGGCCTTGAGCTTGGGGAATTGACGACAGCGGGCAGAGTTTTCATTTAAGGAAAAGTTTAATAAACGTAACCTTTCTGTAGCACTTGTAGCAGTCTGTTCTTCACAGCACTTGGCATTGGGATGGTTATATTTTTGTCATTAGTAGCCTCGCTGGTGGAAACATTTTTCAGAGGAGAGACCAAATCAAATGGCCTCTATTTGGAGTAAATGCAACACTGATAAAAAGGAAAACTCAAAGAGGGAAATATGCATTCAGACATGAAAATGATAAATTGTAGCAATAGCTGTACATTTCGGGGAATGTGCTTATAAGCGCTGCTAAGAGATTGATGAGAGGATTGATACCGCTCTCATATATTTCTGTTAAATAGAGTTCTGAAGTAGAAGGGAAAGATTTCAGGCGTCCAAATGTAAAAGCTCCACTCATTTTCCCATACACAATGATTCGTGACTCACAGATGTAGCACTCCTACAGCTTGGATGGACACAAAACTCACTGAATCATCAGTGCAGAAGACAAACTGCTGCATTAGAAAACATCTTATTATTTGATATAAAATCGATAGTACACACCTGTGTATCTAAATGTATTTCTCAGTAACAGACCTACTATGTAATTGGGAGAGAAATCAAATTTTGCCACATAACATGTGCTGGAAGGCTGATTTGTTGTTTTGTTTTACCTTATGTGAGAGCCAGGGTAGCTGTTTCTCATCTTTATAATAAGCTAGCAGTTATGATAATGATAGGTGAATCATCTTGTCATCTCTTGACAACGGAGAAAAAAATGAAAATGTCAAACACATCAAAAGACTGAGATATTATGTTATGCTCATTTGGGGCATATACAATATATAAAACCTTAAACTTATATTGTTTGCAGGTTGAGGCGGGAAAAGAGAAGAAGGCAAAGTACCACACCTACCAGCGTGTGGCTCTGGTTCTGGCCCTGGTCTTCCTCGTCTTGGCTCTGTGTGTTTTCAGCCTGAGATATCTGTGGAGCCCGAGTCTGGGGAAGGTAAGACATAAATATCACCTCACTGTTTGCCAGTCATCAGCCTTATTGCCACCGTCTGTGGTTGAGTGTGGTCTTCACATGAAAGACGCATCAGCAAATCATATGTCAAAGACAAAAAATATCAGAGTAAGGAAAATGGACAGCCGCACAAAGAGCCGAAGGCAGTCTCTGTCGTGTGTATTGTATTCTGCTAGATTTAAAGATGTGTGGGCTATGGAAAAGACAGCTGTGTTTTGCTCTGCTCATGTTTTGGCTGTCAGATCTGTAATTTCATGAATTCTTGGACCAAACCACAAACCGCTTTTCT
This sequence comes from Plectropomus leopardus, assembly GCF_026936395.1. Taxonomy (NCBI): domain Eukaryota; kingdom Metazoa; phylum Chordata; class Actinopteri; order Perciformes; family Serranidae; genus Plectropomus; species Plectropomus leopardus. The sequence goes on from NC_142183.1 coordinate 13,689,002, forward strand.
GCCGTTGCAGATGTCTGCCTGTTGCACGTATCTACTTTCTGCTCGCATTGTAAACATCTTCTCACAATGACGGATCCTGATAACTCAAAGCTGACCCTAATTGCTGTTGACCAGAGTGGCTGCAGCAGGACTGAAACCTCTTGGCAATGTAATTGGGATAAACTCTTGTCCTGGCAATTCATCTTGTAAAATCCAATTCAATCACACTTGATGGAGAACATTTCACTCTGCTCCTTTTTGCCTGTTTTTCCCAAGGGGCCAAAAAAGCTAATTTACCTGAGCTGGGAGGAAAAATACATCAATAATTTCACATCCAGAAATTGGAAGCTCTATATGTTCTGAACACGATTGTGAATGAGAGAAAAATGATTACAATGAAATGATGATTAACACATATATTTCAAACCTGACTGCTGCTTTTTGTGGACTATAAATGGCATGGGATGAATGGAGGGAAATGTAACATGCGGGATGATTCTTGCTGTTATACCAACATCTTTTTTTATGCCCAATAAACATTAATTCAGAACACCCTCTGCCACCATTCTGCTCTTTCTGCTTCCATTAAGACACAAATTTTAAGTGCCAACAGTCTCTTCTAAGCTCAGGTTAACCAAGGTTCATCTGCACTTCCTGCATAGCCGGTATTGTCCACGTTCCCTCCTTTCAACACAGATATGAATCACCTTTTGAGCCATCTCCTTTGTCCTTGTTAAATATTTCATGCCGGAGGTAGAGCAGTCATTATTTCCACTTTAATAAGCTGTGATCATTCTCACGTGGCGCAAAATGTGTTGATGGTAGAGGTTGCCCAGGCGATGAATATCAAACCTGCGGACCCTGGGTTTCGCTTTAATGGGGTCTTGAGGGGGAGGCTCGCTCCTCTGGCCTCCCCATCAGTGAGTGAGACAGAGCCACTTCAAAGGAGAATCAGCTGTCTGTCAGATGGGGAGGACGCTCCCTCAGACACAGTAAAACTCAGGTATGTATGCTCCGTAAAACTATCTGGAGACGACTGACAGGAAAGAATGATATGGTTGAATAAGTTCTCCTGCATCGACGTGGCAGCCGGATGCTTTGTTAACGGGTATTGGGTGCAATGCAGCAGGACACTTGACTCACCAGCTAATCCTGAGCTGCGTCTGGCACCTACATGTATAGACTCTGGGCAGCGGAGCACAGCTTCCGAAGCCAAGGGGAGTATACATCATTTATTTTCGGAAACAGTTGAGTGGGGATTTGTTTTTATTTGAACACAAAGATGAGCATCCTGGTGACACATTCAAATGAAGTACAGTGCTTCCCTCTAACACATGGAATATATTAGCTCTGATACAACAAAGACAGAGACAGACATATGTAGCCATGGCTCTAATGGTTTTAATTATCTCTCCGGCTCCAGGCTGCCAGAAAAGAAGATTAACCGGAGAGTCCACGTATGCATGGTCCTTATATAGGAAGTCATACTGAATACTCTTTAAAGCTGCAGCAGTGAATAATCTATATTTACAATGAGTCAAAAGACTAATGTAAAAGACGTAATTTGTAGTGACACACCAGTGAAGAGCACTGATAAACTCACTGTACACTGTCTGCCGAGCAGTACGAGGCTGACAGATGAAGTTAGCTGGTGAACATAGTGGAACATGAAGCAGCTCAAGAGCCAGATATTTCCCCGAGGAGTTACTGAGGAATCAAAGAGTGTAAAGGAGAGTGAACATTGGACTTACATTCACAGGTAGACAGAAGCATCCCTAAATTAATGTTCCCATAGCAACTTTAGAAAATGATAACACATTGCTGATGTTTTTGCAACCTGTTCTGCCAAAAATATCAAAAAAAAGCAGGTTTAAATAGGAGACATAGTTGCTGATTTACCTTGCGTTGACATACCCGTCTGGCTGCGTCATGAGCGTTTTTGTATGTATACTTGCCTATACGCGAAGCGTGTTACTGCAGGATACCTCTAGAGGGCACACAAGATAGCTCAGACCGTATACAACTACCGGTGCGTGGGATTTAAACAACAGACATGGTGACACTCAAGGAGGTTACTATCAGCTTAATGCTGAGATCAAAGCAGAAAAGGCAACAGCAGCAACAACGTCGGTGATACGTCAGGCCTCTCAATCAAGCCCGGAGGGACAATGGGGAGTACTTGTCTCTCATGCTGCCGATGCACATGAGTGATGATGAAAAGCACCACCAGTGCTTTCCCTGCCACTACAACTGCCTAGCTCATAGCCGATACTAAGACAACAGAAATCACTGAAATGACCAAAGATTTCCATGTCTGGACAATTAACCAATCATCTGAAGTTTGGTGGGAATCTTATCCCTGGCCTAGTTTGTCTTCTGGTTGTCCTTGCAAATTGCTAGCACCATATCTCCTTGTTTTCAGACACCAACATTAACAGGTCCTACATCTTTTTGTCTTTTTTCTGCTTCCAAAATGTTATTTGATTGGCCGAAGTCAGGCGGCAACCACGAGAAGTTCAACATGTGAAACTCTGCAGGTCAGAGCAAAATCTGTGCATATTCAGGTGATCGGCAACAGCTTTATATTCATACCTATGGTCAAAACAACTTCCTCTCTGCTGAGCTTTCCCTTATTTAAATGAGAAAGCCCCATAACTAATGACACATAGGCCAAAAATGTAAAAATCAAACGCACTCTTGGACACACCTACCACACAGGAAAACTTTTAATTTATGCAACCTCACCACGAGATGCCACTAAATCCCAAATTCTGTTAAGACACAAATGGAATCTGTGCTTCCAGCACAAAAATAAAAATTGCATCAAACAACTGATGCATAGTGGCTTCAAAAACTGCCAGTGTATTGATGACCAAACTATAGAGTGAGCAAACAGCATACTACAGGAATAAAAGGAACTATTTGCAGCTTTTCCATGATCCTAAGAATACGTCTTTCAAAACAAACAACAAACACATAGCACCAACGACAGCAAGAGAGCAGACAGGGCTAACGGTGGGTGCTACACTTTCCAATTTAAAGAGCTATTTTACCAAAATAAAAGGGTCTTCACATAACCTGAGTAGAAATAAGCAAACACTTTTGAAATTAGTGCTACATGAACAGAAAAAAAGACAACTCCCAGAATGCAGCTCGCCCTGCTAAACCAATGAACTCTCATTCTGGTAGGCGACATAATATACACTCATCCATTTACCTCAATGGTGGCTGGTCAGATCTCATATCAGGCCTACAGTTAAATAGTAAGCAAAACATGTTTCTGAAAATGTTTCACATGAGAAATATGCAACTCAGCAACAGAATCTTGGTTTATACCCGATCAGTGCTGTTTAGTTTTACCGTTTGATCTCCGTTCTTCTGGCCTCCGTTTTCTTTGTGCAGGAAGCAGTAAAGCAACCCCTCCCTGTTTATAATTTCTTGCTATTACAGCCACACAGGGCAATATATTTCTGAAAACATATTAGGCAAACATTTGGCAGTGCAGCAACATGATCTTGATTTTATCAGCACTGCCTAGATTTGATTAGATTTTGGTCTGAATTTGAGAGACGGAGAGAGAGGGGCGGGTCTGTGTGTTGATCCAGCTCTTTACTCTTCTGCGGTGGCATGTTTGGCAATACGAAAATGTGGAAGTAGAGTCTCGAGCAACAGCCCAAGACCAGTGAAACTCCATAGAATGACATATTAAACATCGCACAGTGGAGTTTCGCTGGAGGGAGGAGGGATATATACAGGCAATGTTTAGGTGGAGGGAAGTACACATGCTAGTTGAAAGCTGGTTGAAAATCAGATAAGTATCCCTTTAATTGGGGATATGCTAGCCAGTGGGACACACACACACACACACACACACACACACACACACACACACACACACACACACAGACTCACATGCACTAACATGCACATGCATCCAAAACATCTAGGAACAAGAAATTCAGATTACAGCACACACAAAGATAGTATTCTCTGCTTAGGACGCCATTACTCCATAATATCTTTACACAGCGAAAAGTTGTTTGCTGCTATATTAATGCTCTGAATATGATAGAGTTCGTTTAAAGTCATAATCATTGAAAAAGAAAAACTTTAAAGCATGCAGGAACAGATTCACAAGTGCAAAACAAGTTTGCAGAGAAAGTTCCTGATGTGATCCCCTCACAGCATGAAACTGGCTCTTTCTCCAGCTGTTTTTGACAGATTCTGAGACTGTGAGAGGTGCAAACTAGCTGCAAAAGTCACATCCCTTTCACAGTTAAAAAAATGAAAGCAGTGCCGGAGCAAACTGGGAGAACTACTCTAACGTCAGGTGGTGTTGAACAGTACAGCACTCTACTTCCAGGTTTGATATGAGGGACACTCTGCTCTCAGCTGGACTTTTTTCAAGTGAAGGATCAAAACTGACAAATCCGAGAATCCACAGCTTTGAAGATAACAAGCAAAGGAAACCCTAATGCTGCCTTAGATCTAATTACTAAAAACATTGATTAGAAAATGTGTTCTGCTCCTAGAGATCGGTTCTCACACGCATTTACAACGCTTCTTGCATATTGACGACTGTTTAAATTACTTTCATGCTCAGTCAATACTTTAAGTTATGCACTTGCACTAAAAACAATTACTTACAGCTATCACTTGAACAAAACAAGTCACATACTATATATAACATAAGACGTCAGCATTTCTAATTTTTATTATGACTGCAGCCACAAACACCTCTTGTCTATTCGCTGGCATGAACTCGTGCAACCGGCTCTGTATAAATAACCACAGAATGGTAATTTGCTCTGTTGTATTTCAATATGACATGATAGTCAATTGGGATCTTCTTTTAATTACCTGAAAACATATGTTGTTACACAGGCTTGGGGAAGATAGTTTGCCATCATTTTCTCTGTGTGTGTGTGTGTGTGTGTGTGTGTGTGTGTGTGTGTGAGGGCGTGGTAGTTGTGCACGTGATTGTGTATGCATCAGTGTGCATTGTGTGCTTTGGTGTGTATATTAGGTGCCTCTGCATTCTCTTTTGGCTTACGGCAAATTTCTGTTTACTATGTGCTCATTATTGTTCTGGGCCACAAGTCTCACTGGGGGATTTTGCCTCCTTGTAAATTAATCCTCCGTTATTACCAGTTTACATCAGCAACTCCATGGAAACGGAATCTGGCTGGTGAATTCAAGAGAAAAAAGAGAGTAATTTGCCTTGACAAAGTTAATTTTTTAAAAATTGTAAAGAGTAAAAATGTTGTGTGTGTATTTGGCACACAGCAGCCAAAATCTAAAATTAAACATCATTACATTTGATACATTTGGTGCTATTTTTAACTCATGAACCACTTTGAGCGAGATTATCTGCACACCAGCAGCCAGGCGCAGACTGATTGTGAACCAGTAGACATTGTAAACCATTTTTTTTCCAGTTGCACATTGAAGAGCTCACAGGTGTTGTTGGGGCTGTATGGCAAAACTGCCTGAGAAATACATGAATGTCAGACCTGAGGAAAGTGCTCCATTATTCAAGCTGAAATTGCATTGCTCACCTTGATGCCTTTCCCTCTGTGGTCCCAAGGTAGCTGCTGAGTTGTCGCTCCTGATGGCCTCTTAAATGCCTCACTGTCAGGACCGGCTTCTTTAATGAACACTGCTGCGCCTGCTGCTTTTCCACTGGTCACAGGTGTATGGCTTTTCAAGGCCGGGCCCCCCTTTGTTTATTTATTGCTCGTAGGCTGTGTATACCCAACAGTCCCCTCAGTGTCCAGATGTCAACATGCAACAGGGGAGGGAGACACAAGATTTGATCATGATATGATTTTTTTTAGTTTGTCTCCAGGAACAAAACAAGACAGCTTCTCCTTACTGTTTGTTTACTCTCACATGGAGGAATTATTATTCTGGGGAGGCATCAGGGCTTATCTAAACAGCTGGTTTGGCAGGACCTTTTGGGAGGCCTGTCCCTCAGTCTGTAATCTTTTCTGATTTTACACGTCAGGCTCATTCATTCATTAGCAGGCCAGTGTCCACTGGAGTTTCTCCCTGGCTGTTAAATTAGGCCGCTACGGGCTCCCTCCTAAGATGATGCATTATGCCTCGACTCTGAGAGCAGTCAGGAAGAGGGAGGGGATGCAGACCGGGAAGAACAAAAGAGAGTTGTTTCAAATTGTTGCCAGTGGAGTGCCTGAGGTAGGAAGGCTTCATGGTGGTTGTGGCACATTGCCTTCTTCTGGGACAGTGACTGCTACAGAGAGCGTGACAGCACTGCATAGCCCACTGGGAGTTATTTATCGTGCCATACAGCACTTTAGTGCGTCTGTGATTTTCTCTTTAGGAACTAGAATAGGACGAGCGTAGGAGAGATCAGCATCTTAATTGCCAGCACTTAATTTTGCAATCGGCAGCTCATGTGCAGCATGTTGTATGTACAGTGCGCTGGGTAAACAGACACAAACGCCTTTACTTTTTTTCCAGACTCTGCGTTTCTCTCTCCTCTCTGTCTCACCAGTGTGACTGCCAAGAAGACTCCTCTGCTCTGTTGTACAATTTAGAATGTGATTGAGCTTTCACATCCACTTTCACTCTCCCAGCAAGTCTGGGCCGCTTATAGCCTCGACGTGCGTTCACAGCCTCGACGCCGAGGCAGAGAAGTGAACAGCAAACTGGAAACACTCTGTTCATCTGTCCCTTCTCAACATATTTGAGGTTGCAGATCAGAAATCTGCTTTTATGTTGCCATAAACTCTTGTGATTTTAGAAGTGAGTAAATCTCTATTCTGAAAAATGGGTATGTCAGAGTGCTCGGCTATATATCTGTCAGCAATTAAAAGGTTGCATTGACTTTTTGTGAGTTTGCCCCATTAGTCACCTTGCTCAATATGTGAGGAGCGAAGCGGCATCTAAATCATCCCTTCAGGTCTCTGTCTGCTGCTCAGTCTAACACTTCATGTTAAATAACCTGAGCTGATTAGCTGTTTTTTAATGTGAGAAAATGAGAACTTGTAACAGCTCTAAAAGTTGGAATGTTAGCTAATTTTAATGACATGCATCTAGACCTGCCAGGCTTGTTAGGGCCTTTTTTTAAGAGATTGGTGAAATAAACATGAAAAATCAGCAAAAATAACAGTTTTTAAAGGAGATCTTTCAACCAGGGAAACTTCAAGTGTTTACTCGGGAAATGAGCAAAGTAAGGCAGATAGTTCACTTTTTAGAGCTGAAATGAAGCTCATTAATGACGAGGTATTCATTCCAGACGTTTTGAATCTATAAATCACCGAAAAAATGATGCGCTAACATACTGCGGGCTGACCTACTGAGACATAATGCTGATATTACATTGACTTCACATGAGAGAGTTAAAAAACTACTAAAGGAGGGTAGACAAAATAGCTGCATGGCATTGGGCAGTATGTGTAAATGAACTCTGGGGCTGTTGCTCGACCGACAGATTGTACTTCCACATTTTCCTATGCTCGCCACCAATGGACACAAAGGGTCGATGCTCTCTTTCTCTCTCTTTCAAACTCAGACCAAATTCAGATCAAATGTCAAATCCAGGCAGATCAAATTAAACTAAGATTACATTACTGTATTGCCTGATTCTCACCTAAAATGTCTCAAGAAACATATTTTAGTGCACTGTTTGGCTGTAATATGAGAATTTGTGAAAGGCAAGGGGGTGCAATATTTCCTGTATTAGCCTAAAATACTGAGATTTCATGTTAAAACTAAGCAGTGCTGATAAAATATGAACCAATAATATGTTACTACATTGCCTATTTCTCACCTACAATGTTCATCATATTACAATCATATGTTAGCTTCCAGTTTAGCTGCAATTCAAGATTGTTTGTTACCAGCTGGTCACCATATTGGTTCTGGTGGAAAACCAGCCAAGCTCACATTACATCACCCACCACTGAGAGTGTGAATTGGAGTAGTGTGGCTCAGTGCATTCTGGTAGTTGTAGGTTTTCTACCTCTTGAGCAAAAGCACCCTATTTTTCTGTTTTCTCTGGTCACGGAGCACCAATTTCAAAATAACTTGCATCTTTCTACTGCAGAGATGACCTAGTTTTATGAAAAGACCAGAAATTACATAAGTCTTTAACAAACACAACTTCCTGTGGTGTTTTCTCATAAAGAAAAGGTGTTTTCTCATAAAGAAAACACAGTTCACATGAATCTGTGTCACCACATGTGTCCATGTGTGCATGTATTCATGTCTGTCAATGTGCCTCTGTTTGGAGGACAAAACAGGGACCCACTCACCAAAACACTGTTGAGTAGCACCACCAGTGGTCAATAACTCCACGGAGCACCTTTAAGCATCTAATTCACAATCCAAACACTATACAGTTTAGGGGAGCACAGTAACAAGCGGTGGAATAACCTTTTTTTTAAATGGCAAAAACTTTTTAAGTGTAAAAAATACAGATTTTTGAAAGTAATTAATAGAGCAAAAGCAATCACAGCTCATGATAGAAGAACTATTCTGCGCATATTCAGTTTCATACTTGTTCAGAACACAAAATACATGTTTACAAGCTCCATTTTAGTGTCTGCCTCTTTAAGCCCCCCTCCCAAAACAGCCAACTCTGCTCAGATTGGTCAGTGTTTCCAGATCTTCCACATCTCTGCGTCTTTGTACTATCATTACAGTGCTGCTATACTCTATACAAATGATTGTAAAGGAGTAAAGGAGAGCGACACTTTCTCCCATGAAAAATCACCAATAAAAGCTTCTAAAAACAATATCATCACAACCAGACATGTTCCAGTGCAAATGTGATTAGACATATGGGAGAAAATAACAACACCTGCAACCAAGATTACATGTGATGTTATAACTTGGAGCAGAAGATAAAGAGAAATCTGTCATGAACTGATGTCAGCTTGTCTCAAAAGCAAAAAAAATAAATAAATACCCTGAGATTTTGGCTCAAGGGGATTACTTTAACATCTATTAACCTCATTATTTGAAATATGAGTATTCAGCATTGTAGTATTATGACAGAAAATAAGGAAAAGCATAAGAGGTCCCTACTAAGCAAACTTGAGTCAAATCCAAAGGACGAAGAAGCCTAACTTGCTCAGTCAGTATTGTTATATCCACCTCAAAGAGCCATGGCACATTAAGAGAGAGGCACCAAAAATGTGCTCCATTTAACTGATTTATTTATGACAACAAATGAAATTGCAAAAGTGATGAGACATGGATTGCAATAAAGTCAGTCGAGTGGACATGAAGAAAATGTTGGTGGGCAAAAAGCTAAAGGAACCAAACTGAGCACATGGAGAGAGTCTCCCTGAGAAGCTTTCATACTGACTTGGAGTATTGAGTCCAGGTGCTCCCAGTTAGCCCAGGTAGACAGCCACGACTACCAATTACATGTAAATAAAGAGCAAACAAGGAACAACCAAACAAGCCAGAGGGCTGTCGCAGTGGAGCAGGGTGGTCTTGTGTCTTTTGCATCTAAAAACTTTGATATGTATGTTTCATTTGTGCAAACACTAATGAGAAACATGCATTAAAAAAAAGAAGCATTTCATGATCTGATTTTAATTTCTCCTCCGCCTTTTGTTACTGGCTGATTAAAATTAAGTTGATTTTCATATCTGGGGGCGTAAAATCTCTTCAGCTTACAAAGCAGCGCACAACAGAAAATACTAACCTACCATGGCAATTAGCAGTGCTGGTCAACCTCCTTATATACAGATACAGTGTGTACATGTTGATAGTTCAACTGGTTCCTCTTTGCGTTTCTGTGTTTGACACGTGGTCGTGATTTTTCGATGGTCCACTTGCCCAAAGAGCCACTTAATACTGTATTTAAAGTGCATCACATTTTGAAGCGCCCGAAGGCGCTTAAGTATTGTATAGTGATGTTTTTTTTTTTCAGACTGTGTAGTGGATGTGTAGTTATCCAGCACTCATCACCAACAGTATGATGGATGACAGCTGCTGCTCGGCTGCTGTGTCTCATTTGTGCAGAAAATGTACTTCACTTTGTCAGCTGACGGTGATAAAGCTTGTCAAGATCTCTTTCATGGCATTCATGGTGGCAGCGGGGCTGACCCACTGACCTGCGTGAGCAGGAACAACGTGAATGGATGAAATGGAAAGGTCCAATTCATGTAGGAGGAGGAGGACAGTTGTTTTGATTTTTCCGCAGTTCGAGCACAGAGGCGTCGTTTTGGAAGCATTGCTTTCTTCTCACCAGTTCCACGAGGGGTCTCAGCCTCCTTAAAGTACAGTGTGTCCTTTGGGCTTTTGTCTCTTGCTGAGATAATGTGGGGCTCATTAGCTGTCTGGCAGGAACAAATAATAGCCTGGGTGAAATGTTGCAGGGTTTAATTAACAACAATGCTGTCATACACCACATATTAATATCAAAATTCATTCCTGCTGAGAACTAGATTTTTAAACTGCCTATCAGGACTGGAGTTTGAACATCCTAACACATGCTGTGTGACTTTTCCAGTTAACACCTCCAGAACTGCATCACATTAATTACTGAATAATTAAACTGTATACTCATTTTAGTAAAGTAACTAACAAAAGAAAAATCTAATATTCTGATATACAGTAATAATCACATGTAACACGTTTCACACATGCTGCAGAAGCGCTGAAGGTGGTAATTGGAATTTCAGGTGTATTAGAAATTTGCAAAGAGCATTGGTTGATAATGAGGGAAACATCTTTTGTTTCTCATTTAGACCTGCCCATAGCTGTTGTCCCCTCCCCCACTGTATATTCACCTGTTTCATCTAATCTCACCTGACAATTAGTCTTTCAGTCTGTTGTCATTCTGAACACGTAAAGTAGCGTCTTGTCAGTGCTTTTGGCGTAAGTATGCAACGTCAAAAGGCACCTTTGTGTGCACGTGAATGCAGCCGGACAGAACTGGTTGCATTGTTATTATACACCAGCAGACGACCTGACGCGGATGGACTCACTTTTGAACACAACCGAATGGAACCTGCCACATGCACATGAAACGCAGCAGGACGGTGTCAGGTTAAAACGCTGCCAGTAACGACATAATATAAGGAGCGCAAGGGTGTCTATAGGGCGCCAGGAGAAGCATGGATGGGTCTAACAACAACAGACTTTCATGTGGGAGTTTTTTTCCTCCATCTCATCATGTTGCTCCTTCCCATAAACCCAAACATCCTCGCCAGCATGTGCATTCATTGACGATTAAGCGTTGGTTGCCATGTGCTCCTGTTGTCTAAACATAACCACGTATGGCAGCATCCCACCATGTGCATTTGTTGACATCATAGCAGCAGATACACAGAGCCTAATAAATACACGCAGAAGTCTACTGACAAAGCGGCAACAAGAAGTCGGAGACTTATTTTCCATTGCACCTGTACCATCTAATCTGTAGTGTTTAATTTCCTCACTGACGTTCAGTGTTTGGAGAACAGTTCTACGACTTCTTCGTCTTTCCATCATTTCCTTCTCTGCTGAAGAAACTCTTAAGCCTCTTAAAAGTCCTCCTCCCAACTCCTAACAGTTTTTCATCTTAGGAGCTCTCTTAAGGGCTAAGATGCTTTGTGATGACTTTTATCTATCAGGATCTAGTCTTAACTTTAAGGAAAATTCTTAAAGACATTCTGGGAATTTTCTTATAATTGTGTCACTTGGATCAACTCTTTGTACTAGGAAGCTTTTTATATACATCTCCTGTTCAGAGTTCAGACCTGACCTTGTGTTTTTGGAAAAAAGACAAGATATCTATGATAAAGGAAATGTAGATCTTATGCAGTTAAAGGTCCACCCTGCATCCACCTGATGAGAAAAATACAGATAAAAAACTATTCAATTAGCCTCTAAGTAAATTGTCAATAAGTGTCTTCACTCTCTAACACTTGACCTAAGATGGACACAAAGAGGCTGTTAATGGAAGTGACATTAGCTAACAGTTGATGAGGGACATTTAATGTTTATACTTCAACCAAAGCAGCCTTATGACCCCACCTGACACTGAGAGAAAACCTGCTCATTTACCTCATTCAGAGAAAAAGCTCCCACTCTTCATGTTCCACTGCCAACGAGTGGGAAAAAAAACACTGAAAAGCATTTATTTGCTCTCTCAAAGTGCTTAATTTGCATGTCTTTGATTAGTGTCTGACCGTGATCGACCACGCAGGTTTCATAATAACTAAACAACGGAGTCAAATAATGATGCTCCTGAGTTGTTGTTTTTTTTTTCTAATAGCATGAGACAATGCTAAGCTGCAAAGACAGACCCAGACCATCGGGAGCATAATGTGTTGTGTTCTCCCATTGGGTCTTCAAAGTATTTTTCAGAGTTATTAAAAAGAAGGGCAGAGCAGCACTGACATGAAACCCACACAGGGGCCATGGCAACAGACCAAGAGCTTCTCATCAGTATCCATAGTCCCACTGTGATAGCCCAGTGTCTCTGCATAGGACTATCACTCCTTCTTTTATTGTGTCTTCAAGGCAGGCGCATGGTGTAAACAATGTTTGAACAATTATGAGCCTGTATATCTCGTAGAAGCTCTGTTAGAAATTGTTCTAATGGCTTACCTTGTTACAGGCAGCGCTGGCTTGTTCTATATGTTATAAAGCACAGATGACATTGGGAATATCAGATGTTTGAAGATAAAAGAAGAGAGGTGGTCATGCTCATGTTGTAGTGATCCCCCACTTTGATCATGCCGACTGAACCGCGGATGTGTGCCGAAGTTGCTGTTATTGGTATTTGTAGCAGAAATAGTACCTTGGCATTTTTGCAATAAGCTGAACGTAGACCGGCTTTTATTGCTTTCCATGCACATATTTTTAATGCTTAAGTCGCAGATAAATGTACAACACACTGCTGATAAATAGCACTATCTATTGTCATCTGTTGGTAAATTGCCAGTGAATTTGAAAGTGTCACATCCCCAATATTGAGTGAACCTGTGCAAATGGAAAGTATTTTTTTTGCCCTTCTGAACCTGAAGAAGTTCAGCCTTCATTGACTTTTTACAAAATGCTACTTTTTCCCTTTCTTTAGTGGCTTTAGTGGCTTAAAAACTTTCCGGTTGCTGTTTAATGCCGTTCATCTGGCCAAATTATTGCCTCGCGTCTAAATGATCCAAATTGCAGCCTTACAGCTCTCACAAGCTGTTTCTTAAATGCCACTTAGCTGCTGGATCCCAGAGTGGGTTCTTGTTGATTTATTAGGAGGTGGAACGGCTGAAAACCAGCAGAGCAACAAGGAGACGTATCCATTATAGAGGTCGTTCACCTTGCGACTGTCTGCCTCATACTTCAGAGGCTTGCTTGCAGTCACTCCTTGCAGTCTTTTGTCTGTTGAAGTCTGTGTCAGATTGTGAGATAACAATAAGAAACAGGATTCATTCAGCACTCCTGACAAAGCAGCAGCCTGTTCCTCAGCTCGACACACGGTGGTTACCAGGCAGGGAAAGGCACAAAGGGAAGATGCAACATGAAACAATACAATGACGGGGAGAAAAAAGAAATGGCACAACACAGCCGAAGCCGGGGCCTTTGTGTTGTGTTTAATTCATTTTTCTACTTTCTACCGCTTGTTGATACCATATCTAACTCATGTTGGCTTATGGAATTTAAGGGATGTTACATCATTTGTCATGTCCCAAAAAAGGTGGTTTAACACCATCTTTAAAGGCCTTGTGAAGTCCCTCTGTTCTCTCTTACAGTTGGCAGGTGAAGATAAAAAAAAGTATACTCTTGGCCATTTTTGAGGCATTTTTTTCTCCATGGTATTGAGGTGAAGAAAAAAGCCAATATTTCCCCTTTCTAGTTTATCTGGGGTTTGGCTAAAACTTAAAAAAAAAATGTTGAAAGCAGATCAAACATTGGTTAAATGTATGTTAGCAACATTTCATTTTCAGCCCAGGCCGGTGTCACATTTGCTTCAGCACACAACTTTGTGTCTCGAAAAAGAAAAAAAAAACCTCTATGCTGTATTTATAGTGCTAAGATTGTGTGTTATGGATTTTGTACAAGTTGTAGCTGCAAAAATAAAAAGATAAAAAGAAAGGAAAATATTTACTTTTTAAGCAAAAAGTCCTGGGAAACAGCATATTCCCCGAGCTGTTGTATAAAGGAAATACAACCCTTTGTTGTTTTCACTTTGATTTTTATTGAGATCATAGAAACAAACACATCGAAGAACAATATGTCCCAGTCCCTGAGTTTGTTTCACAATAGTGTGTTGACCAAAAGTACTGAATAGCTCCCAAAGTTGCCCCAGCACTTCTCCCTCCTGAACGCAGCTCTATTATGGGCACAGTAGCACGTATCAAGGTGATTTATTGCCACAGAGAGCTCAAGTTGTTTAAAATGACTGGTGTGATTAGTCATATATGCTTCAGAGCTGAAAAAGGGGTGCACAGTGCTCCTGTAAATTAACAGCAGCTGCAGACTGTAGTCGACCACAGCAAGGTGGTCAAACGTGGTAAGCGGCGGAGTCGCCGGGGGACAAGGAGAGAAATTGGGTCATTACACTCCTTTCAGGTATGAGTAGGTTGACAGAAGATAAAAGGTAGGCTACGTTAAAGATTCAGAGGCTCCAAGATGAATTGATTTCCGCAATGAAAATAAAAACAGGAGAGGTATGATAGTCTGTGAGTTCTGCCAAAATTCCACTTGAGTTACTGCACAAATATGCTCCATATATTCCCACAAGCCCTCAGATATCTCCACGCTCCATTATTCCTGACAAAAAAGAGCTCCTGGAAGAAGCATTTTATTTGGCAACTGTTTTTTTTTAAAGTATAATTTCCTCCTTCCTCCACTTTTAAGTCTTTAAAGGATCTACAGGAAATAGTTTTACTGAACCTTGAGCTGCCTGGCTTTCACACTGAAACAACAGAGAAGAGCCAAGCAACGATTTTAAGTACCACTATTTATATGAGGATCTTTCCAACAATAGTTTTGACTTTTTTTTTGTATCTCTGGCATTTTAAGAAGATGGAAAGATGGTATTCATAAAACTAGGCTGTCTATGCAGAAGATAGATACAAATACTTTTGAAACTGGTGCTACATTGCCAGAGAAAACAGAGCAAAAGGACTGTGATATTCACTTCTGCTTACGAGGTAGAGAACCGACGACTACTACTACTGCGCTGCATCAAACACATAAATGCCACTGCTATTGGGAGATATAATGTGAGCTGCTCATCCGAAAAAAGAAAAAAATGTCAACAGGCTGGAAAAAAACTTTCTGGTTCTACAGAAATTTTAAGCAAAAAATAGGCAATGTAATAACAGGATTATTAATGTTTTATTAGCGCTGTGTGGGAGTGCAGGAATGACAAGACGAAGAGACTGAGTCGAGCCTGTTTAATACATGGTTAGGACGAGCTCACAGTTAACCAACAGGAAACACTGCCCCTAAAACTCCATCTCCCAGAATTCCCTTCTCTCAACTCTGAAAAAATGTTTTGTTTTGCTTTTTTACGCTGCCTACTCCATCTGGAAATGACATCACACATATTTTTAAAAAATTCTAAACATTTTAATTTTTTTTCTTTGCACCTCTTGTATGTCCTTTCTTAAATGGTGATTTTTTGTTTTTTAATCATTTAGTAATTAATTTTAACTTTTATATCTTATCTCTTTATTCTTATTGTAAATCTGTATCCTTTATTATGTTTTTATATTTTATTGCTCTGAATAGTAAAAACTTTGAATTGCCGTGTTGTATGAAATGCGCTATACAAATATAGCTGCCTTGCCTCGCCTTAAAAATAGGCTAGCTACATATAGCCTCCTATATAATTATAACAGACATAGTAATACTGAGCTTAATTCAGAGTTTCCCACTGCTTCTAGTCTTAATGCTAAACCAATAGTGGCCTAGCTTCATATATAGCTTACAGACAAGAGAGTGGTATTGCTCTCCTATTTCAACTACCAAGAAGAAAGCAGAAAGCTATGTTTCCCAAAATTTCATGTTGTCCCTTTAAAATCTTTAGAGAACTGACTACATAACCTGCAGCATTTCTGTAAAGAATTCAGATGGAAGAGTTCATGTATCTTCTAGTAATTCTTCACATAGGCCCACAGATGGCCATCTGCGCAACCCGAAACCTAACTGATACTGATCTAATTTACAACAGAAGACTTAAACCCATTACCCTGTGAAGCTCAAGCATTTTCATGACCACTATGCCTATATAAACAGCTTGTTTTCTCCAATGGTTGTCGGTAGCCTTACAGTGAGATAAGTTTTCAGTCTGCTGCACACTGAAGCAAAAATTCCACCCTCAGAAACTCTCATGCTGTTAAGTGCCATCACTTTGTGATATTTAATGCACTTCAAGGGTGTTTCTCACTTTTTGGTAGTAAATGCACTTACCTTTTCTTCTTCTACAGTAGATTTGTGTGATTATTGAGCATCAGTGTAAAAATGGTAGGCTCTGAAATAAGCTTTTGCTCTTTGCTCCTGTAAGATTGACTCAAAAGTCTGACCTTTATCACTGATGTTTTAAGTGAATAAACTCCACTGCTGCTCTGCTAGAAATATCTCAGAGTAGCATTGGACTGTATGTACTAGCAAGTTTTCTGCTACTATGAGAAAAATACTGCCAAAATTGGCCCAGAAGTGAGGTACATACAAGGTGTATTGCTAGTAGCTGTTTGTTTTAACAGTATTAATGTGCTTTAGGAGGATGGCTCCATTAAGCTTTGCAACTTGACAAGTTGTAGCTTATTTTTTGAAAGGCTAACGACCTTAGCATTTTCCTTAACTGGCCTTTGGCATTGGCAGCTGTAAAACATTTTAACATAAAATTGATGCTTAAAGTAATTGCTTGGGTGAATTCCCAAAAGCACTTTAACCCTGACGCCCAACCTAGTTTTAGCTTTCCATTTAATGCTACATACACCGCATACTCAGATTGTGATTTTTGCATTGCTTCCAGAAATATTAAGATCCCTAAAAAGGCAGGAGTTGAAGCTCAAGTATGCACAACATAATAAAATGTGGCAAGATCAAATAAGTTTTCACTATTTTTTTGCCTCTGTAGTGAGTCGTAAATATGCAAGGTTGAGTTAAAACATTGGTATTTGTTGGCGCTATTGATAGAACTTCCTGCAGATAAAAAGAGGGCACAGTTTCTTAATTGCTTGCACGCAGCTATTTACCTCCACACATAACAAACCACAGAAAAGACTGGTGCTAATTACAATGCAGAAATGTTTCAGTGCCTTACAACTGTTTATATTTAGAGCCAGAGTCTGACTTTGCGTCCTCTCATTACACACTGAGTGGGCCCGTGCACACAGCTTCCAGACAAAAGTTGAGACTACATGTTTTGGCATTAAATTTGGAAGATTCCTCTGAATTTGCTTCCAAGAAAGCTCGGCATGGCTGTTGATCTAAATGTTAGGCATATTTTAAGTGACCTAAAAATAAAAATGGATGCTGAATTACATGAAATAAACATTAGTCTAGTTTTCTAGTCTTAAAAACTCCCTGCAGAGCCCTCTCTGTGACATTCAGGTGTTGGACTGAACAGTAACTGTTGTGTTACCAGCAGATGGTTTCATTCGGACAATCTGTTGCTATTAGCAACCATGACTGATACTGTTTAACAGCAGCTGAAGTTTAACTGACTATTTTTGTCATTTTGTTAGTTCTTTGTCAAATATTTTGCCAGCCAGATTCATTTTCTTACACCTTTTGGGGATGTTGTTTCTATCCACATCTTCTTAATATATCCATGGTTTGTGTGGAATTTTGGCCGTTGCCATCTTGGTTTCTTAGTGTCAGATTTGGCCATGTTTGGGCGAGAGGATGGAGCTGAGGAGGAGTGAGGGGCGGATCTGACTCACAGACTGTTAAGCCTTAATAAAATATTATACAGTGAGTCATCAAAAAAACATACCCACTGTACAGTTGTCATAAATGTTGTAGTTAGCTGTAAAGACCAAAAAACGTTTCTTTGTTCCAGTATGTAAACATGTTTATTTCTGCTGTTAAGTTGGACGTTTTAACATGAAGGTCTGTGGGGATTTACTCTGTTTTAGAATCAGCCCCAAGTGGCCAGTCAGTGAACTGCAATTTTTGGCACCTCCGCACTGACATGTTTCCGCTCTGAAGGTTGCTGCTTGTTTGAACGCTGTGTAACACTTTTTCTCTCGGCGGCAGCATGCAGCTGCATTCACGCTCTCCTCATAGGAAACACTTGAAAAAGGAGCTGGCACTCATAAATTATGTGGACATAATACTCATGCTAATTGTCTATTACTGTATTTCTTTCCATTAACATTTTACACACTTAAATACTTGCATATTATACATACTTTTATTAATATTTAGATATTTATACACTGTACAAGCTGGTTACTATTACTGTATTTCTATTTTTACATTTCTATTTTTATATACTTGTGCTTGTACGTATTTCGTTTGCTATAATTCTCTATGCTGGCATCAGAGCGACTGTTAGGAACCACAATTTCCCCCCGGGATTAATAAAGTATTTCTGATTCTGACACACTTTGGTTAAGGCGTTAGTGAAAGACACAGGGTGAGTATCATTATATAAATCATGCTCAATAAATTCTTTTATTCAACTAAAGATTATGATGTAAGGTTTTTACATGATCGTATAGTTGAGGTACTGCCATGTATGAATAATAAAGGACCTAGTTTTAGTCAAAGGGGAGCATTAATCTGGTGTGTAACAGAGGTGAACTGAAAATATGCACACTTTGTAAGATTAGAAAATATCTTGAAATTTAAAAAAGTGCATTTATGTATTGTAGAAACTGTAGGCTTAATAAACTGCATTTTCAGCCAACAATTTTTCTTTTTTCATTACATTTCTTTCTATCCTGTTTTGATGGGAGTAAATTGCCTCTTTTGTTTTTGTTTATTTTCTCTGCAGATTCACCCAGACTTGTTTGTTTAATCATTTCCAGATGTTAATCATTTTCATGTATGTACATGTGCTGACAAAAGGATTTTAGGATTTCATCCTAAAAACGAGTGATGTGCAGCCATATAGCCTTCTGTATTTCCACTATTTGCAACATGTTGCATTGTGTTGTATTCAGCTCGCTGTCAGGTTATCTTCAGTGAGATTGATGTCGCGCACTGCCAGCGGGCTCATTTTACCCTGTACCAACTAAGTTGATGACGCATTAGTGACTGACCAGTATTTTCCAAATTGAATTTTCTGAGCTGGCGCCTGTCCAGAACCAACCGCCTGTATTCAAGAGGCATCACCAAACAGCAGCCTGCATGTGTTTGGCAGCCGGAGAGCATTCCTACTTCATTTATCCGCATTCTCCAGGCCTTGGGAGTTGACAGGCTTGGTAATCAGTGTCCACAAGCATAATCCCTATGGTCTCAAGACACCACACAATCAGATCTCTCCCCGTCTCTCTCTACCTCTCCCTCTCTTTCTCTCAGATTTCTATATAAAATCTGTTAAAATCACCTCGCAAGAGAAAACACATCCACAAATATGCACAGCACACAGTGTCTGACAGTGAATATAGAGAACATGTGTTCATATGTGTGAAGGCCATCTGCACCACTGTTACCGGGTGAGAAATCTATAGCAGCTGTAATTATTTCCCTGACGGATCCTCATTTTCCAGTAATTTCTCCATAGGAACCTGCTCCTGCTCTTCCTTAGCTCTGTGTTACGTTTCCAAGAATTCGCACTGAATTCTCACTGCTGGTGTGTGTCTCTTTGATTGTCAATATTCTTGAGGAGGATTAATTATTCTGGCAGTGTGACCATGTTCACTTTTATTTGTAAAGGTTACACCTCTGACACCTCTGCAGTGGCAATTTCCAATGTGCCTAAAAGAGATGTTCCATTTTTACTCCTGAGAAAATGAGAAACTCTAATAAAAACGACCAGAGTGCAACCAGAGTACTTGGGAGACATTAGTTGTTCTCATGTGAGCGCCTATGTGAAGAGACTTGAGCTCTGAAAAATAAGTCTGGCACAGGCTGCTTGAGGACAAGGAGCCAACAGTAGAGACAAGGGAAACACACAGAGAAAGAAAGCTTCCTCTGCAACACTGGCAAGAGCGGTGAGGTGATCAACTGACTGTTTTTCCGACCCTGTTGTTTTGAATTTGAGTGCTCCAGAAAAGAATAGAAAGTCAGATTCTGCAGACAAACCGCATTAGGATTCATTTATGCTCAGAGTTATCAACACAGACGGAGCCTCCGTACTTGTGCATGTTTTCTGAAAGTTTACGGAGCAGCACCACCTGAGATCGCGGGGGCAGCGTAACATAGTTTAAGCAAGATACAACCGTTTGAGATGACAGACATTTAAAAAACAGAACAGAACAAATGAGAAATATATTGAAAAGAATTCTCAATCCACATGTCACAATTTCTAAAATGCTACCTCTGTTAAATGGTACAATATTAAAACGTCTTCTACTGTTGCTTCATTCGTTGTTGTCTGAAACTTTTGCCTTAGCCCTCTAGTGCCATCTACAGGCTTCATCTATGCAATCTATGCCAAGAAGGTGCCGAAATAAACTGTGTTCTGAGTTATGGATCAGTAGGATCTCAAATCACCACCAATTCTGAATGAAAATGGTGAAATCAAATTGCTATATCTGATTGTTTGCCTTCTTGACTTCTGTATTTATTTATTGTATTAATAATGAATGTGCTTTCACGACATGTTTCTATCTCTATGAACATCCCTGGCGGATGCTGGCTGGCTCTGTTACCGGCTGATCTACTGAGTAAATGCTAGCTGCCACGTTTGGTGAATACTTACAACTTATCAAGCATCTGACCACAAATCTAGTACTGAAATCTTCTACAGTGACAACTATTTAACATGCATAAACACCAAACAGAACAATGTTTGGTAGTCTCGCCAAACAAATCAGTGATCTTTTTTTCTTCTCAGATTCTTTCATTTTGTAAAAAAATCCCAGTAACTCATGAGTAAAATTATTGATTAGAAAACCCCAGGAAAAATAATTGGATACAGCAGAATTATATTTCTGCAGACCCCATGACCACTCCAACCAGGACCATCCAGGTCCTCACAGTAGACTGCATTTTACCATCTCAGTGCGAATGCACAGAATAGCAATTTTGCAACACAGCATTGGACATAATGCTGGAGTTAGAGATCACTGCAAAACACTGACCAATAATAACTCTTCACAAATGTAACTCCTGGACAATAAGGCACAGATAAAAGCTGCATAAATGGTAATAAAACACACCTTTAACATCTGAAGTCCTCACTAGATTGACATCACACGGACAACAATGTAACTTTTTGGCACACTACAACAGAGAAAATCTAGAGACATCAAACTGTGTGACTCAGCACTCAGACAGCAGGACTATCTGCAGCTTCATCGTCAGTGCAACTCAGGAGTCTCCTCTAATAAAAAAATAAAAAACACTTTTGGAAATGTCAGCTTCTTCCAATCAAATATGTCTAAGTGTTCCTTTCACTGCCTATTTAAATCAGCTCTGGAGCAGGCGAACCACACTGTCATTTTCAGCCAGTTGAAGGCACAATCTGTTATTCAAATGTGAACTAATGGCTCGGCCCATTACCAACATTTGAATCACAGGTTTAAAACGAGCTCTCACCCCAAATTGGCAGACGGGTCTTCTGATACACAGACGCACAAAATCACTAAACAACTAAATTTGAGTTATGAATGTTTCCTGCTGCTGATTAAGGTTTATTTCCAAACAAACACTGGCCTGTATTTTAAATTATGGTCAGTGTGAGAAACACAAAATACTTTTTTTTGGTCTATAAGTCAAACTTAGTCCCTCACAAATATATATGTTAATAGACCTGGAACTTTTTACGGTTTAAAGACTTTTAACTATAAGAGTATTTACAAAGGCTCTGCTCCATCCAGGTGTCATAGTAAACAGTGACAATGTGACAGACAGTCAGCATGAACAATGCAAGAACCCTAAAACTGAAGCATACACTGTAAGTTAACTTCACTGCCATTGTTTATGTTATTATTTAAACATATGCTTTTGCTACTGTGGCATGCCAAAATGTATTTGGCCTTTAACCTACTTAAGCAGGCATGTTTAATTTGAAAATGCAATATCAAGTAAAGATCTCATTTTTTTAAAATTTAATTTCTATGTAAACCCGTCTGTAAAATTTCTGCAAAAATAAGAATGAAAAGAGAGCTGTCTATACACCTATAGACAGCTGTGGAGCTGCAGACCACTGTTTGAGACCCACGAACAACACGGGTTGACTTTTAGCAAGACAAAGCTGCATTTTCAGTGGTGACTGTGCAACCAAAAGCAGGTGTTTTTTAAGTGGCAACTTCCAAGGCAGAAAAATTAAGCCGGAAACTGCTCTTCATTGAACAGCCACTTGAGGCTGGCTCCAAAATTGAGTCAATCCCCACAGACCTCCATGTTAAAAAGCCCAACATTACAGCAGAAATAAATATGTTCACAGCCTGGTAACAAACAGTTTTGGTCTCTGTAACGAATTTCAGCATTAATGACAACTGAACAGGGGTGAATTTTTATATAACTTTACATCTTTTTTAGGGCCCAAAGTTTCGCATATTTAAGGGCGGAGCCACTTGGTTGAAAGTCTGCTGTGAGCTACAAGTCACTGCAGTCTGTCAGTCAAACCATGCTCACTCCTCCAACCTCTTGTAAAAGTTAGGTCACTTCTGTCTCCAAAAAACAATATTGTGATGGTCAAAGTAGCAAAATCAAGGCTTCAAAACAGCAGTACATCGACCAAAGGGTGTCATCACAGTAGCTACATCCATAAAGTCTATTGTGTTTCTTTAAGCGAGCCACTGTTGCGTTTCTAGCTGTGACTGTGGCAACAAAACCAGGTATTTTAGACCAAAACACAACCTTTCCTAACTATAAGAAAGTATTTGTTTGTGCCTAATCAAAACACTTTAACGACAATGCTGTTAAAATGTAAAGTTTCAACACATCTGCTACATATTAAAAAACAAATGATAATTTTGTGGTTTGCAGAAACACACAATAAGTTTTAATCTGGTGGCTGAGTTGGACTTCATAAATGTTATTATTAAACATTTTGTCATTCTGCAGATAAAAAACAACCTGGGCACCATTATAATTCTTACAAAACATATTTTCTGTTGCATGCATATTATTTATTTAGTAACATATTTTATTATTATCATATTTATTTACATTTGTATATATTGGGCTCAGTTAGGGCACTGCCAAACAACCTGCTGTGCTGTTTTGGTCTGAGGATTGTTTTGTCTATAATATGTGCTTGATGATAAATATGAAATAAAATGTATCATACTTAGGGGTGGGCAATATGGACCTAAAATAATATCATGATATTTCAGGGTATTTTTGTGATAAAAATGTTCTTGAAGATATTACAAAAACACTGAAAAATATTTATATTTATTTCAAAAGAATCAACTTCAGTAAAATAAGTGTTATATATATTATATATCAACACAGATTTTTTTTAAAAAAAGGTTGCCTACAAATATTCAGTAAAAATTAGACAAAAAGGATCTCTCATTTCTTTGGTTTGTAAACAACAGCAGCTCAGACTCTGTATAAAATATAAATAGAACAAAATAATCACAGTCAGTCACAAATTATACACTTATACACCTGCCACATACCTTGAAGAGTACCTATAATGTACATTTTGAAGTGGCAACTTTGTTTTTAGTGGTGCTTGTTGCCACTCATAATGGTATGATGTCATTATGTCAATAAGTCAAAATATTGCCGTCATAATGATAATAATTTTTCAAATCCTATTAAAAATTATACCAGTATTGTCTTGAACGATATGATCTGGCACACCCCTAATCATACAGTACATGAATATGGTGTAAGATGTGCGTTTTTTGCTTGTCAGACAGAATTTGAAGCCACAAGTCTCTTTGTGTTTTAAAAGCAGCAAGCACTTTAAAGAGACTAAAACCAAAAGGACACAATGTTCGCCAGTGTGACTGTCTAGGCTGCTGCCCACCTCGATCTATCACACGGCTGCCTATGGCTCCCAGGAGGCCCGTGCACTGTGCAGCCCCCACGCCACAATCCAACCCCCCACACCTTCCACCCTCCCACCCATCCGCCTCCACCGCCATCACCACCCCGCTGTGAGTGACAGGCATCCAGTTCCGCCTGACTGGAGCCTCTATCTCCTAACCCTCAAGGACAACTAAGAGGACGTATTGCCATCAAGTCATCTCTCTCATTCCCACGGCCGCTGCGCTCTCCATAGATGCACATACGCACACAGACACCCCTCACGCACACATGCACACAGCGCCGACTGTGACCCACTCACCTGTAACAACATCTACGTGACCTTTGCTTAATGTCCTTGGGTGCCATACCACAACCCGTTCGCACAAACAACCCTGGCTGCGCCTGCCGCTTCTCATTCACTCCCTTCTCTGCGAGTCTGTGTTTGAAACCGTCTAGGTGGAGGTTGTTAAGAACCACTTCAGACAGAAACCTTGAACAGAGGAAATAAATAAGGCATTGTCTGTGAAGGCTTCCGCACAGATCGCCTCACACTCCTGGGCTTGAATGTTTTTCTAGCTGTGGAGATCTGAATTCTTTATCTCTTACTGTACAACAGTCTGAGGCGCCGTGTGATGTGAGAAAGGACCAGCTGTTCCAGAGGGATATCGGACAAGGCAGTTTTTTAGATAAATAACAAGACTTGGTTCGCAGTAATGCGTCTTGGCAGTCAGTGTGCACTTCAGTACAATGCCAGGTTTTTTGCTGTGTAACCTTTATGTGTTCAAATACATTGTTCAGTTTTGTAAAATAACAATAACATCCAAAGACATCATTGTATTGTTGTTGCTGCTTTGCCGTCTCATAAACAGCAGTTATAAACAACTGCTCTTATTCCTGAGAGTTGTTTTTGCACTTCAGCGTGCTCTTAGAAGTTGCTGCGCTGGTGGGACAACAGGGAGAGGAGGCTGAACTTCAGATTAAAGTCTGTTGCTTATTGCCGCAGTAGGAAACTTCACATGCTGACAGGAAACCCTTTCGAATTTTGAGAATGTCAAATCCCAGAAATCATGAAATGTGATTTCAGAGAGCTGCACAGTCTTTCAAAGAATGGTCAGATTCATTAAGTAGGACAGTTTCTTCTAAAATTGTGTTTTTAGAAGACAAGCTAAAAGTAGAAATGTTATTCTTAAGGATGGTCTTTTAAAGAAAGTTGTGGAGTAAGTATAAAATTCATCCAGATCACTTAAAGGTCAAAGTTCATGTCTGAAGTCAAAGCCGCAACAATGAGTATTTTCATACCTGTAATGTAAAACAGATGAACTTCCAGATACTTATCAGCTGACTTTGCAGTTCCCCTCAGCTCTGTGGAGCATTTTAACATCTTTCAGCTTGATGTTTTGGTTTTTACAGCCTCCAACGTCTCTATTTTGGTTCACTCTGCTTCCATCAGCAAAATTTTTTAAAGCAGCAGGTAGTCTACCCATGGGTCATTGATTCTTTTGTTGTTGAATCAGAAAAATGAGAGTTACAGTGATATTTTAAAACTGTAATTCCTATTTGAAAAAGTACCCCTCTATTGTTCATTTGATCTGCAAATCCTCAGCTCAGTGTTATCATGACTTGGGTATGGAAGTTTATACAGAAGTTAGCCCACTACAATGGTTGCAATGACAATGCAATGAAAATGGCCACCACTCAAAGCATCCTGCTATGTTGAGTTGAATGGAAATGTCTATTCTACTCATTTTATTTTTATGGACAGGCTATGGTGGAGTATGGTGGAGACAAAAAAAAGAAGATAAAAGGATTGTGAGTATTGTAATCACAATAATCAGCTGACTAAAAACCCAATTTTAAATGAATGTGTATCTATATCTGCCACATATGTCAAATCTCTGCTAGCAAATTTGCCATATCTACAATGCAGAGATAATATGATGACGTGTTTATAATGTGTTGCAGAGCCTGAAAGAAGCAAAAAAAAATGAATGTAATCAACAGTCCAAAATCTTGCTTACTGCAGCTTTAATATCACAGCAGTTCCCAAGATTTTCAAATTTATTTAAAGTCTTTGTGACCAAAGTCGTCATACAGTGGCCTTTGTTATAGAAAATGGAGGCTCTCATGTGTGCTGCCCTTTTATCTGCCTGTTCAGTGTCATATGGGAAGCTAATTAACTTTCAAACTTTTTTCATAAAGGTTTTGCAGACAAGTAACAGTTTCTGTGAATTGCTATTTAGAGACAGAATAAGTAAATTATGTGAAACAAGCTTTCTTTAAATCTCCCATTCCATATTTTCATCCAGAAACACCCGATGTACGTAAATAATGAAAGTCAGCACAAAAACAAATTATAACGATCATCGTCATTATAGCGGGGCAAAAATATTGTGATGTGTTCTAAAATCTTTCCCCTTATTGCTGCATAAATCACGCTGCAAGTTTCCCAATGTACTGAAGTACCTATAAGTATCAGAAGAGGCCATACAGAGGCTATTCATTTCTATTTTCAGAATGCCAATTATGGTGCACAGCAGCAGCTTTGGATATTGAACCAGTTGAAGTCAAACTGTTGTAATACATTATTATCTATTTCAACCCAGCGCAGTGGGGAGATTCTCACCGTTGGATTTTCATCAAAAGTGATAGCCTGCTGAAAATGTAATTCACTGTTTTAGTATAAATCAATAAGCCTCCAGAATCTATTCCCCCATTCCACCTTTATGTTAATATAAAAGAAATGCTCAAATAGAACTTTAATTCACCACACAGACTTTCAGACTGTTTAATAGCCCCAATTTTATCCATAACTGCTCAATTGACACTTAAATTTCAAGCCCATCTTAATTTGGCTTCTCCTGACGATTTTAAGTTCTACTTCTCTTTGGAGCCAAGGCTACTGTGACCCATGTTAATGGAGATTTATAGGCTAGTGCCATTCTAACAGTGATCCTCTATTAAGAATTATATGCCATTTGATCATTATTACTCTGTTCTCCCACCAGAGGAAAAAAAAAAGTCATCGCCGCAGTGTATTCAAATGTGCTGGATACCGCGTGTAAGCAAGCAGACACATAACATGTTAAATACTGAACATGAGTGTACAGTGAAAGCTAATTTTGCGGCGGAGCGTCGGAGGACATTCTGATGTTTCTGATGAGGGATATAAATCCTGATGGACTCCCATCCGAGTGTATTCATTAATCATGCGTCTCATTGGCGAGGCTCTGATTTGCCACTGAGACAGATGAAGATGAACTCAGCAATATATTTCTCATCATAACACAACCCTCACATAAATATTAATAGCATATTTTCAGCTGGTGGGCATGAATCATTTTTCAGACAGGGAATTTTAAGAGCCATCCATGCATGTCCAAGAACAGTACATAAGCAAGCAGTTGTGATAAACAACACTGCTTCAAGGCAGCAGCGAAGAGACGGCTCTAACTGTACGAGGGATTCAAAAGGTCTTTATTGTACTTAGTTAAGAATCCTTCTATCAATACATTTTATTATTTAACTCAACAGTGTGTCAACACAGATATTTTAATTACACAAGTGTTTGGTATCACTGGTGTTGGTTTGTAAAAACAGATCTTAAGTTAAACGGTGAACATTATTTTTTAAAAATCCCAGATATACTGTAGCTGCTGTGATGTTTCAGATCCTGGATGTTGCTGGAGTAACTGCTGATAAAAGAAGTTGCAGGAAATATCCAGTCTTTGATACTTTAAAGCTGCTATAATCAATATTTGAGATGACTATTTGTGCTGTTAAAGGGGTCCCTTGTAGTGACAAACCCAAAGATAATTCCAACAAGTCCTCCGACCAGTAATACGACCCACGAGAGCATTTCCTAAGTTAGTGCTCCTACTGATGGAGTACACAACAGCACCAACAGAAATTAATGTCTGTCTACTTCAAACAGACGCATGTAAGTGGCCTGTGGTGGCACAGGCAACCCCTGAAATCTGATTGGCCACCCAAGGTGCCACTCTGTTGTGATTGGTTATCTGTCCAGTCAGTTTGAACTGTTTGACAATTTGCGAATTTTCATTTATAGGTGCAGTTCAGTCTTTTAACCTGAGCGGCAGTAATGTTACAGAGTAGTGTCTAGCCTGCCAAAAAGCCACAGAAGAGGAAGAAGATCTGTTTTGATTTGGATTTTTTCAACAGTTTTGTGGTGTCACTCTGTTGAGTTGTGGTTGGTAGGTGTACTTAGCGTTAAACTAAACTATAATCAGGAATGCAAAACACTGCAACGTTAGTATTTCAAGTAGGTTCAGGTAGTGGAGAAAAAAATGGGGAATCAAAGCTATGTACAAAGCATTTGCCTGCAGCAGCGCTCGTACTTCACCCCTGCATACTTCAGTGCCCCACTGTTGCCACTTTAGGAAAAAAAAGTCTGGACACGCCACTGAAACATCAGTAAGCAGCACTCAAACATCAATCCAAATTATTTTGCACAGAGTTTGAAAGAGAGATTGAATAAGTGAGAAATATTTAAGCTTTCACTGGCCTTCATGCTGCTTTCGACCATTTACCTGTTCTCCAGCCAGTCCGTGACATCCAATGTGACACACCAAAAAAAAAAACAAAAACCACCACACAGAAAAGCATACATGTCTGCTGCAGAGCCGTATACACAACTCTGGTCTACTGGCAATGGGAAAGCAGTCTACCACCTTTTTTTAAGCAAGGTTACTAGTTTTTCAGAAATCATGTGCACAGGTTCATTTTGATGGAAAAGACAAACCTAACTCAACATAAGACACGACTGTACCACAATGCACGCCCACCTCATTATGGGACATGCTCATTGCACATAACACCACACCCACTACACTGCAAGACATGAAGTCTTTACCACAGTAAACCTAATGTACACTACATACCTGGTACCAAACATCAACACACACAAGGTCACAAAAACCTGGTGAATACTGGATTAGTCAGGCAGCTAGTAACGCAACTTCATATCAATGTATCTTTGCTGCTGAATGAGTAAACAGGTAACTGTTTGCTAAAATGTTCTCTATAAAAAAAAAATCATAAAGTGATAGTATGTCAGTGTGTTTGCAACTTGTTGTGCTGACCTACTTTTTCTTTCATTATTCAGTCTGACATCGTGTTCATGTAAGTGGTTTTCCGTTTTATCAAAAGAAACTGACACATAAGTCCAGTGGTCCAGTTACTTTCAGTTTAGCTGCAGTAGTGTTTTTTTGGACTAATTTTTTTAAAAAAAAGGTCTGATTATAGGACTGTTATATCTGTAAATTGACTTGCATCAACCGGTAAAGATGCATAAATCTTGTGTACACTCTTTGCTATTTTTTCAGTCGATGGATGAAGCTATTTTTCCAAATCTAGCCAATGATGTCAAGAAAATGGCACCTCTTTTCAACAAAACTTTTATTGGCTTGTTCTGACAACTTGGGAAACAGCTGTCAATACCAAATTATCTGAATCACTGAAAATAATTCTGAGATATTGGCAACTATTTATAAGTCTGGAGAGGCTATTCTTAATGTTGACTGTCATTTTGGGTTGCCATTCTAAGAAATTGTCCTTCTCTTTTCTGCTTTTACTTTTCTTTAGTAGAAAATGATAGAGTCAATGATAGCCAATGTCACATTGATCTTGTGGTCACAGCACAGCGGTGTAAGGTTTTTTTGTGCTTTTGCAGGTGTATGACCACCAGTTCAAAGCTGTGTTGGATGGCGTAGAGACAGACGGTTTGATGGAGATCGACCCAGGTCGCCGCATTGAAATCTTCAGAATGGGTAACGGAAGCGAGGAGGTACTTGAAGTGCACGACTTCAAAAATGTAAGTAGAAGGTTTGCCAAGGCCGTGTGAGCTATTCTTCTTTTGCTGAAAACTCGATGCTGTAATTGTGTCTACTCTTCAGCGGAGGGATTATGATTTTCACATCCTGCCCTTTTCAAAGAGGCGGTTGACAACATTTATCCTTTGTTGAAATCATATTTTCCTCTTCAGCAATATTTTCTCCTCTTTTGTCACTCTCCGTGAAAACAGGTGTGACAAACCTTTGAAACATCTGAGAAACTAAATAATGGAAATTATACTCAGTGAGGTGTACACAGGGATCAGGAGGACTACATTTTAAAAAAAAAACCTCCTTGAATCAGTAACTACCAGAGATTATGTGAGTGCGCGCACATTCTCACACACACACACACACACACACACACCGCAGCCCACAAACAAAAAGATTGTTTTCTTGCTAATTTATACAGTAACTTCTTCGCACTACACAGACAAACACCATTAAAAAGCCCATCTCTATTTGTTTCTCACACCTTTTTTTCAACTGCAATTTTGTCTCCAGCAGAACTCATTAACTTACATTTCATTCCTAAATCCTTCCTCGAGTGTGCAGGAGGTTATACATACTGTACCTCCGAGAAGGGAGCACGCTGTTTGACTGGTTAATGAATGCACTTATTCTCACGCCGTTATTTACTGTGATATGTTTCATTGCAAGGCTGAATGTTACAGGATGCAACTCATCACAAGTAAAAACCTACATTGAGTTGTTACTGTTTTTGTTACAATGGACTGTGTGAATTTCAAGTGGCTCTATATGATGGAAACCCAGCACAGTGCCGGAAAACTTTAACCTCTGCAATCAATCTCTATTTCTCTCTCTCTCTCCCTCACCAAGCACCAGTGTGTGTGTGTGTTTGTGTGTCCCACTTACACACACATACGCATAAACACATGTGCCTGTTGCTTGTTCCACTTCCTGTTAGTGAAGCACAGCTCGAGAGGAGATTTGTGTGATTCAGTGCTCCACCAAGGAAGACTAAGAAACAAGCGAGTGAGCAGAGTAATTCAAACCTCATTGTGATTTTTTTTTAATGGGGGGAAGGAAATCCACAGAAAAACAATAGGTTATATTAAGTGGTAGCTTGTGTGGTGATGTTGAAATAGATTTTTTTTAATACAAAAAAGGGGGATGCTGCGTGTTGTTACTCAGACCAAAGCCACCTCTAAAACAATCTCCGTCAAGCCTGAGGGCTGTGTGAGGGATGGAAAATGAGGGGATTATACCACCAGGACCATGGACCACCAAGCAAAATCTATTTGCTGTTGTTTCAGACCAAGACTACACTCATTTTCACAGGAAGGATGTAAAGAAATACTGGAGAAAGAGACATCCTGAGAGAGAGAATCACCGGGGTCATTTTTACGCTGAAATAAAATGATAATAAATATTCTTTGAAGAGTGAATTAAACAACGTGTAACTTACAGTAGCATTTTTAACAAGTAAATAACACCATGAAACAGCTGCCATTACTCTATGAAAACTAGCAGTAAGGTTTAGAAAAAATATTATGGGTTTGGCTTTAAGAAGCACTTTTCTTACTAAGGTCACATCAAACAAGTTGGTGATGTCACACACATCACTAACTTGTGATTAGAAGAAGTCAGTGTTGATTTCCAGCCACAAACACCAGGCTCCTGGGTCAAATCCCACCAGCTCTCTTAAGTGCTTTCGTCTAATAAATAAACAAAATTAACTCATTTAAAAAGAAATATTCTTAAACCGATTTTCCTTGTTAAACTGAAAATACAACCTTCTGTGTTCAAGTTTCTCTCTTTCGCCAAACTACTACTAGCTAAAGTGTCTTGTTAACACATCATGAAAGCACTTCATTAAAACTTGACAGAAACAAAATTTAAAAAATCACCAAAATCATCTTGGTTACTCTTTCCATTATTCCTGTAATCACCAGCTCTGGTTTGATCGACATAAACCCTAATATCACCAAGTGAGATGTAGCTCTACCACTGTGGCCTCTGCCAGTGCTAGACGGCTGTTTACAGTCCTGTAACGTTAACCTAACCACTAACTGTCACCATCCTTTTTTGTAACCCATTAACTCAATACAGCATCTCCATTCCGGTTTAATAGAAGGAGGAGCGTCTGTATTTTTGACGGTATTAAAAATCATACCCTCAGGAAATCTAAATACCCTGTTATACTTTAATACAGTGATAATTCCCAAGTCTAACTATAATACAGTCAGAAAACAGTAAGAGTTGAAGCTACAAAGACGCTGATACTTCAGATGAGGTTTGATTTAGGTCATGGTTAGAAGAAACTGCTCTACCAAAAGTTTTATTTTTTCTACTGGAATAAGTTTATCACTGTAAGGTGCTGTATTTGTCATTGCTCTCAGTTTGCACACGAAGCGTGTTGTTTTCTGCTTAAGACTCAAGCACAAAATTCATGGAAGATGCCAAAGTTGCAAAGTTTCCTTCTCTACACATAGTGGCTTTAAACAAAAGAGTCCATGATTGTGTCTTTACAGAATAAAGAACTGGGCTTTGTTTACATGTAATTTTCTTTCTGATATTTTATGTATAATTTCCAACTTGTGAACTGTGTGTATGAGGAGTTCAGCCAGAGAACATAAGAACCCTCAACAACAGATGTCTTTGGTGCCCTCAAGCTAAATTCATAGCTAGACAGCCCTGAGCCCTCAGACTTTTTGTGAAAGAAGCACTGGCAGTTGTTTTTTTTTACATTTCTATACTTGTACATATAGATTTATAGATTTAAATCCATGTTTATTCATACATGTTTGTGTTATATTATCAGGTGTTTCTAATATTATGTCCTTCATATGTGTAAACATCCATCCGATATCTGGATCAGTTTATCCTCAGCAGGATCACAGGTGTCTGGGGGCCTATTGTGTCTCACACTGGGCAAGAAGCAGGAACCATCACAGGGCTAATACTAATACAATAGACAAATAGGATAACACCGTCAATTACAACTACTGGCAGCTTTACAGTCGCAATTACCCTAATCTGTGTGTTCTTGGATTGTGGGAGGACACCGAAGGACCCAGAGCCTTCTCACTGTGCTGCACCACTGCTCCACCTTCAATGCAAATGGTGGACAAAACATTTTGCATCCAAGTGCTGCAAGTGTTTCAGGCAATTCCTCTTTTTTCTCTTCCACTTGCCACCAGGCCGACTAGATCAGTTGTTTGCTTCAACACAAACAAAACAGCCACCAGCCTCTCAGCACAGATATTGTCAGCGACACCAGACTGCTAGCTGCTTACCTTCAGATGAAGTCTTGCCTGAAGTTTGAACAACATCCTTAAATCACCACAGATGTTGAAAGAAACAGCTGGTGAAAGCAGCCAATCTGTAATAAGTAAAATTAATGTCAGACAGGCTCAGTGGATTTTGTTTACATTTTCATTCATTTCTGACTGTTTTCAAACTATGTTGCTCTCAAAATCTCTGCTGTGCAGCTGCTAACCGCACCTTGGTACCATACTGGCTGTACGCATATGACTTTTTAGCCATTTATTATTTCTATGTAATAAAAGAGAACCTGGCTGCACACATGATGGAGAACATCAGCCACAATGGTCATATATGACCATTGTAAGTGTATCAATAAATATATATACATACAAACACACACACATATATGCATATATATATACACACATATGTCATTAACAGAGTCAAATAACAGTTTACAAAGTTACACAGCGTAGAAGACTTTAACATTGGCAGACAAATAACAACAAATAAGTATGAAAACACAAGTGAAGGAAAACAACTATCTAAACAATCACAGTCAAAATGTAGTCACCCAGTTATCACACAGTACTGTATATGTGTTTCTCTAAATCCTCTCACTGTACATGAAATACTGTTTTGTAGGTGTGTGCTTCTGTCTCAGTGTTGTCTCCCTTTCAGATCTTCGTTAGCCATAAGGATGTGTTGGTCAGAGGCTGACCTTTTTCTTCAACTACACTGCATCCTTTTCTCAGAGAAAATAATACGGAAGCAACAAAAATCCCCTCCAGCATTTCATCCGGCCAAAAAAATAGTATTTTGGAAAATCCATGACTGCAGGAGAACTACTGATGTTGATGTTGAGGATAACCTGCTGTCATATTACATCCTGTTTACACGTTGTTACTCCACTGTGATGTCCAGATACTTTGGGAAGCACTATTACCAACATGTAGTAATTAAATAATGATTTATGAATTTATAATAAGATTCATAATGGTAGAAACACACAAGCATGCTGATACTGCTCTACATTTGTTGTAGTTTTATGTTTTAATAATATATGTAGAAAGCACAAAGACTTTGTGAGATGGATATTTAAAGATCCCATGTTATGCTCATTTTCAGGTTCATACTTGTATTTTGGGTTTCTACTAGAGCATGTTTGCATGCTTTATTGTTTAAAAACACATTATTTTTTTCCAACTGTCTGCCTGAATATACCTTCATTCACCCTCTCTCTACCATCGTTGTGTTGAGCCCCCTACAAAAAAAGTCCAGTCTGCTCTAATTGGTTGGCAGCTTGGATCCATGTTTGCTTTCTGTCAGCCAATGTTATTCACATACATTGCAAAATATTCAAAAAAGGAAATAGTGTGTCCCTGAGATGATGTATTTTTGTAGGCCGACGTGCCGTTGCCCCGGTTCCCTTGTAAAAAAGCCAATGGGATTTTCACATTAGATTTTGGATCAATGCAGAAAATAAGCTCTGTGGTTAACAATAGTTTATTATACTTGCACGTTTTGTTTAGCAAGACAATCAACACAAATGAAATATTCTTTCAGGAATTTTGAAGCCTAGATGTAATCGCCAGAAGTAACACACAAACATTAGGCTATAAATGAACGACAACATGTCACATGACATTGCAACCATAACAAGCTGTGTTCGGTGCGGTTAGTTGTCTCATCTAGCCACTTTTCAACAACCTCCTAAACATAAACATTATGCTTTTGTGCTCGTAGATAAAAAAATGTGAAGGTCTCTTAAGCTTGTGTTAACCACAAACCTTATTTAAGGCATTTTACCAAAAACTCATTCAAAACATCCCATTGACTATGAGATGAGGGAACTGTCAGTGCTGGAAATCCTAACTTATTTCCAGGTTTTAGGACTCATTCCTGAAGCTCTCTATTGAACAGAACCCATTTAAAATGTTTATGTTTCAAGTGTGAAACAGTCTATATAGTATAGTTGTGACATCACAACTTCATAGAAATCCTGACAGCTCATTCAAAGGCACAGTTTCTAAATAAAACTGTGTGCATTTCTCTGTTGAAGTGTTTTGATACTTTCATATAACATGTATACCTGCTTTATATTTAAAAAAAGAAAAAAAAGACATGGAAAGCTGGCTTTTTACAATATGGGACCTTTAAAGAGTAAGAAATGTCCCTTCAGTACATAAAATGATGTTGATAATATCAAGACATCAACCAACTAATACCTGCTGACATGGCTGTGCTTCTCTATTCACAGCAGCTAAATGATGCATGCAGTTACATGTTCTCTATGAATGAGCATCATACACAGGGAAGCTCTGAGTGGATATTTTATTATTGTGTGTTTAAATGACATCGCTTTTCCATCCCTCATCCCTGTGTTAATGTGTCTGTCATCATTTTCTGATTGACCAACCCCAGTAATCACCGTATCTCATCACGGCATTGCCCTGTCCTCTTCTGCCGCAGCTCGCCAATACACAAGACCCAAATTAAACAGAGACTCATCACAATAAAGCCTGGCATAAACATTATGCTTTTGTGCTTGGGACCATTATTGCCCCATCCTTTTTCCCGCATGGGCAAAATTACACGTGGTTCATTATGACAGCCATCACTTTGTATCATGTCATGTTTGGCTGGTATCTGGTTTTCAGAGTGACAGCGCCACAGAAAATGTGGGAAAAAAAGCCCCCGCATGGTCAAGTTAACCGATTCAAAGGAGATGTCATTGCAATCACCGTGTTACTGTAATTAAATTTAGATTGAATCAAGTCCATTTCCATGGTGCCGCTCATACAATTTTCAGTTGATACAATTCTAAAGCAGCCGTGGCAGATGTAGATCCTGCCGTCTGTTCTAATACAGTGTGCTGAATGAGCAGCTCGAGTCTGCAGAAAATAAATTGGATACAATCTGAGATACTGAGAGTCTTTCAGACTTATTCCGGCTGAATATCTTAGATTAACACAGAATGGCAGCAGGAGAGAATTAACAGATCTCTCTTGCCTATTGAGGCTCTGTGTGTCAGACTGAATAGAGCTACAGTCCACATGGTGGAGGATCATCAGTGGAGCTGAAGAGAGTGACTCCACACTTGACTGCGCAGATTAAGAGAGTGACAGGGACCTATGACTGCCTAATTCAATGGGGGCACTCTCTGTAGAAAACACTTCATTCTCAACAATGTCACTTTGCTCTCCTGTGCCATATATGCCGCTATCTGCTAAGTATTATACATCCGCGGAGGAACACCCCCGCTTTTTTACTTCCATTCAGCCTGAGAGCGAGAGCTGTGTTGCCAAGGCCAGGCAGTCATCAATTTTATACCATGCTAAAGGGAAAAAAAGATCAAAACACACCTCTTCTCACTCATTAGGTTTTAACGTCTTTGACTTTTTTAAGAGCTTTGATTATCAGCAAAAAGCTGAGCATTTTAAAACGATTTTAAAACGCCCCAATGCTTATGGGATATCCACATCACAGAAAGCGAATGAATGATACATATATCTGAATTCATGAGTACCCCTTCATTTCTTTTTTTTTCTTTCAAAGGGAATCACTGGGATCCGGTTTGCCGAACATCAGAGGTGCTACATCAGGAGCCAAACTAGGAAGCTACCCACAGTGGCAGAGGTGGAGGCTGAGGACACCGAGTTACTGGTACGCCTCCTCCCTCGTCGTCTGTCTGTGCCTCAGACTCTCTGTAGTCCTGCAGAGGCTGTCATGCATATTGTAGGGAGATAACCAGAGTAGAGCTCTGCGAGCACCACACAAATCCTCTGTGTGTCCATCTTATCCTCCCCCACCTCCCCACCCCTCTCACTGAAGAGTAAACTGTGGTTTGTGGTGCCTGTGAAACCGTCAGAGAGCTGCCCACAAACCCAGAGCATCTTTGTGGCTCACATCAAATGGTGTTTGCTGTCAATCTTGAGCCAATATTAATTTTTAATCATCTCCTCCAAAGGCTCTACCCAAATAGCCTAAAGGGGAAAGGGTGCAGAAGAGGGTCTGAGTGAGAGGTAAGCCATTAAAACGGTATTTTTTAAGAGATGATTTCTTTGTAAAATTCACAAGGCTCTCTCTCCTCTCCAAGTTTAGGGTGATACTCATAGTTGTATGTGAACTTCTGCAAAAAAAAAAAAGCAATGGAGGAAATTCAATCAATCAAAATTCCCATTTTTTTCAGTGTCACAGTACAATTCACTGAGTGGGCCGTGTGTTCAAAGAGAAAATCCCTCTCTCAAATGTCTCTACCACTTGCATGCTCTCATTTACATTTCACATTGTAGCTGGGAAGAAATAGCTGGCAAATATCTGACGCTCCCTACTCACAGCTTCATTTTAAAAACAGAATAAGCCAATTGTCAGTCCGAGCAAAACCCAGTCCCAGTTTTAACTTTAAGAACATAAGCTGTTACACCCAAAAACCAAACACTGTTTTGTTTTTTTCCTCCTCTCATCTTCATAATGTCTGATCTACGTTTACAGATACTAATTGCCCAGGCAGCACCATATGTCCACGCCATTTCTGTCTTCTTTGGTGCACTGTGAAGCCTAATTGGCTTAATTCACAGCTCCAAAGTGAATCATCGAAGGCCAGGAAAGTGACTGGGGCTGATACCAGTGGTAACGGCAGTCCTTATCAGGAATGCCACGAGTAAAATAGATGATTCCACGCTGTGTTCAGTAAAATAAAAAAGGTGTTTTTATGATATATGGTTCGCATGAAGCTGCTTTAATCAATCACAGCTTTGCCTTATGAGATGACACTGAAGAACACTTAACAAGGAGCCTTGAATCAACAGCCAGGCTATGAAGTGATGACCAAGCGTCCAAGACAGCCAATTCTTACTCCCAATTCATCAAATACCACCGCTTTGTCAGTGATCTCAGTGTCAAGCATCAGTACAAAGAAGTACCCTTCAAGGCGGTATGAAACTAACCAGCCGGCAACTACCGAAGTATGAAAAGCGAGAAAGTCGGCATAAGGTAAGGAGAAGGGGAGGTGAAAGGGTCAAAGACTCTCAGGAAGTTAATTTCCCACATTTATTTTAATAACAATATCTTGTGCTAGTGTGTGTAGCATGCTACTGTAGTGACGAATTTCACATGAAGTATGTCACAGTGTTACGTTAGTAAGAACGTCACTTATTTAACCATG
This sequence comes from Plectropomus leopardus, assembly GCF_026936395.1. Classification (NCBI taxonomy): domain Eukaryota; kingdom Metazoa; phylum Chordata; class Actinopteri; order Perciformes; family Serranidae; genus Plectropomus; species Plectropomus leopardus. The sequence goes on from NC_142183.1 coordinate 13,727,252, forward strand.
TTTTTTTTCTAAATCTAACCACATGCTTTCCATTTTCTCATTTCAAGTGAAAAAAGACGTGTACTTTGAAGAGACACAAAGTATGTAATAAGCGGAAATTGTGAAGCCGTCTCTGAACGCCCAAAACTGATTTAGGAGGATACCTAGTGCATTATATTTTGATGTGTTGGTCCACTGACAAATCTGCAGTATTTGACAAGCTGGGACGAGAATGTTTGGCCAAACGTGCAACCTGTGTGCTACGGACTTCATTTGCGTACTATTCTGGTGTTATACTGCAGCCTGTTCTCACTCTGAAGTTGTCAAATACCTTTGCAGTGATTTCGGCGTAACACTCTGACCTCAAAAGCCATCTTTCTCAACTGCATGATTCGCCGCTGCGTTTAAACGATGCTGGTAACAATAATATAAGGTCGACAATGGTCATTATAGGGCAGGCAAGAGAGGCGGTAAATGGGTCTGACAAACCCCAAATGTTTACCTGGGAGGATGGTGTTCACATCACGTCCGAATTTTTTATTTATTTATTTTTTTAAATATTTTTTGAGCGTTATTGCCTTTAATCGATAGGACAGCACATGTGTGAAATGGGGAGAGAGAGAGAGAGAGGGAATGACATGCAGCAAAGGGCCGAGGCCGGAGTCGAACCCCGGGCCGTTGCAGCGAGGACACAGCCTCTATACATGGGGCGCTGCTCTATCCACTGAGCCACCAGACGCCCCTCTGAATTTTTTTTAACTTCAACATTCATGCCCTTTTAGGCCTAAACGTAATCATGCGCTTTTGTTGACTTGCTGGCGTTGGTTACTATGTTCTTTGGTTCGCAAAAAATAACCATGTGCTTTTGCAGCATAATCCAACCATGAGCTTTTGTTGACATCCTGGCATCAGGTCGGAACGTCAACACCAGACGCAGAAGGATACCTAGAGCGTAATATGTAGACACGGAAATCCACTGAGAAAGAGGCGATATGTGACGACTTTAGGTTGAGAACGTGTTGTATGCTGAATGAGGAAAACTTCAGTGCTGCCTGGATTTTATTCACAGGGAATGCTTATTTAAGTATCTCCATCCGTATGTTTTAAAATTGATATTTAATATTTAATTTCAAATAATAATATGATAAACTGTATAATAAATTAAGACGAGCTAGACATTTCTGACACTGGGGATCAATCAAAGAACCAAATAAACATATTCCCCAACATGTCAAACTAATTGTTCGATCCAAATAATGCCACACGTCATTCTCCCACCAATTTTTGTCTATGAAGAAACTAAGTTTTCTCTTGAATATATGTGTTGCTGCAGAGGATGTCTTCACCCCAAAAACACTGGATTGCAGAAGACAAACTTCAAATATCAGCCGAGGGTACATTCTGGTAATAAACAGTGACCTTGGCCTGACCTCACCATTGTCTCTTATCACATTAGAAAGCGGCCTCTGACCCGTCCTCTGTTAGAATCCACCCACGTGCGACCCCAGAGAAGATCAGCACAAGTTCCTCCTCAGGTGGTGAAACACACGATGCGCACAGGGGTTAAAGCCAAGCACTAATGGTTCCTAGCTAAACCCAGCCGCAGGCTTTCAGGAAACAGGGCTCAGAGCAGCCACGGCAGGCTTTAGAGCTGAGGTGAAAAACAATGGAAAAATTTGCGGAAAAACTGCAAGCAGCTGATAAGGAAATGCAGCCCCTGCGAGGGAAAACCAGGTGACAAACATGAATTGTTTGCCAGGATTTTTTCCTCCCTTTTCAATTTGCCTCCTCTATGAAACGTCTGAGGGAGTAATCCCTGAGCTTCATTCCAGTTCCCCCAGTCTGACATGGAAATCGCCATCCACCTCCCTCACAGCCCTTAACATTGTCAACTGATGCTGCTTGCTCCATTAAACAGCCACTTAATATGGATGACCAAAGCTCACCCAGCAACCCAAAACCTCCCACTCAGACAACAACTGCAAACAGAAAAACAGAGTGCACCGAGGAACAACACCACAGCAGAGGAAGCGAATACACCAAAGTCCTGCAAGCACACAGTACGGATTGTTTTGTCTCATGTTTGTCTGCATAAAGATATGAGCTCAATTCCTGACAGGGAGACCAGCGGGACTATCCTGCAACAAAAAACCAAAAAAATCAGTTCCTACAGTTGGTGGTGTATTCAGTCATGAGGCCAGAAAGTGGCACAGCAAAATTCATCTGTGTCTGTCTGAAGGAGAGGGCCTAACTACTCACAGGGCTCACAGCTGGTGAGCTAACTGCTAACATGCTTGTAAGACAGGGACACGTCTGCACTTTTTTCTATTTTTAAAAAACAAACCGTAATGAGTCCTAAAATCTGGAAATGAGTTAGTATTTCAGCATCTCATGCCCTCGACTCAAAGTCAGTGGGATGAGTTTTCGGTAAGAAGTCTTAAATAAGGTCTGTGGTTATCATAAGATGAAAAGACTTTGACATTTTGTTCTGCAGCATAAAATATGTCTGTAAATACCCAACTTGCAGACTTTGAAGATTTTAAGTGTCTTAAAAAAGGCGGTTGCTTAAAAGTGGCTAAATGCAGCTACAGAATGTCATCACATTTTGCCACGCCCAACATGCCTTTACAGCCTCTTTGTGGTAGCAAAGCGACTGTAGTGTAGTTCGTTTTAGCTTAAAATTAACTTTTTACTTCTGCCGATTACATTTAGGCTTCAAAAATCCTTAAAGCAGCGTTCATTTGTGAAGATCATCCTGCTGAACAAAACGTACAAGTGTCACAAATGTCTGTTTATCAGAGTTTATATTCTGCAATATTAAAAAAATCCAACGGAAAAATCTCCATGGGCTTTTTGTTGAGGAAACCAGGGTGATGTTAGCGCTGAAAAAAAATGAGCCGCTAATTTACAAAAGTCTCTTTCCCTATGTAAGTCTATGAGGGAAAGTCTTTTGGGGCTAAATGGCCTCATGTGACCGTGGCCACGCCGAAAATCAGCTCCAACGCTCGGCACACTTCATGGGGGCCTGAATATTTACAATAGCTTCCTCTATTTTGTACCCTCTGTCTGTTCCCCCAAAGGTCAGCACTGTCAAGACAGCTTGATATTTGTCTGTGACGCAAATTTGCATGCCAAAGTTCACCAAAGCTGAACTTAAACAGAAAAAACACAGATTTACTTTGCCCCCACCAGCAAATCCACTTATCATTTCATTGAGATCTAATTATTTTTCCATCAAATTTAAGGGGTTTTTTTTAAATGCTGGAGTCGTCAGGCCTTTAGTGCCCATAAGCACTCTCACTGTCACACCACCTAAATTAAGAATTTCAATACGTTGTTTCCACAGTCAAGAGAAGTTCAATCGATATGTGTGAACATGAGTGACTTTCTGTCAAAGCTGGACACCAGAGAGGTCTCAAACTCGTGATGTCATCAAGTTTAAGTCTGAAGACATGAATAGGAGCCTGATTTTGTGTAAAATATTTGTTTTCTTTATTTATAGAGTTTTATTCTATAAACATAATCACAATTTTCATTTCCAGTAACATCTGGGTAGAAAATCCAGCATCATATACATTAAAAGAAATGACACTGAGCAAATTCTGCCTCATTTGGTTATTTTAAAAAATCTGTATCAATTAAAGTATGTGTCCTTTTTGACAGGGAATGGAAGCTTTTATTTCAAAACCACCAGACTTTACTGACAAAAACACATATTTTACTTTGCAGAACTCTGCAGTTGTTGATCTGTTGCTGCTGCTGAGGTAAAGCAGAGAAAATATTACAAATATATCGTTTAATTAAACTGATATTGATGTTTTTAGGTGGCTAAAATATGTTTTTCTACTGAACCCCATTCACAGCAGTACAATGTTTTACATCAGTGCTGGTAGATTTGGGTTATCAAAGACTCTAGCAAAGTACATAAAATGAGTAAAGCAGGAATGTCAAAGGTTGGACCACCATGTGTACCTTTAAACATTACAGTTGGCTGAACATGACAAGAGAAATAAACAAGTTTGCCAATTTTACATATCTTCATAATTCAAATCAGTTGCCAATTGATTGGTTGTTGTTAGTATGATGTCACAGTGATATTCGGTCTATGTATCTATAAATGTGCCGAGCAGCTCACAAATTTGAGTTTAAGTTTAATTTGGGAGAGAGTTATTCTTGTTTACTAATATTTTTGGACTGTCTTTGACCATAGGAATAACATGTAGGGATTTTTAAAATGGGCGTAGTTCCCCTTTAATAAGGTCATCAACTAAAATCCCCCACCTGCTCCTCTGCCTGATGAAACCCCCGCCCTTTGCTATGTACGGTTAAGTGAAAGCTCTGTGGTATCATGACAAAATCTTTGTTGATCTCTGGCAAACATAGCAGCACTTTAAACAATTTGCCATGTAGACAGTGTTTCCCCCCTCGGGACACGGTGGCAGGAGAGGGTAAATTCATTAACTACAGCACAACTGGTGTATAATTAAGTTGTGCACTGTGGGCAGAAAGCATACATACACCAGGAGCAGGTCACACAAAACAAATTACCATCATTCCCAAGGTCCAATACTTGATAAAAACTTGTTTGTGTCCTAATAATATATCATTTGTCAATAGCACAATGGAAAAGCCTTTCAGAAGTGTGTGTAAACTGGAGGGCTGTAATCATGTTGTCTTTGTGCTTGTCAACTGGCATTTAGAAATCCCTGCCCCATGCTAAAATGCTGACCTTTACCACTTCCCCCCAGGCCCTCTCCTGCAAGTTATTGGAGTCGTTTCTCAACTGTGAAGTCAAAGTCATGTTGTAAGCCCCGTGTCATGACCTCCATTTACTTCCCAGAGAAGACTCACTTGGCTTCAGTAGTTAAGAGGTCCAATTAGAGAGTGCTGTTTGTGTTTCTCCAGTTTGATTTTAATTTCTGCGGCCACGGGAACGGCAAGCGCACCAGCTCATTGCCAGAGCACCCCCTACGATGTACCGACACAACCCCTGCTAGTCCTCCGAGTCATCATTAGTCAACTGGCCGCCGCTTAAAAGTCAGAAAAGTGTGTCAAAAAGCTTGAGCGAAACACAATCTTTAATGTGACAGAACGCACTTTTTTTCTTTCTCTGCAGGTCACAAACAAGAACAGATAGCGAAACTGTAATTCAAGCGAGAGTGACAGGGGTGAACGTGAGGGAGGGGGCACGACCCAATATAAATGATCCTCGCTCCGACTATAGCCCCAGGATTCTACGTCAAGCTTAACTAATGTGCAATTAAGCTTCAGACTGGGAGAAAATCACCTTGTAAAAACATTTGTCAAGTGAACTGTTTTTCTGTTCTGGGTTGCTAATTAACAAGGGAATGGGAAGAGGGGGTTTGTTTGTGTGTGTGTGTGTGTGTGTGTGTGTGTGTGTGTGTATTTACATATACATGAAGAAAATAAATATCTGCACTGTTAGGGGAGAGCATTACCAAATCCCCTTCATATGTCTCTATTAGACAACACTGACATGTAGTCCCTATCATTAAGCAATAATAGTTTACTTTACAGCTCATGAACTACAGTATCAACAAATTAAGCCCACTGATAGTGCTGGGTGCCAAGCGAAGCATTGTGGTGCAGGGAGGGAGGGAGGGAGGGATGGAGGGATGGAGGAGGAGGAGGAGGAGGGGGAGGAGGAGAATGCAAGGCTTTATTGTGTCTGTCACATTAAACGATATTGCAGCCACACTCAGAGTAATGAAGACCACTTCTAAAGTCATTTAAAAGTCAAATCATCACTGTCTGTGAATTTCAATGATGTATAATAGAAATAGCATGCCGCAGGCTCGAGAGGAGGGTGAGGGGGAGAGAGAAGAGGGAGTCAGGGCAGAGGGAGTCAGGAGTCAGGAAGTTGCCGCCCTCTCGGCGGACAGAAAGGTGATAGATAAAAACGATGAGAGTGGAGCCGCTGTGCGGCTCAGGGGAGGAGAGTGCAAATGCAGGACTATAGTTTGTGTGTGGCCGGGAGTTTTTTCATGCTCTGACATTCTATATTATGTATGTGTGTGTGTGTGTGTGTGTGTGTGTGTGTGTGGTGTTTTCTCGCAGGTGGGTGAGACCGAGGCCATGGATATGAAGGTGGAGGACTCCCAAGTGTGGGTTCCTGCCGAGGAGCCCATCGTTAACCCAGCTTTCCTCTTCGACTCCAAGATCTGGGAGATTTGCCAGGAGCTGCCCATCCACTGGATCCACCCCTCCCCTCTGAGCGGTGAGAGCAGGGGGCATCTTTGCCTCTAAACGCAGACTATTAACACCCTCACTGGAGGGCATCCCCACAGGCCGTATGCGGGTCCGCCAGGACCGCATGTTTTCCCAACCACATAAGTATCCAGCCCGGGTTACTCTGTGTGTGTGTGTGTGTGAGAGTGTGTGTGTGTGTGTGTTTGGGAAGTTGAGAGAGTTGAGAGAGTTGTAGTCAGTGGTGGAGGAAGAATTTTGATCTTTTACTTAAAGCTCCAGTGTGTTGTGTATTTAGTGGCATCTAGTGGTGAGGCTGCAGATTGCAACCAACTGAAACTTCTCCTGAGTGCCGAGCATGTGGGAGAACTACGGTGGCCGACATGAAAAAATGCAAAGGGCCCTATCTAGAGCAAGTGTTCAGTTTGTCTGTTCTGGGCTACTGTAGAACAACACTTCAACACTTGGACATTACCTATTAGATCTATCTATCTATTATATTTTATTTTAAAAATGAGAAATGTCCAGAAAACTATATTTATAATTTTCTTAATTATGTATTAAATTCTGTAACAGAGAAAAGGAAAAAAATCTATACATGTTTTGAGCACTTTCTTAAGGTCATTTTTTGATTGTTTGTTTGTTTTTACTTTCTGGTTGTTTTTTTTATTTTCTCTTAACTTTTTACTAATTTCTTGCTTTTGGGGCCATTTTTTTGTGAAGTTGCTCACCTATTTCATCCCATGTTTTTGAAAGAAATCAAGACATTTTTTTCTGGTTTCAAAGGGTTAAAGCAGAGAGTCCAGAATAAGCAGCCAAGGTTAAATTCTGACCTGAAAGCATTTTCTCTTAAGGTCATAATTATAAAGTCGAGTCTGTAAAACTGTTCACCGGCCACCTCAAACTGCAAGGTCGATTATGAATCATTCTCATCTGAATTTTTGAGCCATGGATTTTTATATTTGTAAAACATTTCTTGAGCCAAGAAAAGTGATTTAAAAATCTGTGATGTCATCACAGTGTAAAAGCTACGGGGCCAGTAGGAACTCACAGGCGCAGCCAGCGAGAGAAATACTACAGTACACATTCAGTGGGCCCCTTCTGCAAAAGTAAATCCGGAAGCTAGAAAACTTTTTCGACGTACATGCCGGGCGAGCAACTCCACTGAAATGAACAGGCGCCATCTTTAGTCCAGCGTCTAAGTATTATCAAAGTCTAGGCATCTCTCTCCCACCTTTTCCGTCAATCTCTGGGTGTATCAATAAAGGCATAATGGCGAAAAAAATAACCTTCGTAGAATAACATGGCAAACTCTGCTAGCTGCCAGCTCAGCCACCTCCATGTTAAGACCCATGTGCAGACAACCTTTGAATCCTTATAACTGACACAAACACAAAACAACCACAAGAAGAGACAAAATGACAACAAAAACAGGCACAAAATTATCCCAAAGAGACACAACATGAGACAAAAAAATACTGCAAAGTGTGTGTTGCTCCTGTGTAGAAGAGGTGATGGTGCCTTCTGCATGTCTGTGCCCAGAGGCCCATTGTCTCATTATACGCCCATGATCACAGATGCATTAACATGTATTTTAATGTTGTTGCCGGCTGAGGTGGAGCTAATTTTTAACTGGTTTATTACTGATAATATCATGTTTTGTTTTACAAAAAGTATAAATTATGCAGATAAGAGTCTTTTTTAGAAAAAAAAAAAAAAGCCAGTCTTAATTATTTTAATCTGCCCTGATAGAAATCGTCATTTTAGAAGAAAGTACAGCAGCTGATTTATTTTTAAAAATTAATGTTATTTGAAAATCAAAAATAGTCACATTATCAAGAGATGGAATTAATATTGACAGGGTCTTGAAAATTAAATTTTTGGGTGCAATTATGGAATATAAGTTCCCTAGAAACCTGACATACCTTATTTATTGACAAATTAGTCCAAAAGTATTACAATTCTAAACAAAGCAAAGTATACGTTATATTATACAGCATATCAAATACTGTACACCTCACTTTTTTTAAAACTATACTTCAGTATTTCAGTCACTGTGCAGAGGTGTGAGGCAACACACATATAGTACACCTATTATATATATATAATAGGTGTACTATATATATATATATATATATATATTTATATATATATATATATATATATATATATATATACACACACACACACACACACACACACACACACACACACTACAGAGGGGGCGCAATACAAATTATAAATGAGGAGGATTCAAGGGAACTGACTGTTTATCAAGTCAAGGGTAATAAAACTTTAAAATATTGTCAAATGTTGTTGATCTATTATTCAACTCCAGAAAATGAACAGATACCAAATAATTGATCTATATGACGTATAATGTCATCGATTGTGTGTGTGTGTGTGTGTGTGCAGTTGGATGTGTGCTCAGTGTCTTTCTAAGTATTGTCAGACCATCTACACTAGAGCATTACCTCAGAGAAAGGAAGCAATATAAGATTTTACTTTTGCCTGCTACTTCTTGATCAATGAATGTCCATTATTTTATAGCTTATATTTTGTGTGGGAAAAAAATAACGAATGAATGAATCTCAAAAGGAGGCAAAGTAAAAGATGCTTTAAAAAGGAAAAATTCATCTTATTCCACAAAGCTTGTGAAAAACAGTTGAATTCTGTTATGTTGTGTTTTTCACATCCTTTAAGAAAGTAACTTTTAGGACTCAATAAAAGATGAAAAAAAAACTTGCTCAGAAGATTTTCGCAGTGTGTGCAGTATATAGTGAATCTAAAAAGTAACTCCAGCATTCGGAGAAATGTAGTGAAAAAATGTATTGACCTGCACTCATCTACTGTATTAAGACATCTGAAATTCACTAACTTTTAAGTAAAAAAAAGATCTGCGGACTAAAAGCAACATAAAACTATGTTAGATAGAGATATTGGAAATGTGTTTTTTCCAGTTAATAGACAGGAAGTTACAATTTGATTTCGAAAGTGTGTGACGAGCGTTGGAAGATAGCGGACATCATCGCATCACAAAGTTGAACCAAATGTGCTAACCCATCGACCCTTCCCTAAGCCCCGCCCCTTTGTGACGGTCCAACAAACTGTCAGCGCAAGCATTAAGCCCATACTGTAACTAACTGCACTCTCTGGTGAAATATTAATTTAATCAAAAAACTGAACAAGCAGTTTTAGAGAAACGCAGACAAAAGGGTCTAAAATATGAGTCTGAAAGATATAACCACAATGTCAAACTGACTAAGCATATAAAAGAAACGTTGCCTATTTTAAACCGTCTTTGTGTCATCTCAGTGTGCATTGAATGTTTGGCACCAGAAGCCAAACACCGCTCATCTGCACACAGAGTGATTACTCACAGCTGGTTGAGTATCAGTAAAGTTTTCCTGTTTCCCCTAACTGTTCCTGTAAAGCACGGTACGTTTTTATTCACTGTTAAAAATCATTAAAAATCAAAAGTAGCATGTGTTTACATTCAGTAGGCAACACTTTGAGGAGCTAGGTGGCTAAGCCGACACTTGGAAACAGGGAGAAAACATTTTTGTCTTTCCAACTTCTTCAGGTAATAAGTATCATAACTGAGCTTGAAATCCACAAAACCTGAAGTGATAGCATTAAAGTCTATCAGTTGTGTGGCTGTCGAACCCTTATCAGAGCTGTCCGATGCTATGCTTTGATTGGACAATCTCCATTCAAGTGATGGGATTTACTGAAGGGTCGATAGTAACAGTAACAGTTATAACCGTAAATGTATTTTTAGAGATTTAAACTAGTAGTGTCTAGTAGTAGTATTTGTTAAGTTATTTAAAGAGTAAATAAACCCCCAAACCACTTTTTTTTTCAGTTGAAAAGCTATATATATATATGTATTTGTGTGTATTTAGTATTGTTGATTGATTCAGGTCCAACTCTTGACATTTGAATACAAACTACTAAAATTCTACATATTGTTTATAAATATGCATATTGATTGCCCTATAAGGTTAGAAATCTGGTTTTTGCAATTGAATTTTGCTACTGGCTGATCCTGGTATCAGGAGCCACTAACCAAGCTCACCGTTGCCACCCTGTCACCGCCCTCTCACCAACTGACGGGCAGGGAGGTGCTGTGGATCAAAAGGCGGCATGACTGGGTGACTGGTCATGTCTTAATCCCCTTTCCAGCCCTGTCCATTTTTTGACACTTTTTTCACATTCCAGGGAGGCACTCAAGCCAAAAGTTACTCTCTATTATAATACTCACCTGTTGGGCTGAGTCCTTTGCAGCAGCCGGGGTTCGAGTTCATCCTCAAGCCCTTTGCTGCACGTTAATCCCGTCTCCCTTCCACCTGTCCTATCAATAAAAACAAAAATTCCCCCCCAAAATAAATTATTATTATAGTAATCAGACATCCCTACTTAAAAAAACATTTAAAATGTTTTTAAAAATGGGCAGTAATTCTATTAAATGTTCATGTTTCACGGTACTTGTTTGAAATAATGTTTCTATTGTTTGCCTCATTTTTTTTGCTGCTGCCTAGACTATTCCAACATAAATTATGCCAGAGAAATATGTAACAGAGTGAAAAGTGTGCCAACCAAGCCCAGTCTCCCCTACAAGTACCTAAAGTAAATGTACTTACATTTCATCACTGTCGATGGTCATCTGGAGATTTGCTTTCTGGGGATTTTCTTCGAAGGATGTGTAGGATTTACTAATTAGGATCTGTGGAGAGTGATTTGTGTGTTAGTATCACAACACTGCTATTGTTTGACAGAAGCATGAAAAAGCTTTGGAATGAATTCCAGCGTATTTCTCCTGAATGTTAGTAATTAACATCAAGCCACCGGGAAAACAGAGTGTGCGAGCCAAAATTTAATCTAAGAGCTTTTCTTCAAACAATAGAAAAACTGTTGCAAGCGCATAATCATCTCCTCTCTTTTCCGCTCTCTCAGATACCGAGATGGGGAATGAGGACACACCCGACGTAGAGGCCGCAGGTCAGCGTTTCACCCGAGACGTCTTGGACCACCAGCCCGTAAACGACTATGTAAGTGGGCCCCTCTGGGCCGCGTCAGCCAGGGACCACACATGAGATACAGTGGAGCCACTTCAATCAGCTCTGGCTCTGCCTCGACTCTTTCTGCATATAAATCGCTCACTAATTGATGTTAAAACTGACTTTGTGCACCAGAGGGCATAGCAATTGCTCTATATATCTGTTTAAGTAAGGCCAGTTCATTGAAGACTCCCTTAATGTCTCTCCATTAATTGAGAGGAATATCCAGGCTTTCAAAGGCAGAAACTTGTGCCTTACAGCGCCCGTTAGTTCCTCCCCTCACTTCCTTTTTTCTGAGGCACTACAAAGGAGCACTCTCAAGGTCACTCATTGCTGCACAGATAAGTTACATTTATTAATAACGCTTTAATTATCAAAGCGTATAAAATTACTGCAAAGGCCAAGTGGCATATTTTGCAATACTGCATGCAAACTGCTCAATACTGTACGCTTAATCATCCCTGACTCTGAGGGGAAATCATATGAAGCAGCATATTACAAAGGAATTACGCACCCTCACTGACACAAAAAAAACAACCGCTGCACACTAAGGCAGGGATACTCAACTGTCTTTGCTTGGGGGCCACTTTTGGGGGGCCAGTCGCAGCAGCCCCATACGTGTTTTTAGTATTTTAGGACGTTTCTGGGATTTTGGGATATATTAGGCTATTCAGTCATTTAGTTTTTCATTTTTTTCATTTAGTTTTTTATTAACGAAATTGAATTGAATTGAATTTCTAGGATTTTAGGACGCTTTTCAGACTTTAGGATGTTTCTATGATTTAAGGACATTTCTCAGATATTCAGTCATTCATTTTTTCGCTGTGAGGGATGTTGTATGCTGTAAAGTCCTCTGAGGCAAATTGTGATAGGTGATAAATGGGCTTCATACACAAAACTGAATTCAGGTTTTTGGATGTTTCCAGTATTTTAGTTTCTAAGATTTTAGGACATTAGGGGCTCAGTTAAGACCTTTGTCAGGGGAGCAGGAGATCCTCCACTGGCACTTTTTCATAAAAAAGATCTGGTTTGAACCTGTTTTCTGCACTCTGGCACAATGACAACAACAATGACAACAATTCCCAGTGTGAATGCCTTTACTTTTATTGTGAATTAGAAAATGGTTGTGGGGCTACCTGGTACCCTATTGGGGGCCAGATCTGGCCCACACGCCGTATGCTGAGTATCACTGCACTGAAGGTATCAGGAACATAGACAGGTACAGAGACATCTACACACACATTCAGCACTCACTCACTCACAGGTGAATAGCCACTAAAGTTAAAGTCAAGGATAATGAGCCAGGCTTAGAGCTGTGAGAAACGGTGAGAGACATGCAGAGAAACGAGACGTCCTATAATGTTGACATTTATCAGGCCTGTCCCAGAAACACCTCGTGCTCAACTCCTCAATTTCCCCCCCAGCCTGCTCTGTCTTCTCCCTCATCGTCTGCGGCAGGAGATGCACTGCTATGCAATTAAAACATACCAGGGGATGAAAAACTCGGCTCTCCTTTTGAAACGTTCTGGCACTATCAGCTGAGTAATGCATACCACTGCAATCCATTCCAGCGGCAGCACGTCCAGGCTCTGTTTGTGGCTCTGCCGATAACAAAGGCCTTTGTGGCCGAGCAGAGGGCAGCAGCAGTCTGTAATTGGGAGTCTGAACTCTCGCTCATTCCAGCAGGACGCCACATGTGTTAGTCAAACCTCATCTTTTTTGTTTTTTTATGCTCCGTCCATGTAAATGCACTCACAGGCAAAAAACACACACACACACACACTCTTAAAAATAAAGGTTCCAACAGGGTTCATCCTGTAAGGCTGAGGTTCTACCAAGAACCGTTTGCTTCCAAAGAACCATTTTGAAGGAAAGACAAAGAGATCCTTTACGAAATAAAACCATTAGTTGGTGGAAGAGTGATCTATGGGGAATGTGGTCAGTTACTATTTTTAGACCCTGGTGGGTTCTAGATTAAACCCTTGGAACATGAAAGGGTTCTGGCAAGAATCCCCTGATCGGGTTCTGGAATAAATCCTTGGAATATGAAAGAGTTCACAATAGAACCCATCCAGGGGAGTTCTAGATGAAACCCTCGGATTATAGAAGGGTTCTCCATAGAAACCCCTGGGTGGGCTCCAGATAAAACCCTCTGAATGTAAATGGATTCTCTACAGAATCCCCTGGGTGGGTTCTAGATAAAACTCTTAGAAGGTGAAAAGGTTCTGAATAGAGCCTCTGCAGAGTTGTTGGGTTCTGGGTAGATCCCTCGGACCCAGTTGGAACTTAAATAAAAGGCTCTACAAGGAACCAAAAAGGGTTCTCCTATGGGAACAAGCCCAATGGTTCTAGTTAGCACCTGTATTTCTAAGAGTGCACACAGTGTGTGTCCTGTCATCTATCATGTTTAAACAGACACATAATAACACGCGTTCTCTTCATCTGCGTTCCACAGGTCTGAATCTCGGCGTCTCCCCACAGTTCGCGTCTGTGGAGCAGAATAATGGCCTGAGTCCTTGTGACAGCGGCTGACAGATATATGAAAGTGACCTTTGCCACAGCTGCCATGTCAGAGAGCAGCGTGTATCAGAGGTGGCCCTGGAAATTTCAAACTGAATAACCGCCATCTGACAAGGCTGAGGAGATGGTACCACTGTCCTTGACCCGTGAAGCAAGGAGGGGCTTCCAATATAAAGTGACCTCACGCGCATGTAAACATGTTTTGTGGGCCCGCATCGAGGTGTTTGGACCACACTCAGGGTCAGGCTGCATGGCTGTTCATGCACGGCAGATATGTAAAAAAGGAGCTGTAATTCAAAGCTGTGAATGCAGCAGCTGTTTGTGCCTCAGGAGAAATCTTTACACTGAGGCTAAAGCCCCTTATCACTCTGGTAAACCTGCAGTGTTTACTGAAATACATGATATCTCCTTATTCAATTACATCCAATTGCATTGTCATTCCCGCTCACTGTAGAGCACAGTGAGATAAAAATCGGAGATCAGGGACAAGCGGTGAGGCATTTTTATATGTTGCACTGTCCTGTGCGTCTGCATAAAAAACCCCTCTTGGAATACAAAGCAGGGTATGAAACAGAAATGTTATCTCTGCCGTTTTGATCCCAGAATGAATGTGATGAGCTCGGCTATGAGATTTAATACCACATCCCTGCACGTGCTTGAAGCTCATGAAGAGCGGTGATCAGCGTGTGTGAAATAACACCAACAAGTGTGGAGATTAGAGGAGTCGTGCTTTGATTCATTACATCTTATTGAATGACTGACGCAGTTTTCTACTCTGCAGACTCATTCATATCCAGCACCTCATATTATGCACAGAGGTGCCTGTGTGTATGCAAGTGTGTGTTTGCATGTGTATACGTGAGCCGGGGTGTGTGATGAAATCAGATGCAGCAAGGGGGTAATGGCTTTTACTCTTCATTAATGCTGCTTGTTTTTGAGTGACTGCCTCAGATTTCCCAAGGTGAACCATTCTTATCACTGCAGCATCCCACTAGAGACGGCAACTCAAAGCCGGAGTGATTAATATGTACCCTCCGTTTTAAAAGGATAGCTCTGATTAATTGTCTTTAAGGTACAATGCTGCCTATTGGCTGTTTGTTTTGATAAACGCGGCGTCATTTGAATAAAATATTTTCTTCATTTTCCAAGCCGGAGCTCCAGATTTCGTAACATCCCGGTTTGCTGTGAGGAGCTGATAAGATTATCGCTGGTCCATTGACAGCTTTCGTGTTGTTTCCATAACAGATTGTTGCCTGGAAGCTGATGACCTGAAACTTGACTGAAACAATAAATCATTAAAAGCCTACCTGCGCTTGTCATCGCAATAAATCAAACCCGGCTATTCCAGATATCATCTGTCGCACCCTGTCCATGTGTTTTAAGTATGTCTCACGAGTGTTTAATTTCACTCAATTTATCATCTCTCACACCAAATACATGGTGTACTTTTTTTGGTCATGCTTTCAACGGCAGATCTTCCTAAAGACAACATGGGCAGCCACATAGGCCCTGTTTACACCCAATATTAACATGTTTCAGGTGACACAATCATAAGGAAACAGCGCTAAATACAAGTGGATTTTCAAAAATGATTCAACAGTGATTTAACAGTCTGTCTGTAGTACGGGTGCAACCACTAATACTGGCAATGCAGATTATCTTAATATGTGTCAGAGGATCCCAAATGCATCAGGGCAAGGACACATGAGCAAATGCAGGCGATTGACCTGTCCAGGCGATAATGTGGGCACAGCTTGTGATGCACATGGAAAGCTATTTTGCTAGACAATGTCAGCTAGCTTGATAATAAATACAGCAAAATATAATCTTATTAGGCAGGTTTTCATTAATCCTTAAATTCTGCAAATTAAAATAGTGAATATACAATAAGCCTAATGGAAACACGTCAATTTCGAAAAAATTCCTTTTTATTGCAAAAACATTTTTACGCTTGCATTAGGTGGGCAAAAATACCATATTTCACAAAACTGAAAAGGAAACACTTTTCATGTTTTTATAGAGCACATGATGTACAACAAAGAGTCACACTCTGAAAAACATGGCGCAGTATGTGTGGACAGAGGAAGAGACCGAGAACGTCTTGAGTGGTATGCAAGACTGAGAAATTACGGCTTGCCTTTCAATTATCACTTGCATATGGGAATAATGACGGAATAATGACGGCTGGTGCGGTGGCTACGATAGAAATACACTCGCGAATGTTTTAAACATCCGTCTGCATGCTTCTTGGAATGTTATCGAGAGGAAAAAGTCAAAGTCCAAGAGAAGCTGCATAACATTACTAAAATAGAAACTCAGTTATCTTTCAGTTTAGAAAATATTGCATAAGTTGCATAAATCTGTCATGGAAACCCGTCTATTGTCTCCCCCAGACCTACTTCTTTGTTATTGTTTAAGGGTGCAACTTCACCAAAGTTGAATTCTGCTCAATGCTAGGATGCAAATTTGCTTTGCCACCAGAAGTGAAATGTTTTATTTGTTCCTTCGCTGTCGCTGAATCGAAGTGAACAATGTTACAATGTCACCAATTTGAATTTCACATAACTACGTGTGACCGCGCTGTAGCACCAAGCAGGCAGGTTCAAAGATAATACAGCTGATACCAAAAGAGACAAACAAGTAGGCAGCAAAACTGAGGGAGCAGGCTGACGTAAAACAACTAAAGGGAACAAACCAGTAATCGAGAAACACCAAGGGAAGCCAGCAAGGATCACAAAAGACCAAAGCAGACAACAAAAGATGAGCGGAGCAGGAAGACTAAAGGAGAGCAGGGAGATAATGAGGGACAGGTGACAGCAGGATGATGACGAACAGGTGAAACAAATCAGGGCGGGACAGACAATCACAGAGGCGGGAAAATACACAAAGGCAGACAGAAAAAAACAGATAGACAAGGTACACAAGGAGTGAAACTACAAAATAAAACAGGAAACAGCCTAAACATGAATGACTTGCGTGAATCAAGGAAAAACAAAAAAAAAAAAAAAACAAACACAGAAAACAAAGTCATCAAGATAGCAAACAAAAACCCAGGATCACGACGCGTACATTGTCAGTGCTCAGTACTGATGGGTGTGATGACGTGGAGTGTATACGGACGGTGTTAGAGAAAGAGAAAAGGAAAAAACATAAGAAATAAAGTAGATGAAGACAAAAAGAGCTAATTTGCAAAGTATTCTTTTGTTTGTATTGTTTGTTTCCTAAGTTGTTTATTTGCTCTTGTTCTTTTTTGTGACAAGGTGAAGCTGATTTCATTTTTAAAAGTTATCACAAAAGTAGTAGAATCATGTCAAACTAGACAGCCAACAGCATCCACAGGTACAAACCATGTCGCCATCGCTTTTTGGAAAACAGGGCTATGAGAAAACTATTCGCACGGCCATTTCTAAACTCTCACTTCAAGATAACTGAATGAAAATGCTTTCTAACCAGGAGTCGCCCCTAAACTTGAAGCTTGTTCCAGGTATGTGCTTCATTCCCTACAATCAATGAACTCCCTCAAATTAAAGCTGTATATTTGTCTTTTTAAGGAGAAGGACAACCAGCCTATATGAAGAACAATAAATCACCTAACACATGTACAAACACATTTAAACAGCATTTCTGTGGAACTCAAACTATTACCTGTTCCAGTATTAGTCTATGTATATTAATTAATAATCATATTTACTGCAAACTAAGAAACCAAAGTCTATCAGTATGTGATTATTTAACTCAAAATAATCATTTTCAACTAACCTATATACTTTATAAACCAATGTATCCTCATGTAATGGTTTGTATAATTCCTAAGAATTAGCGCCTTACAAATGCTGTTGCATACTTAACGTGAAGTTAGGCAATAAGCAACATGATAAGAAATTATCCAAAATTAGCAAGGAATACAAGAAGATTCCCTGGAAATTAGCACACAAAAATGAAAAGAAAATGGTACTAAAAAAAGAAAAGAAAAACTTTATAGATATAATTAGAACTAAATAATGTTTTTATAAAATAATTTTCTTTTTTAGTCTTTCTTTAGCTACTTTTAATTTCATTTTCTCGCCTGCATTTCCTAATTTCTTGCACTTTGCAGGCCAAGTTATTTGTTGCCTTCTTAGCCAAGTTTTCAAAAGAAATCAAACCAATTTGATCGTGTTTCAAAGGTTTAACTGTTTGTGAAAGGCATCTGAAAGTAACACAAGAAACTGATGTCAATCCAGGTTTCAAAGGGTTAATAGGACGACCTCAGGGCTGCTTCCTTTTACTCCCGTAAGCACGTTGATCACATGATCGCAGCCTTTCAAAATATGTGGATTATGCACAAGTTACTGACTCTGAATATGTGGGATATGTACGAATTTTGGTGCATTACTTTTCATAAATGTCCAAACAGTACTGAATTCAGTTATAGATTTTGGATTTTGGTGTGCCACCCCAAGATACAGCACCAAACGTGCTAGATCCGACACTGATGCTTTTGGTGAATTTACTGTGATGTGTTTACAGCTGCAACAAAATTTAAAAATAAAACCCACTCTGACTGACTTCCCACTGACTCGTACAGTAGATGCAAGAAAACCCCTAATTCCCACCCATAATGCAGCAGGGGACTGAAGGGACTCAGCCGTGTGCTCCTGCGGGTCCTGTCCTCTTAAACAATTCCCTCACAGTCTCTATTCCCAACTGTGGATGTGTTTGGTTCTGCACTGTTGCGTGTAGCTGAGTCACTGTTGGCGCTCTGCAAAGAATTGTTCTGCATGTGAAGCCATCGACTCCTGGATCCGTGCCGTTTAACGAGACAGCGGCGGATTGTCTCAGAGGATTCATTTACTAAAAGAGATTGAAATGTGGTCAAATGCGCACTGAGGGCAGTCGCTGCCTCAACTTGCGCGGTGAGTTAAGTGGCACTTCTCCGAACCCCATTTGGAGTTGCTCTTGATCAAAGGCATGGCACTCAGCCCCCATGAGTCTACGGGGGCATGAACCAACCAGCACAATGGAAAAATCCAAGGGCCATTAATTCTACCCAATTTACCTTTCGTTTGGGTTTCATTTGGCCCCACTATAAATTCAGAGGCAGCCAGCAAGAGCAAATGAAAGAATCCTTGTTAGGCGATCATTACTCTGCTAATTGCTTTAGAAATGTGCCACGCACTTAAAGTCAAGGTCAGGGGAAGGGCGCCAAGATGTGGGGAGCTCTAATTTGAATGCTCTATTGGAGGAGGGGTTGCCATTTTGGTGCAGAGTGTGGGCTTCGGTCGAGGGAGTTAAGAGGTCAGAGATGAAAGAAATAGTGTAATTATGCTGGTAACTACCAACGTTAGAGTCCCTTTGATTGAGGATAGCGCTGGTAGAGAGGATGTGAACGCTGGATCCAGAGACGGGGGCATTGTGCAGCCGTGCTACCGCTGGTATAATAGAAAGGTCAAGGGTGTTATATCATGTTTTATGCTCCTGCAGCTTAAATCAAGCTCCCTCACTCTGCCTCGCTATCTTGATCTCTTTGTCACAGTCATCAAGCACGGCACAACTTTGCATTTTCACAGACATCAATTCTGATCTTTTCACTCTTGTTTGGTTTTTACATATATTCTGCTGACCTACAACCAAAGCAGGCTCATCAATTCACGCCATCCTCCTCCTCTCCTTCTTCCCCGCCTGCCCTTGCCTCAGGAGGACTGGCATTTGTCATGTGTGTGATTGTAACCCTGCTCGCTGTTGTGTCCTCTGCAGAGGGACGTTGGAATCGAGCTGGATAACCGTCTGGACGACAACGGCTACTGCTGCCAATACTGTCGCCGTGGTTACCGCTACTGCCGCCGCTACCACGAGCCCCTGGGTGGCTTCAACCCGTGGCCGTACTACTACCAAGGAGGCCGGGTCATCTGTCAGGTTGTCATGCCGTGCAACTGGTGGATCGCCCGCATGCTGGGGAGGATCTGAGGAGGCGCCGTCTGGGATTTAAACTGTTTGTGTCGACGCAGGTGCAACTTCTCCTTTTGATAAATATTCCAGACCACGTCGTGAGACCAAAGCAGTCCATTGCACACAATTATTATCCAATCTGAAAGTTGGCCCACCGAGTATTAGCCAGTTTAAACAGTCTAAATGGCATTTGAGGCGTTTTGATTCTTTCTTAAAAGGCATTGCTCGTTTACAGCTGTCTAATTTTCTCTGCTTATCTACCCATTAAGTGTCTTTGCTGTTTGATCCTGTTGAATGGGTGCAATTTAGTTTGGAAGATGTCACCAGAAACTAATCTGCTCTAAAAAATGATCCAGCTCTGTCTGTCTGTTCATTTATTTTACTTCATATGTGAAAAAGGCTTGGGTTTTTTGGGGTTTTCTTTTTTTTTTACATCTGCTCTATTAACACTATGAAAATGTACATGCAGTTTGCCGATATATGCAACGATCGGAGTGGTGCTATCCTATTAGTCATTTTACTAAATATGTTTGTCTCAGTTGTTTGTGATCAGTGTTTTTTATTATTGATTAAAGATGGGGAAGGCAGAAATCTGAAAAGTCAAAAAATCCCAACAGAATCTGAAAATAAACCCTTGACCTGCAGTCCTCGCCTCTCTGTCCTAATCCCAGAAGACAATCACGGACGTACGCACGCGCTTCATAAAGTAACAGTGTTTCCTATACATTATTTGATCTTAATTCATCATATAGTTGCTCATTCACTCAGCACCTCTCTTTTTCTCTGAGACAAGAATTAGCAAGTGAACATTAGCCACTCCACCTTCCCTTCCCTCCACCTGGCTCCCCGCCACTGTCGATTGCATCCCCAGGAAGAGAAAAAGCAGCAGCACTGCGGCTATAGCAGCTCGAATTTGACCAACACACACCAACCAGCGCAGGGTCAAACCTGTTAGTGTCACAATTTGGGAATAGCAGCCCAAACGAAGGATGAACAGATAAGGCATCAGGATGATCTGAGTGATTCTTTGCTGATTTCTAACCAGGTTTGTATCATAATAATATGGGCAGTATAGATGAAAGATGGTAAACTTCACTATATCGAAACAGATGACGCAAATTGATGCAAAACACATCATGCCGCAGGTGCTGGCTTTAAGGGCTGTTGCTCAAACTACGGGCTGTGCTTCTGCATTTTCATATTATCGCCAGACACAAAGAGTATAGAAGTGCATCAGAAACAGACCTCTTCCATCGCTCAGGCTCAGACCAAAATCTGATCAAGCGATAAACTAAACAGTGCTGATTGAATACTAATCACAATTATTTTACTGCACTGCACATCTATTGGCTTAAAAAATGTTTCCAGGAACACATTTCAGTGCCAAATTTAGCTTTAATAGCCACGAAAGCCAAAAAAACTGAATCAAACAGTAAAATTTAGCAGCAATGATCAAATATAAACCAAGATTCTGTTAATACGTTACATATTTCTCATGTAAAATGTTTTCATAAACACGTTTTAGCTTACCGTCTCACTGTAACACAAGATCGTTTCTTAACAGCCAGCCGCAATTGTTTCACACATACAAGTATTAGTACAAGTACTATCACGTCACTCACCAGTAAGCGCATTTATTGATGTGCGGCGCAAAGCATTCTGCTAGTTGTAGGTTTTTTAACTCTTGAGCAAAAGTGTCCTTTTTCTCTGTTTTCTCTGGTCATGTAGCAGCAGTTTAAAAGTATTTGCATCTTTTGACTGCATAGTCATCCTAGATTTATTAAAAGCATATCTCCAGTGCTAAAATACTTCAGTGTTAAATAATAAACTTACAGAAAGCAGTCCGAAAATGAGGTGAGTGAAGCCAAATCAAACAAGTTCTAAACACTAACTGAATGCAACAAGGTAAAACTAGAAAAGGCCAAACCTAGAAAATAAAATCCTCATAGTAATGTGTTGACAAAGGCAGGTTACTCATATAACTTTACTAATATATATGCCAGATACTCTTAACCCTTTGAAACCTGAGCAAATTGGCTTTATTCCTTTTGAAAACATGGGAAGAAGGCAATGAGCAACTTAAGAAGAAATTACCCAGACATTGACAACAAATTACCTGAAAATTAGTAATACAACAAAAAACAAACAAAACAAAGTCATAAAAAAAAGCTTAAAAACTATAATAATTCTTTAGAAATAATTTTGAATTTGTAATTATGATCATTTTAAATACAGAAGTCTGGAAAATTTTCACTATCTTTTAAAAAACTTTTTTTTTAATCTATTGATTTCTTGTAATTTGCAAGATAATTCTTTTCAAGTTGGTTGTTGCCTTTTTTCTGAGGTTTATGAAAGAAACTACACTAATTTCGCAGGGGTCAAAGGTTTTGATACTTGTAAACTGCGTATGAACACAGCACACAAAAAGTGATGACGATCCTGGTTTCAGAGGGTTTAACAACAAGTTTTAGGGCCTCTGGACACAGATCAGGACCGGGACAGTTAGATGATCTGGTGGGGAGTCAGGCTGTCAGGTCCCCCTGAGCTGGGGTTTGTTTGGGCTGGATTCGGGTTGATTCAGGGTCCGTCTCACTGCTGTCTGCTTTCCTCCCAGCGTGGAGGTCTGGGGCGGCGAGGAATGAGGCCGAGGTCACGCTGTGATTCTGGCCAGTTTTAGCTACATGAGCCTGAAGCCGCAGGTGTGAGCCTTTGGCTGTAGTTCATACACGGCAAAACTATTTCCCTCAACATCTCTGAAAGGCTTAACAGATACTGGCACATGTTTGATTCTGATAATTGTCAGACTCTCCTTTAACCTCTGTGATAAGTCCATCCTCCTTTTTTGCATTGCACTGTCAGGCATTTTATGCCAATGCATGAATAACATAAGATAAGATGGAAATTTGCATCATTACAGCAGCAAAAGGAATATCAAAAGAAGGTATGTACGTGAGAAATACAAAACAATAAGCAGTATAATATGAAATGTATAAGCAAGACACAAAACTCAGCAGTTAAAAAATATTTATACCAATTGCACATAGAAATAGCAATTATTTCTGATGGATTTTCCGCCATTAAATCAGGCTTGTGACAGGTGACCGGCACGCGCATGTACACCTGTATAACAGTTGGTGAAGGAGCTCAGAGCCGCCCACAGACGCCCACAGACGCCATGACAGAAACCAGCAGCTCACTGTGTTTGGTTTGTACTCACAGTTTTGTTTGCTGATCCCGGTGCTTCGGATGTCGTTGATTTGCGGGATGAGAGCTCGGTGACGTTAAACCGGTTCGTCTGACCGCCGCGACAAAATGAAATGAAAAACGAACGAACACCTCCCCCCCAAAAAAATACACCGGCATTTACGAAAAACAGTGTTCAAAACAACGGGGCGATACCGCAATTCATCAACAGGTACACTTAGATTTAACCAAACACACGCCGGTTGAGGAGTGTGTCTGTTGGCGTCTTTCCTGCTGGACTCGTGCAGCACACCTGATGAGGCCCGGCCAGGTGATGCATTCAAGAGACCCCTCCAAAAATAGGAAATTATAAGGGCTTCTACCAGCAACGCCCTCTTTTAGATTGTTTTGTTTTGTTTTGTTTTGTTTTGTTTTGTTTTGTTTTGTTTTGTTTTGTTTTGTTTTGTTTTGTTTTGTACAATTTAAAAATATACAAAATGACAGAGGATAACACAGTATACCGTGCAGAGAGGCAAAAAAACAATTGGGCTTATTTGAAGCCTCCACTCAAAAAAAAGTTTAAAATGTCACAATGTCAGAAGAATGACAAATGTAAACACAGAAATGTATGTATATCTATATCTATCTATCTATCTATACACACACACAGACATTAACATCATCAATAAACATTTAATGACTTTTTGAATTAATGCTAGTATATATATACATATACATACATATATATACATATACACATACACACACACGCACGCACGCACACACACACACACACACACACACACACACACATAAACAATGATAATTTAAATGTGTAATGTAAAAAAACTAATAAATATCTACGTGAGCATGTGTTTCTCTCTGAAATGATCTATGATTGGTCAAACTCTTTTCTACACTATTTTCTAAAGCCTGAAAGTCTGGTGTTCTCACTGACCACTTGGATAAAAAAAAATGCTCAAAAGTTATCATTGAATTTTTGCCAAATGATGCCAAAATTTCACTGCCTACCCACAGATTTAAGTAGATAATAACCCTCCTCACATTCACATGGGATTAGAAAACTATACGCAGTTATCAAATTAAGACAACATCGGGAAAGAAGCAAATAAGAAACAAAAAAATGATTAAAAAAAAAAAAAAAACACTAACACGCCAGCCCAGAATTACAGGAAGCTTTCCTTACTGGCTTTGTGTATCATAGAGTTGTTTTATCTGTTTTTAAGATCATGTTAAACTGAGGAGGTACAGTATAATTGAAGATGCACAGAGCTCAGCTGTCTCTTGTGATGTGGTTACTGTTGTCTTATCCTCCATTGTTTTCCCTCTTGTTGCAAACCACAAAATGCTTTAAATAGTGCTACTGTTCAAACACTTTCCTCTTTTCCGAAGCGATTTTAATCTGTAACACCACGTCTCAATCTGTCGAGCTGAAATAACTCTCATCTGCAAGTAAGAGATAAGCAAGCGAGATAGGCATTCACAATTGATGTTCTGTCATCAGAATAACAAGGTGCATAAATGCCCAAGAGTATTCAAGCAATGCGAGCTATTCAAAAGTTAAACCGAGAGACAAAAATGGAGCACTCATGTTGTCACGCTTTGCTTTGAAGCCTTCTGTATGTTTCTTTCCTCACTTTTTTTTCCCCCAATTAAAATTTCATTGTATGAATAATGTGAGTTGTCCCGTCATATGAAACAATATGATTTAAAAGAAGTGTGGGCTTGAATCTGACTCATGCACTCCACACAACAGACAGACCTCCTTCTCTCCTCTCCATTAGTCCCATTGCTCATTAGCAAAAACATTTAGCGTCAAATTGACAAAAAAAAAACTCGACATGCATGCTTTTATTGTTCTTATTCCATAACCCGAGCCTCTCTTGTGTATCTGATGCATAATAATGCATTGTTTACAGTCATATAAAAGCAGCTCGCCTGCTAAGTAAAGCTAGATGTTGACTCATGTTGGCTCAGTGTGATAATAATGTCAGTGATATCAATAATATTTGGCAGCCAAATGGATTTTGTGAAAAAGAGGGCGAAACATATTACTGTATGTAAATGTTTTATGGATATGCTCATAAATGGAGTTCAGACTGCAACCGTATTGTTATTTTTAAATCAATAATGTCAATAGCCCAAAGCAACATGTCAAGTAAAAAATAGTGGCATGAGTTAACAAATGCAATAATTGCAAACATACTTCAAATAAACTGACAAGTGTACAGCAAAGCCCCCGAGGCATTTCTGAAAAGTTCATAAAATCAGTGTTTATATAATTCATTTCTCACTACGTCCTGTTTACCACAACAAATAGTGGAGTGTTTATTGAAACAGATGCATTCAGCTGGTTGCTGCTGCTTCTGTGAAGCTTTTGCCTTCACAACGTTAGTGTAAAGTGTTCCTTTTCGTAAGATGCTGTTAGTTGTCTATCTGCCGAGGTCTCTGAAGACTTTGAGGACTCTTTTGTGTAGTCGTGAGAGTAAATTGCCATGGAGGCCCTGAGAGTCGGTCTGAATGGGATGGCTCACCCTGACTGGAGAGGCTGATACAGATATTACAGCCGGCTCCCTGAGAGCTCCTCGTGCCTGATGGGACAAAAGTCCAATATTAACCATGAAAGTCAAACTTTAAAAGTACTTAACAATTAAAAATCATCATGGAGGAGAGTGAGAAAAGATACTGGATATCCATCCAGTGCTTGACGGCATGATTATTTTCACAGATTCTATCTATCTAATCTATCTATCTATCTATATGTATTGAACCTGTTGAGATATGGTACAAATACATTCACAACTAGTGTTGGGTGGTCTATTCCTCCACTATTCCTGGAAACGCACACTCCTGACCCCAGTACACACTGGACAATAAATAGAAACTTTTAAAAAATATTTGCACACTCATTTTTGCCCATTACCAGGTACTGGAGATGCATAAATATGAAAGCAAACTGGCTAACACTCCAGTTGCATGCTGAAAAGTGCATCGATGTCTCAGTGTGTGAAACACAGATCTCTAGAGGTCATGGAAAGCATCTTGAGGAAACCAGTTGAATCTAAACACATCTACAGCTGTTTACATTTAGCGTTTAATGCTTTCATTTCAAATAAAATGTAAATAATGTAATGTTAAGCAACGAGGCTCCGTTAACGAGATATTTATTAGCAACTACATTTTAAGACCACTTCAGATATGTTGAGAGGAAAGAAAAACAAGGCAGAGTGGAATGAGTTCAGCCTGAAAAAGGATGTTTTTCCTCTAAAAAAGCAAACACTTGGATTACTCCAAATCAAATGATGTCTGATTATTAGTGTAGACCTTTCTGATCCCCCCTCTTCATCTATATGAATAAAGGTTTATTTGCATTCATATACCGTTCATGATGCAGTTCAATACTGTCTGAGGCAAATCTGTGAGTCAGTGACAGTGAACACGTCCTTGTAGAGCAGAATGAAAGAATATATCATTTCAAATGAAGCCCTGCACAATTTTTCCTCATGCATTTTATACACTGTCTAGGAAAATCCCCCCTGCAGCACTTGTTTATCACTGTTTTGATGGGGAGAGGAAACAAGATCGACTACTCTGCAGGAAAAACAGAGATACTGAGCGTCTGCCGGGTTGGCACAGTTCAAAGGATTTTGCCTACCTGGCCTGAGGAATGGTCACTATCATTGAGGTTCACAAGTGAATTAATTCCTTTTGTTACTTATCAAAAAAATGCAGTGAAACTTCACTCCCAGCTGCTTATTTTCATTTCAAATAATCTCTCGTTCATTTAGATCAATGAGTTGCTATTCTGGGGCGAAGGAGGAGAGTGAAAACCAATGTATGAGGAGTGTCTGTATTTAGATTAGTAACCTGAAGGAAAAACTCGCTCCAATCCAGACTGAAGCTGCGGCGCTGTGAGGACGCGTGTATTACCAGTGCCATCTTGTGTCCAGAGACGTGTACTGCTCAAATATCAGACACTTTCCCCCCCACATTTTAGACCCATGTTACACCTGCTGTCCTTAAATACATCTCTCGCTTCTCTGAGAAGACCCTCAAAATTTAAAAGCGGTCTATTTAAATCTAACCTTGGCTGCAGGTTGTCAAATTAACAGACTGCGCGCGGCCGCTATGGCCATGAGACTGCAGTCATCAACTCCCCTTCTCTGTATAGTTGCAGTCAGTCTGGTGACCTGATGGTTAAATAAGCTCTCCCTGTACTGTTCCTGCTACAGGCTGGAGGCACAATAATGTCAGCCGTCATCCTTCAACTGCTCCCACTGTGAGAGGCAGCATGGCACAGCAGTAAACACTCGCGCTGTGTCAGTGGCTGCGGGCGACACAGAAATAGTCCTCCTCTCCCAGGACCCGGCTCCCGCTCCATCTTCAGGGTCTCTGACTCACTAACCAAAGGAATAACGGCTGCTAGTAGCCTTTCATTATTTTAGTAATCCATAACAACCTCCGCTTACCATATGGCAGCCGATCGATGGACCGCTGAACAGAAAGCAAAAGTGTCTGTTTAGATGTAATGGAGGGCTGTTGATTTTCAGTCTCAGTCTCTGAAGTCCCACCTGTGAAAAGGCGGAGGAAGATGTTTGCTGGAGTGAAGAAGGTTGTAGTAGTGGCCGTCATTGTGACTGCACTCTTGGCTTTTTGTGTGTGTGTGTGTGTGTGTGTGTGTGTGTGTGTGTGTGTGTGTGTGTGTTAATGTGTGTGTCTTAACCCTATGGCAAGATTGGACAGTGTGGTACACAGCTGTGCATGTGGGTGTAGACAGAGCAAGGCACAGTAGGCAATCCCTGCTGCCA